>NC_134265.1:341855067-342200177 GCF_031893055.1 Leptodactylus fuscus
CCCGTAACAGCTACATCCTAAATAGATCCCTCTCACTTTGGCAGTTTCGTGTGGTGTAGTTGGTCAAGGGAAAGATGCTCCTTATCTACCTGAACCAAAGATTTAAGTAGATTTAGAAAGTTGCGGGATATGGCACACAAAACAGTATCAAGTAATACACAGGTCTTTCCCATATAAGCTAGTGGGCATTCAACCCATTCTCATAGGCCTAGGACTCGAAGTCCTGTGTCACAGTGTCTGCTTCAAATTCAGCCAACCGGAACAAACTCCAAGAGGGAACTTCCCAAAAAAGTGCAAAGGCCACTCTTTATATAGTATGAATTCACCCCAGTGTAACCCAACATCATGTGTAACCCACAGCCCAGTACACCCCAGTGTAACCCGACATCATGTGTAACCCACAGCCCAGTACACCCCAGTGTAACCCAACATCATGTGTAATCCACAGCCCAGTACACCCCAGTGTAACCCAACATCATGTGTAACCCACAGCCCAGTACACCCCAGTGTAACCCAACATCATATGTAATCCACAGCCCAGTACACCCAATGTAACCCAACATCATGTGTAAACCACAGCCCAGTACTCCCCAGTGTAATCCAACAACATGTGTAACCCACAGCCCAGTACACCCCAGTGTAACCCAATATCATGTGTAACCCACAGCCCAGTACACCCCAGTGTAACCCGACATCATATGTAACCCACAGCTCAGTACACCCCAGTGTAACCCAACATCATGTGTAAACCACAGCCCAGTACTCCCCAGTGTAACCCAACATCATGTGTAACCCACAGCCCAGTACACCCCAGTGTAACCCAACATCATGTGTAACCCACAGCCCAGTACACCCTAGTGTAACCAGACATCATGTGTAACCCACAGCTCAGTACACCCCAGTGTAACCCAACATCATGTGTAACCCACAGCCCAGTACACCCCAGTGTAACCCAACATCATGTGTAACCCACAGCCCAGTACACCCTAGTGTAACCAGACATCATGTGTAACCCACAGCTCAGTACACCCCAGTGTAACCCAACATCATGTGTAACCCACAGCCCAGTACACCCCAGTGTAACCCAACATCATGTGTAACCCACAGCCCAGTACACCCTAGTGTAACCAGACATCATGTGTAACCCACAGCTCAGTACACCCCAGTGTAACCCAACATCATGTGTAACCCACAGCCCAGTACACCCCAGTGTAACCCAACATCATGTGTAACCCACAGCCCAGTACACCCTAGTGTAACCAGACATCATGTGTAACCCACAGCTCAGTACACCCCAGTGTAACCAGACATCATGTGTAACCCACAGCTCAGTACACCCCAGTGTAACCCAACATCATGTGTAACCCACAGCCCAGTACACCCTAGTGTAACCAGACATCATGTGTAACCCACAGCTCAGTACACCCTAGTGTAACCAGACATCATGTGTAACCCACAGCTCAGTACACCCCAGTGTAACCCAACATCATGTGTAACCCACAGCCCAGTACACCCCAGTGTAACCCAACATCTTGCCACAGCCAGTACTGGTTTGTATTCTGGGACATCCCTCTAAGAACCCCTCTGCTTTACTGCAGGTCAGCTCCTGTTGCTGTCAATGGGAGCTTTGATACAGTAATGCTGTCCAGCCACCAATCAGTGTACAGAGCCTTCTGTTTCCAGCTCCACACACTATTTTGTTTGGGGATCTGATGCAGCCCCAACAACTGATCTATCTGGAGCTGGCTATTAGACCTCTACAGTGCTGATAAGATACTTATGGCCTATCCTAAAGATAGGTCATCTAATCAAATCAAAGAAGCTTTACTGGCACGTCCGAATAGACATTTGGCAAGTAAAGTGGGGAGGGGGGGTTGAGGTTAGGGTAGAGAGTGGTTTGGCAGGCGTAGGTGGATGGGTGAATGGCTGGGTGATTTGGGGTATAATAGTCCTTGGGGTGCATTAAAAAAAAATCTCTGACAACTTCTTTCAACAAGGGAACATGGATGATGGATAAAGACATGAAATAACAGATATACAGTATCGGAGAGAAAATATACTGATGAGTTAGCTAAGAATGGAAATGCAGATGGTAAAGAGGAGAAGACCAAGGACAAAACCCAAAAACAATTATAGAGGAGACTGTAGGCACTATGGTAGTTAGTATCCATCCAAGAAAATGGTACAAGACCAAGTAAGTGCCAGTAAGAGATTGATAGGGTCACAGACGGGGTCTTTAGATTCAGAAGATAGTAGGTCATTAGTAACTTTATCAATTGTGGTTTCAGTGAAAACTGTTAAGGATCTAACAATTAGGAGATTGTTACACAGTTCGGAGTATATATATGACACGGGCCAGTATCTGGAAAGTGCGGCAAAGAGAACAGAAGAGCAGTCAGAAATAAGATGATATGGGATGGGATGAAGATGGTAGAATTAAGGTGAATGAGGACACAGATTGTCTGTTAATGTGGGATGACCTATGAGAACTAGGACTGCAAAAAAGAGGATACTAGTGAAGGGGCAGAAAGATCCAAGGGTAATGATTTGTGCGTAGATATAAAAGTTGTCTACAGAGATATGGCAGGTCTCTGTACATATCTAATGTTGTAAATTCCTCCCAAAATAACAAATCTTTTTTCATACTTTTTCCTGTAATTCTTCCTAGACTTTATGGGCATTACTATTGCTCTCATTAAAGGGATGTGTCTCTAGACAGTCTGATATTATAACAATGCCATAAAGTGCAGGGACACATCCCCAAATGTTAGTACCCAGTTATCAATGGATTCATATAATACTAGGAGGAATAACAATGACACCTTTGTAGATGTTCAGTATTCCACAGCTTATGTTCTATTCGTTATCACAGTATGTTTTGAGTCATTGTGTGGACAGGTGAAATTCACACCAATACAGGTTAATTTACTGAGCTATAGCAGTGTAAAATGAAGTGATCCCCTTTCATGAGAGTGCGGGTATGGTAATCATACCATCTATTAGCACTAATTTTTACATTACCTTTTCAGTGCTTGACAAAAGGTATAAAACTCTTTGTCATCCTTTGGTGTTCTCTATGCTTCACATGACAGCCCCTTTGACCTAAACAGATTTCCATAAACGAATAGTACAGGTAAATATAAAAAACGTTGTATATACTATAAGAAAATATGTTTCCTTCTCTACTGAGTTACTTTGTACATAGAAGTCTATGAAAAGGGGGAGGAGGAGGCTACTAGTAACACACATGAATAGCTGTAGCTGCTAACCTCTGCTACACTGTGAGAGAAGTCCTTTGACACTACTATCTTCTAAGATAAGGATCTACCACTGTACAAAATGAGGCAATAAATCAACTTACTAGCCAGAAGAAGCTTCCTCCTCCTCTTCTCTCCTCCATAGACTTCTGTGTGTGAGGCTGGAGACAAGTAAGGGTGCTATGACAGAAAAAAGTCTGAATGAAGGGAAGGAGTAGAGAGCAGCCTCATAAGCTGAGAAGGTCACATTATTCTTTAATAAGCTGGGGGGGGGTTAGATACTTGGAGATACACTTTAATCTATCTAGGTTAAAGGGCTCCTATGTGAAGCTTAGAGAGCACCAAAGAAGGACAAAGTGTTCTTTATCAATTCTATTTTTTTGGGTCACCCACCAACCATTCTTTGTGTTTTCATGACTCATGCACATTTTTCTTTATCTTCTCCAGTTTTAAATATGGGTTTTCATTTGTAGTTCTGCCTGTAAGATCAGTATGGCATGGACATAGAATACTGTTGTAGATGATGCTGGAACTTGGTATGTAAAAATGTTTCCATTTCAGGGTCAGAAAGGTGTCTGTTTATAACAGTGCAGACTCTTGTGTAATTTCCATATTCTTCTTTTATGTAGATTGTGAGCCCCCTATAGGGATCGCAATGTACTTTTTTTCTCCTATCAGTATGTCTTTGTAGAAAGGGAGGAAATCCATGCAAACATGGGGAGAACATACAAACTCCTTGCAGATGTTGTACCTGACGGGATACGAACCCAGGACCTGCAAGGCTTCAGTGCTAACCACTGAGCCACCGTGTTGACCCTTGCATTCTTCGTCTTCTTATATCCAGTTTAGTGTCAGTATGTTCTATAATCAAGATCTTAAGAGTCTCTGAAATTAAAGGATTTATCCAGGATTAGAAAACATGGCTGCTTTCATTCATGAAGAGCTCCACTTCCACTTCTCCGGACATATCATCCCATCCATTGGTCACATGGCGATGCTGCAGCATTCATTGGAATGGGACTGACCCATAGCATGGTCAGGTGGTGGAAGTGGAGCTCATTTTGAAAGAATACAGCCATATTTTCTAATCCTGGATAGATCCTATAAACAAATCTCATCCACATACTGCAGAAATAATCCACAGTCAACATTGATATGTAGTGTGGATTTTAGACCTGCAGAATGGATTTTACCATAAACTGGCCCCATCATGTGCAGGATGAAGTAATTCCCTTTCCTGTGCTGCCCTTCTGTAAACTTCCTGTTGCAGCAAAGTGAAATTCAAAAAATTTGAAAGCATGAAAAGTCAGATGTAAATTACCCCAAGTAGTCATGGGGGCGGAAGCAGCCTAGTAATGCTGCCCCCTCTCTAACCAAACCTCCTGGACATTGGGAGCGCAGACATTGTGAGAGAAATATCAATCATGCCCATGGAGGAGTGAAGAGCAACTGGACACCATGACTAGTCCGAAGCCACCCCAGCCCTCCATGACTATTTAGGGCCATTTACATAGCAGTGTTTGTACTTTCCAACATTTATAACTTCACTTTCCTGCAAGAGAAAGATTACAGAGGAGGAGCAGTAGTGGAAAGGTCATTACTAGGGTTGAGCGAACGTGTTCAGAAAAGATTGGATTCCGATCAGTGATCGAGAAAATTTCACGATCGCGATCGTAATTCCGAACACGATCTTTTTAGGTGGAATCGAGAACAATGTTAGCCTTCACACTGAGTATACGCTCCACTCATTCTGAGCGGAGTGTATACTCAGTGTGAAGGCTCTGCTGCGGTTCCATAGGAATGAATGGAAGCAGCCGGCACACAGCCTTAACCCCCTGCACGCCGGCTGTGTCCATTCATTCTAATGGGAGACTAGCTATCATCTCTAGTAGCTACTTACCTGCAGAGATGGCTGGTCCGGTGCCCGGTGTTCTGGTTCTTCTTCGCCTCGCTGCCCCCGCCTCCCAGGTTAGTGTTTAAAGAGCTAGAAAGAAGGCGGGGCTTGTGGCTTAGGAGAGTGTGGGCGGGTACAGGGCAGGGAGATGTGACATCTCCCCTCCCAGTACCCGCCCACACTCTCCTAACCCGCCCACACACTCCTAACCTGGGAGGCAGGGGGCAGCGAGGCGAAGAAGAACAAGAACACCGGGCACCAGACCAGCCATCTCTGCAGGTAAGTGGACACCAGGGGGGACTAAAGTAGCCAGAGGATTAAAAAAAAATCCTCTGTCTACTTACAGATTTTAAAAAATCACTACACAGCGTGGATTCTAACAATTAAAGCGATCAATTGTTAGATTCCATGCTGTATAGTGAATGCATTGGGATCGGAATTGGGATCGAGATCGGGTTCGATTGAAAAATGATCGGAAATCGGATTTCAAAATCGATCCTGAAAAGTCAAGATCGGCTCAACCTTAGTCATTACTTGATCCTGCACATGGTGGGGTCAGTTTAGGGTGGAAAAAACATCTGACAGGTTTCCTTTAAATCTAATTGTGGTGCCTTGAAAAGGAAAGTGTTATTTTTTTTAAGCAGAAACTTGATGACAAAGAATAAACAGAGTCGTTTTTTAATGAAACACCATACACAGAAAATACAAAAAATTGTAAAAAAAAAAATTCTTGTACTTCCTTCAATCCTCTATCCCTTTCCCTTCGACCTATTTTGTTTAATGCTATAGAAAAAAAATGAGAAACATATAAAGGAATCTTCTTACTAAGCCTCAGCCATGTCCCCCTTCCCTGCCTTGACATAATGTAAGACAACTGGCTAGATCAGCAACATCAATGCTGTGTCTTGTCTGCAACAGGGCAAAAATATTAAGCTCTCCCATCACCGGATGGTCTCCATTGAACGATGGAGCAGATCAGCAGGGGAAGAGACATTTCTACAAAACGGAATCAAGATCACGCTCCTTCCGTAGTATACTTTTATACAGTGCTTAGTTATCAGAGTATTAATGAACGTGATCTCAGGTCTATGCTGTGGTGACCTCATAAGAATACAATATTATCCAATGGCTTTCATGTATTTTATGGCTATACTGTTTAATCATATTACAACGTTTTCTTGTGTCATCTATAATTGTGATATAAAACAATTACGACTAGAATAATAAACTATAAAATGATATAAAATGCTTTCTGTGAAGATCTTTAGCTGAAAGGATGTTCTGTTTGCAGGTCGATTCACACGGAAACATTCTGCTAACCACGCTCGAGATCCGAAATGAAGTCAGCGGATCCGAAGTCTTAACTAGTACCATCGATCCCCGAGCCACCATGTTCTCCTACGACAGCGCAAGCATCCAGTATCGGAAGCCAATCGCCAATAGAGATATGTACAGCAGAAGCACTCTGGATAGGCACATAGTTCACAAAAAAGGGCGCTTAAGGAGAAGCGCCTCGCAAATGAAAATTAAAATTCCTGATTTGACTGATGTCAATGGTATAGACAGATGGTCGAGAATGATATTCCCTGTTGCATTTTCTTTCTTCAATGTCGTGTATTGGCTTTACTATGTACACTAACTTATGCAGTTAGGTGGCCCTTTTGAAGACAGTAGTTCTATTTTTCTGATCCTGAAGGGACTGCATTAGCAATAGTGCTGCAAATTCAAGGTAAGATATTCAGCCATTAAAATGATTTCAGTGTTTGCACACGACATTTAATTTTCAACCAGTAGGTTCTTTAGAAAGCGAGATCTTAGCTTTTACCGAAACTAGTTTGTTGTCTTCTGAACCGGAAGACAGAAATGACTCCAATACATTATGGTAAGAAAAAGCTTTATACATAGATTAAACATTGTGTTTCCATCCTAACCTCTTGGCTGCAAAATGGGGAAAAAAAAATCCCAGCGAGACGTTGCAGGGAAGGGGTTAGGATACCGGTCTGCACACATTTTATACTTTCAATAGATTTATCGGAAAAGCCTTTTTTAAGCATCGAGTCATTGTTTTTTACGAATACAGAATTGCCATTAAAGTCAAGTTGAGGTTTACAGCTACATGTCAACACTTTTGGTAATCGGATGCCAAATACATGGACATATCAGACGTTGCTGTCATAGTCAATAGGGTATGCAAGGTGGCGTACGTAGGGTATAACTTATAGAGGAGAATATATGTTACGCTGAGAAATGAATGTTCACTGCCAAAATCCCTTTAAACTGTACGCAAGTTTAATGGACTGAAATGCCATATGGGCATGCTATGAAAGAGCCCAAAAACACTCAAAATAATAATAAAAAGTTATGGGAACAAATATTTGGGCACCCAAGGTCAAGATATACAGTATTACTGAGCCTATCCCCAATATATTGGTGAACCTACAGGGTTTCAGCTTAGCCACGTTGGAGCTTTAATCGTACGTTCTGACAGCCTTAAATGAATACGACAAGCCATGGAAAAGCCCGGTAGCTTCCAAGCTTGTTGTGGTCAGTTGAAGAATAGAGAGAATAGTTGATTGTAGCCAGGGCCGGTTTAACCCTGAAATTTCTCATTCCTGACCACCACCAGGGCCCCTCAAAAATGACCTTTACAGAACAAAAAGTAGCTCTGGTAATCCAGATTTTTTTTTCCCATATCATGCCGACATTTTACTCATGCCGTAGGTTATCTAGATGAAATTAGTTCTTGATTTTATTTATGAATAAGATAAGATAATTCACCAGATCATTGGTGTCTGTTAGACGACTCTCGATAGACCACTTGTAGGATATCGCACCATTGGTATGGTAAATGAAATGTTGATCCTTTATAGGTCTGGAAGAGAGGGATTTTACCTTTAACAGCACCAGTGCCTCCACATAATCACACCTTGTGACTATCAAGCGTAGTCACACATGACAATATACCGATCACCATAAAAACCAACCATCATTGCTGTATACCATCACTGTTTTGCTGTACTTGACCAGGAATCAATTGACTTTACAATAGAGTGACCTTGCAACTAAAAAAAATTCAAGTTAACACAACTTTTTAGGAAAAATTTATGGAATTTTTTTTTCCCTTGTGGTAACTGTACACTGTCTTTTACAATGGTGGCCATGGCTTTCCCATTGGTGACCATACGCATTAGATAGACCGATGGTTGAACAACCAATGAAAGAACAGATGTAGGATGGAACGATAGTCGTGTAGGCACAACCATACATATATTCAACGATATAAGAAGAAGGTCGAACAATCTTTACGGAAATTTTCTTTTATGGATAGATCCTCCATGGACTGTCATACCAATGTTTTATCCTCACTTGACTATCAAAAATAATCTGTGAATTTTATTTGTTGAAGGAACATTTCATGTGGAATTTTCTATTTGACCAACTTTAGACTAATGTGGACAGTACCCATAATAATAATAATAATAATAAAATTTTTATTGTTATTATTATTATTTGCAAAATCTTCAGCCCTTTGCACAGAGAAACATTTTGAAGTGTGGTTAACCAATCATTCAAAATCATGCCAAAAAATAATGACCATCTATTTGCCATCAAAGATAATGATGTCATTTCATACCAAAACCCTAGACAATTTTAGACAATTTTAGAGAGAGAACTGCCCTGGAACAACAAGAACTCAAGGAATCAACAAAATGGCGGAACCAAACCATATCTCACAAGACAAAGCCAACTTGTATAAAAGCAGCCACAATAGATGTGGATCAGGGGCTACGGGGATTTCTAGCAATATTTGTGACAAAATACCCTGTTTTATGTGTGTACTTATCGCATCAAACCAATCCTTCGTTCAGTCAACTCCACCTATGTTGTGCGAAGAAATTCATCGGACTGTGTCAAAAACGCTTTGTGATGCGATGACACCAAGATTGAACTCTTTGCTCTTAATTTTGAGTGACATGTTTGGCACTAAATCAAAAAAGATCTTAACCTAAAGCACATATCACTAAAGTGAGGCGCAGAAGTGTGAGAAACACGCTTTGGGGCTACGTCTCTTCAGCTTGGATGACTGTTCTTCGAAGAGAGAATTTCACCTTCTAAGATGACAACAACCCAAAGCAAAGTCTAGTCGTTCCTCGAAGTGAAGAACAAATTTTTCTAAAGGGTCGGTCAAAGTCCCTTTCTCCGTGACGTAGATGGAATTGCCTAAAATGGATACGTGATGAGATTTTTTTAAATTTTTCTTAGTAAAGAGAATTCTAAAATTGTCAAAGTGTGTAAAGTTCACAAAAACGAATTTGAAGAATTTAAGCCCCGTGCACAATTTCACAACCACAAAAATTTCAAAATTTTTCCTAAAAAATACATCCACTTGAGTTTTTTGGGCTGTAAAGTCACTTTAATAATGGAAAAAAATTACAGTCCAGAAATATCTCGTTTTCAGGTTTTTCACGAGAACCTGTCATTTTAATAATGATGTGTAGACTTTTTATATCAGTGGTGTCGCATTTCACATCCATACCTATAAAATGTAAAAATGTAATATAGAGTCGAGAGAAAACCTGTTTTTATATATTTGTTTTTAACAATGAGACACAAAGGCCGATTGTGGCAAAAATGAACTGACGTTTGGGTTACAGTTATTTATTAATTTTGTAATATGTACCTGGTGCCAATATTTTGCAGGGTTACCGACACCTAGACATTGCAAATGCGTTTGATATACAGTAGGAACATGCGTGCCTAATGTATACACAATCCGTACTTGGACTGAAGATTTTACAGATTTCACATAAAGCAGAGGTATCTGTATATCTCTTCACGAAACTCACTCCAACTTTTATTACCTTAATTTTAGAGACTATATTGCGCCCAAGGCTGGTCAATTGCAATTGTAAATTCGTGATTTCACAGATTTTCTATTTTTGTTTATATGGCTCATATGAATTGGTACCACGTGAAGCTTAGAGGTATTCTTACAGCCTTGTCCTGGATTGCTGCACCTTATATGTGTAAACTTAAAACCTTCTTCCCCATTGGCTTCCATCACCATTCCCTTCATACATGACTGAATGCAGAGTCAGCTGGCGTGCATTTGAGTCTACATGGTCATACAAAGATATTAAAAAACACTCTCACGATGGCACCCTGGCCAGTTGCCTTTACTGCCTAGCCCTTGTCCCAGCCTTGTTTTTTCTCTTCCGTTGTAGTCATTTGCAAAACTAATTCAGGCCCAGTTCACAGCTGCGTTCGGTATTCCATTCGGGCAGTACTTTTCTCTCTGCATGATTCGTGCCAGCACCGAGCGGAAACCAAATGGACCCCATTATAGTCTATGGGGTCCATGTGGTTTCTTGGCTAACCGCTATCGGTATTCCGTTCGACGGGTCCCCAAGCGGCCCAATACCAAACGCAGATGTGAACCAGGCCTCAGCTCTGTGTCACCACTGAAATGGATGAAGGTCCTGGGAAGCCATTTTTATACGACTGTAGAAGGCAAACGAGAGTGTCACCAGGGATTCCCCAACTTTGTCACTGCTTTCGATTAAAGAAAGTTTTGTAAGACGTCAATCACGTGTACAGATTCTGAATTCTAGAACACTATGCGCTACTACAGATTTAGAATTCAGCATATAGTACCTTATATACTTACGCTATGTAAGGTATCACATGAAGTTACTGCTGACAAACACACTGGGGACATTTATTAACCATTTACACTATATTTGTGGCATAGAAAAATTCACATATTGGCGGTTTTCAACTTTTTAATTGTCACAAGTGGTGTTTTTACGCCGCCTTCGACACTTTCATGAAATGGGCCATGGTAAGAGGCAGAACCACCAGATTTATGATCATTTCTGCCAGTTTATTGATACCTATGACCTGCACAGCCCAACATAGGGTCCACTTTATTTATGAGGATGTGGGTACCTCTACGTAAATGAGGCACATCCTCAGATGAAGATTGATGTTGAAAACACAAATTTTCATATATGTCCCCCATTATATGCAACTTTAGCATAGAGATATAAAAAAGATCAATCCTGTGTAGCTAAAGCTAGCCTATTACGGTTGGTGCTGGACAATGGCGCAGTAAGAACAAACATATAAAACCTACATGTGAATATTGGAAAAGAAATTCTAGAATTGCTATTTTTCCTTTTGAATTCAATCAAAAACAAGATCATATCTATCAGGGATAATACTGTGATTTGAAGACGTCGAGGCTCTAGGTTGCATTGTCGGAATAGGGTAACCCCCATAAACTCCCATATAAAAACATGAAACCTTTGTCTGCCATATACTGTACTGTTTTGTTAGTAAAACAGAATTGTTCATATAATACATAGCTATTAAGTATCCAAATTAGGGTTGAGCCCATCCTGACTTTTCAGGATCGATTTTAAAATCCGTTTTCCGATCATTTTTCATTCGAACCCGATCTCGATCCCAATTCCGATCCCAATGCAAGTCAATGGGATTTTTTTATCAATCGGAGATCGGATTTTAAAAGCAGAGTGTGGGTGGGTTAGGAGAGTGTGGGCGGGTACTGGGAGGGGAGACGTCACATCTCCCCACCCTGTACCCGCCCACACTCTCCTAACCTGGCAGAGAGGGGGCAGCGAGGCGAAGAAGACTGCAGCTGGAGCGGCAGCGAGGCAAAGAACACCGGAGCAGCCATCTCTGGAGGTAAGTAGCTACTAGAGATGCTACTTTAGTCTCCCATTAGAATGAATGGAGGCAGCCGGCGCGCAGGGGGTTAAGGCTGTGTGCCAGCTGCTTCCATTCATTCCTATGGAACTGCAGTGGAGCCTTCACACTGAGTATACGCTATATACTCAGTGTAAAGGCATTGTGGGAAATACTACTGATCTCGATCCCACCTAAAAAGATCGTGTTCGGAATTCCGATCGCGATCGTGAAATTTTCTCGATCGCCGATCGGAATCTGATTTTTTCCGAACACGATCGCTCAACCCTAATCCACATACGTCTGGTTTTAGAGCTGTAACTTGAGGGTTCTGGACCCAAGAATAAAACCTGGGCCCCCATCTACTACATGTTATTCATAATACTGACATCTTTATATATGGCAGAGGGGCAATTGTACCAAATCCCCCAAAGCCAGAGTACAACTACTACCAAGGCACCCCCTACAGCTATGCTTCATAGCTGATTTAGACTAATTGTAATAGATATAAATCCATTACATTGCATTGCATTAGCAAAAAATCACACAAAATTAATAAAATTTATATTTTATTAAATTGATCATATAAATATGCTAGGAGTAAATATAACATCTATCTAAATATCAGTAACGCTATTAGTTAAACAATACTGACATATGAGAACTACTATTAGAAAAAAAAAATCTATTTTTTCATTGTATTAATTATTTTATTAATTTGTATATTGCAATAGGATCTATAATATAAATATGCTGGGGGTTAATATAATGTAATAATAGAAAAAGTAATGACGCATAACATCTATTTATATCTCAGTAATGGTCTTAGCTAAATATTACAGACCTATAAGACCGACAATTGGGAAAAAAAGATATATATATTTGTGTTGTATTATAATATTACCTCAATCTTTATGTTTATTCATTTGTATATTGTAACATGATATTTATAATATGAATACACTGAGGGTAATATAATGGGATCATTAAAAGAAGGTTATAATACGTAACATCTATTTATCTATTCAACTAAAAATATCTCAGTAATGGTATTAGTTACATATTACCGACCATAAAATGTTAGAAACAGTTAGAAAATCTATCTATCTCCTATCTATTCAGTTATCTATCTATCTATCTATCTATCTATCTCCTATCTATCTACAGTCCTATGAAAAAGTTTGGGCACCCCTATTAATCTTAATCATTTTTTGTTCTAAATATTTTGGTGTTTGCAACAGCCATTTCAGTTTGATATATCTAATAACTGATGGACACAGTAATATTTCAGGATTGAAATGAGGTTTATTGTACTAACAGAAAATGTGCAATATGCATTAAACCAAAATTTGACCGGTGCAAAAGTATGGGCACCCTTATCATTTTATTGATTTGAATTCCCCTAACTACTTTTTACTGACTTACTGAAGCACAAAATTGGTTTTGTAACCTCAGTGAGCTTTGAACTTCATAGCCAGGTGTATCCAATCATGATAAAAGGTATTTAAGGTGGCCAATTGCAAGTTGATCTCCTATTTGAATCTCCTCTGAAGAGTGGCATCATGGGCTACTCAAAACAACTCTCAAATGATCTGAAAACAAAGATTGTTCAACATAGTTGTTCAGGGGAAGGATACAAAAAGTTGTCTCAGAGATTTAACCTGTCAGTTTCCACTGTGAGGAACATAGTAAGGAAATGGAAGACCACAGGGACAGTTCTTGTTAAGCCCAGAAGTGGCAGGCCAAGAAAAATATCAGAAAGGCAGAGAAGAAGAATGGTGAGAACAGTCAAGGACAATCCACAGACCACCTCCAAAGAGCTGCAGCATCATCTTGCTGCAGATGGTGTCACTGTGCATCAGTCAGCAATACAGCGCACTTTGCACAAATAGAAGCTGTATGGGAGAGTGATGAGAAAGAAGCCGTTTCTGCACGTACGCCACAAATAGAGTTGCCTGAGGTATGAAAAAGCACATTTGGACAAGGCAGCTTCATTTTGGAAACAAAAATTGAGTTGTTTGGTTATAAAAAAAAGGCGTTATGCATGGCGTCCAAAAAGAAACAACATTCCAAGAAAAACACTTGCTACCCACTGTAAAATTTGGTGGAGGTTCCATCATGCTTTGGGGCTGTGTGGCCAATGCCGGCATCGGGAATCTTGTTAAAGTTGAGGGTCGCATGGATTCCACTCAGTATCAGCAGATTCTTGAGAATAATGTTCAAGAATCAGTGACGAAGTTGAAGTTACGCCGGGGATGGATATTTCAGCAAGACAATGATCCAAAACACCGCTCCAAATCCTCAGGCATTCATGCAGAGGAACAATTACAATGTTCTGGAATGGCCATCCCAGTCCCCAGACCTGAATATCATTGAACATCTGTGGGATGATTTGAAGCGGGCTGTCCATGCTCGGCGACCATCTAACTTAACTGAACTTGAATTGTTTGTCCAAAATACCTTTATCCAGGATCCAGGAACTGATTAAAAGCTACAGGAAGCGACTAGAGGCTGTTATCTTTGCAAAAGGAGGATCTACTAAATATTAATGTCACTTTTCTGTTGAGGTGCCCATACTTTTGCACCGGTCAAATTTTGGTTTAATGCATATTGCACATTTTCTGTTAGTACAATAAACCTCATTTCAATCCTGAAATATTACTGTGTCCATCAGTTATTAGATATATCAAACTGAAATGGCTGTTGCAAATACCAAAATATTTAGAACTAAAAATGATTAAGATTAATAGGGGTGCCCAAACTTTTTCATAGGACTGTATCTATCTATCTATCTATCTATCTATCTATTTATCTATCTATCTATTATCTATCTATCTATCTATCTATCTATCTATCTATCTATTATCTATCTATCTCTTATCTATCTATCTATATATCTATTTATCATCTATCTATATCCTATCTATCTATCTGTCTATCATCTATCTATTCAGTCATCTATCTATTTATCTATCTATCTAGTAGTCATCTATCTATCTATCTATCTATCTATCTATCTATCTATCATCTATCTATTCAGTCATCTATCTATCTATCTATCTATTCTCTATATCTATCTATCTATCTATCTATCTATCTATCTATCTATCTATCTATCTATCTATCTCTTATTTATCTATCTATCATCTATCTATTCAGTCATCTATCTATCTAGTCATCTATCTATCTATCTATCTATCTATCTATCTCCTATCTATCTATCTATCTATCTATCTATCTATCTATCTCTTATTTATCTATCTATCATCTATCTATTCAGTCATCTATCTATCTAGTCATCTATCTATCTATCTATCTATCTATCTATCTATCTATCTATCTATCTATCTAACAAGACCTACTATTAGAAAAAGATATCTAATTTGGATGTTGTATTATAATATTAGATAAGTCCAGGAGTGTAGCTATAGGGGTGCAGTGATAGTTGTTATCAGGTCCTGGACCCTGAGGGACCTCAGATGTCTGTTTGCCACATAAGGTTACCACTGGTACAAGGTAGGCAGATTTTGCATTGGGGCCCAGAAGCATCAAGTTACGCTGCTACATAAATCTCTATTTTATTAATAAAACACTTTGCTAATCTGATAGAGAATACATTGTTCTAATCAGAGCCTAAAAATTTAGCAGCCCAATCTCATCCCTGTCCTTTAACATTCAGCTTTTGTGCAGAACCTTATAGCGGACCGGTCAGTTCTCCTGACATCACTTTTAGTAAATTCTTGTATTGCTCATGAAATAACAATTCTGGAGCATCTTGTCTTATAGCTCTACTTCTGTTATTATTCCTCCTAGTGTGTAGAGACCAAGTGCAGAATTGTTATTATTGAAAATGCAATATTTACTTAAAAAATAGACAGGAGTCGGGATGAGTGACCGATTCTCTTTAATAATAAGACCATATACATATTCCTTTAAGAAAAATTCTCGGAGCAAATCATTGTGGTCTAATTCTAAAAACTAGACAATAAAAGCCGGTCTAGTATAAGGATTAATGGCGTGCCATATTGCTCATACCATATATTTCATTCTGTGGATATGTCATATGAATAAGAGCCCTGAAGACAAAATCCTGCAGCTGTTTTAAAGGTCACTGACTAGAGAACTGATATAAAGCAGAAAATCAGCGCTGTCAGCGACCTTATAACAGCTGCTGGGAATAGCCCATGTCCCCCACAAGAGCCCGACTATCGTCCATATATGTATGTTACACAACAGTGAGTGAGATATTAAAGTATCTTTTCCACACGTTACAGACGTAATATTTCTTAATCCTTACAGGTTTGGTGTGGTTTTCTCACATTTATCCTCACTGACGTCAATGAGGAAAAATCATGCCATAGCAAACAAGTCTGAGCTGTGATGACAGCTTTCAGTAATATTTCATGCAACTACTCATTGGAAACTCTTTCTTCTTGTAGATCTAACTTTCCATTGTGTTCTGTGTACACGAGGTGCAGGATCAACAGGGATCTCATCAGAGGCCTGCACGCAACTCAGTCCATAAAATGGTCCATGTGTAGGCTAGATAGCCCAGACTGGTGGAACTCAGTTGTGTGCATGACCCCAAAGAGGGCAGGGGTTATAATAGCTGCTATTCCTCCCAACTCATCCCATCCCAACTCCTGTATATTTGGATCAGGATCAGGCATTAAATTTCAGCATGTCCAATACTCTTCGATCTCTTGAGCCTGGAGGTGTACTTAAACATAAGTTAGATGGCCGATCCCATCCAAATCTGCAGGCTCAGCCAATTTTACATGGGCGTGGGGATCTTAAAGGGGTTGCCTGGGATCAAAAAAGTTGTGGTCAGTGGCAGGGGAGGCTGTAAAATAAAAAAAAACCCAGATCTACTCACTTCTCTGTTCCGCTCTGGTGAATCCTGTTTTTGCCGCAACCTCTGTACGCAAACAGAAATGGACAGCAATGCCTCGCCTGCTACTGAGCACAAAGTTTTTGATCCTGGACAACTCCTTTAGGCCTGGGCCCCATGGTAAGGAAATGCTGCGATTTTCCCGTGTGGGAAAAATTGTGGCATTTCACAGTAATGGCAAAGTGGATGGGATTCTAGTAAATCCCATGTCCACTTTGCAGTAAAAAAAAACATGTAGCAGAGAAGCCGTGAGTTCCAAAACCAGAGTGGTTTTGGAAATCGCAGCATGTCTACGTAAATGCCGGCAGATTTCCCCTGCGAACTTTCTGTCTAAAGCGCTACGGGAAGAACCATGATGTGTTGCCGCCATGTTTTTTTCCATGACGCTTTATTGCGGCCGGACGTCCCATGGGACTTTAGCCTGAAGGCAGAATAAGTTTCTCTTCCTTTTGGAAGAGATATTCTGATTTTGCTTTAGTCCCAGATCACGTCACTAGGCTTCTTGAAAGCTAGACCATTAATCTATAAGGATCTAGCTTCCAAAAGGTTGTCATGGAGGAATCGTTTTACTTTTTAAATGATTTGCAGTTTCTTTGTTATAGATGACAGTAGGTGATGCTTCCCCCTTCCCATATCAGAGAGCATGCCCACAACACTCTCAGATCGAGGTCCGTAAGTCATTTCTTTCCTTATCCGATATAATATCGGTTTATGCTGTAAAGAAATCGTTGGAACATCACAGCAGCTTAGATACAATGGTTTATCCCATTCTCATGTTACGGACATAAGATATACGCATATACAATGAGGACATAAAAACTGACTAGGAAAACGAATGGTTAGGTATACAGGTAATAAAACATAAGGTGATAGATTGCCTTGAATCTATCCCTCTTATACTGTTATAGCTTATAAATTGACTACGAGATACAATAAAACTGTGTACCTTTATACGCAATCCACTGTGCTACAATAATGTCATACCTCTCAGCTTTACAAAGCTGCTAACCTTGTAAATACATGTTAGTTATTTAGATAGATCCTATCAGCACCAGCTTCTATTAGGTCAGAAGATAGAAAATAGGAAGAATCTATTGCTACGTTTAACTCCAATACATTAGATATTTCAACAATTCTTCACAATGTTGCACATCATGGCTGAATATAGTGCCTTATACAGCAGTATTACATTTCCATGGAAATGATTATACAATGTGACCCTCTTTATTGCATTGTCATCTACGCCAGATTTCCTAGAAATAATGGATAATTTTCTTGTCAAATGTTTATTTAAAGTGGCACTCCATCTTCGAGCTGCTTTCTATAGGAACTTCACAAGACCGGGTTCACACAGTGCAGACCACATGGAGTTTTTATAGAATGGAATCCAAAGAAGAATCCAAAACTTCCCCTGTTTTTGGATTCCTATCTGGTTTTGTCTTACAAGGACATATAAATGATACATCAACTCTGCAGTGCGTGAACAAGGCTGTGCTTAATGTATAATACATTGTTATAAAGTTTTTATCTGAATTTCTTGCATACAAAAAAATTGACTTCTACAAAAGTTCCCCAGCAGACTGCTGTTTACAGATCTCTGTAGTCTGTTTATTGCCTCTAGGTTTTTGCATCCTAGCTGCTACCTATGTATGGACTATTGATGTAGACCATGTGCCAGCAATAGGGCCCCATTGCAAATTTGTTGCAACCTCAGGCAAGCAACAGAAAAATGTACATAAGTTCTGAAAATACAATAGGGATGCAAGAAGTCCCTGGTATTTAAGATTGTCATGGTGTAAAGAAGCATCTTGAAATGTGGAGCCATTTTAAGGGGCCCCTAAGAGTCTACCACTTGCTGGCACTACTTTATGGGGAAGAGTTGTCAATAACAGTATTACACTAAGGAATTGGTTACTTGTACAATTCTTTATTCCGTACTCGAAGGTAACTCTAAGATGGAACTTTGTTTTACGATGTTACGTACTTGCCATGTTTAAGGATGGGTTTGTTTGCTACCATTTGCTCAATATTCTGATTCATTTACATAAACTGATCTATTACGAGGGTAGCGAAATATACCTTTATAAGAATATCGCCAGGTCAGGCCATTATTGTCACTTGCATCATGGTTTTGTGTATAATACAAGCCATAATGCATAGCTGGATCTGAAGACCACCAGATCTCGGGGGACCTTATAGACTTCATATAATGGAGTCTATCAGGTTCCATTATGGCGTCGTTTTGACAAGAACAATAGCATTGACTGATCATTATTTTGCATCATAATTTTGTAAGCCACCACCGGTAATGGGTCTTTCCATGATATTTTCCCTTTGTACAGCCTCCATTCCTGGTTTTGGGTTTACAGATACTTATGCAAAATACTGACCATATACTGACCATGTGAAAGAGGCCATAGAGTTTATATAATGCTTCAACTTAGTACAGGATTTTTATATTAAGTTGCAATATATGAACTGGATCTCCTCCTCTCTTCTTCTTTTTGCATCCAGTTATATTATTGTTTAGAAAAAGGCATCAAAATGCAAATTGTGAACTGAGCCTAACAATGCCTGACCTTCAGAGAAATACAGCTTTATGTGCATTTACACACTCGCGGACTACAGACTGGCCAAACAATCTGCATTCTGGATCCCATGTCAAGGTTGGCTGAATACTCATTCAGGCAACAGCTAATCCCCCCAAACTCCCCCATACACTGCTAAGCATGCAAGTAACATGTTGCCAGACGCCTCTGGCAATTTACAGTATCTCCCATGAGAACAAAGAATTGGGTGTGTTGAAATCCAGCATGCTCGATCTTAGACATATGAGATGGTCATCTAGTCCTACTGAAATCAGGGACTAATGCGTTTGTCCACCATTAAAATGACCATGCAATTGAGAAAAAACATCCATTCAACCAGCCAATTTCGGCAGGGTTTGCACAAGATCCCATGTATTTCCAGACAAAACCCCCCAGCATATTGAATTGGAACCACCAGTCATGGGATTAGTAGGCTTAGACTCCTACCACAGAAATATTTGCACTGCATTATATTACTGAATCTTCATGTCACCCATCTATGTAATAGTCAGCATATGATGTCATAGTTACATAGTTACATATTAGATGAGGTTGGATAAAGACATTAGTCCATCAAGTCCAACCTATAACCCTGTCATTCACATTCATGATAATACAGGAACATAGCAACAATTGTCCGACTGGTTGCTAAAGGACATATCAACTTTTTGTGCAATGGGACAAGCTGCAGAATTAATCGTTCAGGTATTATAAATGATATGTTATCCAGTTACCAGTCAACCCAAGCATACTAAAACCTAGTGAAGGTAGACATTGCTAACGTGGCCATGTCCAGCCACGGACACACAGATATCATTTATGACTGTTTCCTTCTAGAATATTAGTATTCTAGTGATTGTAGTTAGTGTTGGGCGGGCCCATCAGAGTACAAGAGGATCCTCCAGGGGGTCCAGGCTCAACACAAAAATGGTCCTGAGTAAAATAAGACAAACTGGTGGCTAGGGACTTGATGCCTGATAAAAGCTGGCCATACACATTAGTTGTATATTAGCATAGTCTGACAACCACCTAATGTGTATGGCTGCCTCCTGACTCTCCAAGGATGGCAGATGTCAGGAAAGATAAGGAGTGGGCACTTGGATTTTGCTTTAAGGAAGATAAGGTGCTGCCAGAAGAGCCTGGCATTGACCTTCTCCTCTCTACCAGTTGAGTACATACGTACTATTTGGCCAGACGGAATCGGATGAGATAGCTCATCCATTTGGTTCATATCTAGCCTATGTTTATGGCTGGCTAAAAGCAACAATCCAATCTGTGGCAAATTACTCAGATATTTAGCTTAAAATCTTTTGGATTGGCACTGTGCTGACAGTGGGGAAGGGAACGTAGATCCAGTCAATCCAAGCATCCCACCCATCTCATCCTGTTATTGGTCAAACAAAAAAATTAAGGTGGAAAACTTTTTTAAAGACAATTTGTCATTGGGTTGACCTCTTATAATAAGAGCATGTATAAAATGCCCTAATAGTGCAATACTAGGGTTGAAGCTGTACCTAAAAATGGCCCCTTCCTCCAATTCTTTATTGGAATACCATATATTGTGTTATATGTAGGATTGCCACTGCAGATTAGCCTAGATTAGTGTCCAGAGACGTAGCCTATGAGTGCAGAGGTAGCAATTGCTATGGGGCCCAGGATCCTCAGGGGGCCCAAAAACCTCTCTACAACATAAGACACCAGTGTTATAGATAGAACATGGTAAGTTGGACCCTGTTACATATTATGCATTGATACCTTATGTAGTTTAACAACACAAAATATCTTCGAATGGGTCTTCAACGAATGCACACAGCAATATTTGGTCTGCATATTGGCAAGGTTGCCATCGACATCCATGAAAGCTTCCCTGTATAAGTATGACTCCATTGAATGCCATATGTATGAATAGCTCAGTACATAAGGCACTCAACATAGTCTTTACTGCAACACATGTTGGCTTTATGGCTATGTACTAAGGAGCAGCATAGCCTTCATGTACTGCTGTGCTGGCTCATTGCTGATTTTGTCAAGGGGACATATAGTCCTAGGTTGGCTTTACTCAGCCCCCTCTATTGGAACCTCGTAGGTCAGCCCCACAAGTATAGTACTATTACAGCATCTTGTACATGCCAAGTCAAGTAAAGAGTTTTACATGGCATTTATGGAAAAACACTTGAAATTAAAATGTAATCTTGTATATTTTAGGTTTGTTGCCTAATATTGCAAAAAAGCCAAATTCATCCAAAATTTTGTGTTCCAAATATCTAAGAAATGATGCATCTGTATTACAATGGCTGCCATTACTGTCTGTTATCAAAGAAGAATATACACAAACCAGAAGTCCATACATAACATAATGACACAGTTAATTCCTTTATTTTACAATGTAGATCTGGCAGGCATTGATCTGCCACGTGCAATCATGGCAAATGGACAAGGATCCTCATTTGCCTTATGGGACTGCCTCACAGTCATATCACGGCAATGTCTGAAACCTAATGACGCATAAACAATTCATTTGGGTTTTGTACAACAAATCATCCTATGAATATATATATGGTCGGTGATGCTGTGATCCCAGTGCTTGGAGGTGTTTGATGCCACCGCGTGCAGCATTATATCATACAACTGCATCAGAACATCAGATAATGACAATCTAAGTGTTGTTTCACTGACTGCTAAGATAAGGACTGGGTGAGTAAGTCAAGACTGACACGGACTACTTATGGCAAATACTGTCTTTATAAGGAATTATTGGTTATGGTACTGCTTTAAGCAGAAACGAATGATACCACTTCATGCTATTATTGCTGGTAGTTGTAGTAGAAATAATGTAAGTATAGTATACATACATTCATAACAGTAGTGGAAATAATGTAAGTATATTATACATACATTCATAACAGTAGTAGAAATAATGTAAGTATATTATACATACATTCATAACAGTAGTAGAAATAATGTAAGTATAGTGTACATACATTCATAACAGTAGTAGAAATAATGTAAGTATAGTGTACATACATTCATAATAGTAGTAAATATAATGTAAGTATAGTATACATACATTCATAATAGTAGTAGAAATAATGTAAGTATAGTATACATACATTCATAATAGTGGTAAATATAATGTAAGTATAGTGTACATACATTCATAACAGTAGTAGAAATAATGTAAGTATAGTATACATACATTCATAATAGTAGTAAATATAATGTAAGTATAGTATACATACATTCATAATAGTAGTAGAAATAATGTAAGTATAGTATACATACATTCATAACAATAGTAGAAAGTCATAGTAGTAATTTTATTGCTACAATGAAGTATATAAATCTAGGAAGTCACCAAAGAGTTCCATGACCTTGCCCCTTATAATATCGTATATTATTGTTCATGATCATTTCTAGAGTTTACCTGTATATGACATTTGTTCTGCATTCTATAGAAATGTTCCCCTGTCAGGGTTCATCTCTAGCAGCCATGATGGAGACTCGCTTCTATGATATCACTTATATAGGAAGCAGTCAAGACTATATCTACCTATCTCTGAACAGTATTGGTATGGATCCAGTCGTTATGAGACAGCAAAACACTTACTATTAGCTGCTGCAGTCTGCTTATAAGTATGCCTCTAATTTTTATTCCCTTGGATATTCCTCCTCTCCCTGCTCCATAGACTTCTATAGGTCTATGTAACCTGAACAACTTCCTATAACTTGATAATCTGTCTGAGCCTCCCAAGAGGTATTCAAGAGAGTGTACAAAGCATACATTTGTTACCTAGAGGAGAACATATTCTTACTACATTGTAAATAAAATAAGAATACGATACTATTATGTAAAATAGATTTATTTAAAAATAATAATTTTTACATATTTGTCAAATATTTTTGTTAACAAGTCTATATATAAATAAATAATATTAATGAATAATTAAGATATAGATCTATATATTGTACAAAATAAGGAATTCTCTAAACTGAGAGCAAAATCAAGATTCAGCTTCAGCTCACCTACAGTGAGATTCAATTCTGGTATATGTACCAAGTACCCCCTGAATAAAAAGATGGTATAGCTCAATATACAAAGTCCTAAAAAAGGAAAAAAAAATATTTTACCCAATCATGACCATGGCTTTGCCTAAATATCCACCTCAAAATTCTATCAATATATTATAAATTTTTATTTGTCTTATTTTTGAATTTTTTTTACATTGTCTTAATTTTTTATTTTTTTTTTGGCTAATTTTCCTTGAAACTGGTTCTGATATATTTAACCCCAGTTACAAGAGGAATGAGGCCTCCTGACCATAACTGCAGAGGTGATCTGGCCCCTGTAGAGGACCACTGGGTCAGAGGGGAACCCCATCATAGCAGCTCCCATAGCTATATACACAGCACTCATTGAGTTAGCATTTGCAATAATTTTTAGCACTGAATTTACCTATTTTTGTGGCCGAAAGCTGATCATGTTCAAAAACATTAACTAGTAAATAAATTAAACAATTCACCTTGAGACTTTCCAGACCGTAAATCAATATCAACATATATATTAGGGCTAAAAACATTAAGGACTACCATCTAAAGTGCATCAGAGTAGGGTTGAGCCGATCTTGAGATTTCAGGATCGTTTTTAAAATCTGATTTTCGATCATTTTCAAGCCAATCCTGATCGTGAAATTTGCTCGATTGCTAATCGGGATACAATCTTTCCCAATCCTGATCGCTCAACCCTAGTGAAGAGCAATATTACTATTACTACTACTACTGTTACTACTACTACTACTATTACCACTATCACTATTATTATTCATGTTACTATTATTACCATTATTTCAGCTTATAAAATTGAAAGTTTTCTAAAAAAATATATTTTTATTGCACTTACCTTGCAAATATGAATTGACCATAGCATGACGTGATATCATATCAAGCAAGGTTTCTTATTCTTTTGTACCTATTACTATTTTCTGCTATTACATAATAATAATTTCTTGATGTTCCTAAACAACCAATACATTCTCTCGATCAAGATTCCTATACTTTGCTTGTTCACATGTGCAGATCAGATCAGTTTATTTTTTGCTCATAGATTTTGTAAACCTAGACTTTTTTTAACATGCTAAAATTCAGAATCTGGGGAATTGTTGCCTAATATTTTATACCGTTTGATTTTCATTTGTAATGAGTTGTTATCCAATGAACAATTTCTATTGTAGGTTTTCTGTCCAGGTCTTAAATACAACTTAGTAATGACGTAAGGGGCAGAAAAAGGGCAAGCTTAAGTTCACATCTGTGCTAGAGTCTCGGAAATCGACAGATGAAAAAGTTCTTAACGGAGGAATTTTTCTTTTTAAAACAAAGGCCACCCAACATACTATATTATAGTCAATGTGGTCCATTGGACTCTTGATGGTCCACTTATCCTCCGATGATGAGAACAATGGATTGGCCAATTCCAGTATGAACCTAGTGTGAAGGCTCTGTTCACTTTACTGCCATCGCTTCATTTCTTAAAAGCTATAACTGGTAACACAATCCTTTTTCGACATTATTCCGATTGGTGGATCCCATTGACATTGGTCAGTCAGTATTCAAATTTTTTGAGAGCAAGACTAGAGCTGTAGACTAAACTATTGTTGGTATTATAAGAAGTGGAACTGTGACAGAATTGGAAACGTCAATGTCAACAGCAACCTTTCTGCTGTGTGCTCCAGAAATTTTTTAGAATTAAAAATTCCAAACCTTTCAGACAGGAAGAGCTATTGCCAAGATTGTAAATTCTCATTAGGGGTTTCCCGTAACCAAAAACTTATCACCTATCCACAGGATAGCCAAGAAGTGTCTGACTCATGGGGTTTGACCACTGATACCCCTCTGGTCACAAGACCGATATGAAGTTCCACAATGAATAGAGATTGAGGGGAATATATATCATGCCTTGTATACCAGTTTTCAGGCATATAAGGCATGAAGGAGTCCAAATTTTTGCACAAAACTTACCATTGAAAGATTTTACACCACTAGCCCACCAGATTTATGATAAGTTTACGGTGTGTATGATGCATAAAGTCTATGCCACCTACGACTCGGCGTAGATTTCAGTGCAGCCACGTGGCCCATTTAATTTATGGGGAAGCATATACTTTCCCATATATAGGGCAAATCCTCGGCCAATATAGGAGATATGAATATGACACTGAAAATTCCCATCTTCATGAATATAGACCGTACCATACAAATTCTACAGAGCTGTATCCCTACCAAGGTGGACAAGAAAGATGTTTTGTGCAAAATGCTGAGATACCTTTTTTACTTACATTGTATAGGCTAAAATAAAAAAAACTCTGGAGCAATCTGGCAAATATAGTGTTTGCTGGCCAAGGTTGAAATTCAACCCGAGAGAACTGACGACAAGCAAAGACAATTTACCAAATTATTTTCGCTTAATGAGGTTTCCAAGAATAAAGTATTTTTACGAAAAAAAAAAGTAATATCAGAACAATTCTCCAATAAAATTCCCAGGTTTTTGTTCCGTTCCCCAGAATGCGATTGTTTTACACATTGAGGCCATTATTGCAAATTGAATTTCTTTGTAAAAAATCTGCTATGTTTCGAAATTTGTAAATCATTTAATGGGGAATGTTCTTCTAATGGATTGTAAGATTGCTAGAACTTTGTAACAGGGCAGGAATTCTTCTTTGTCTATGAATTAACCCATCATTCCCAGAGGAACCTGCGATGTATGGACTGCAGGCCCCTGCGGCTTTGATGATGAGCAGTCAGTCGTGTACACATTCCTGTAAATTCTGTACATATTTCACGAAAAATGTTGTTATTATGGGGGTTGTTCAGAGATTTTAAATGCATTTTGTCTATAGGGTATTAATATTGTATATACAAAAAAAAAAGAATTAAAACTGCTTTACTTAATGAAACAGACTGAAACCTAATTTGCTTCTTTTTTCTAACCCGTTCTTATTTTGTTACTTTACATTATCGATGTTCATTCTTCGTAAAGGTACACTAATGTAGAATGGTTACTTCCATCCATTCCGGTTATAAGCCATAATATGGGGAAACGTAGACTATATAATATCTTAAAGGGTTATTTCTATCTCCAAGTATCAAATGTCTTCAATATTGATATCCAATCTAGCCAATGACTATGTGTTATCTATTTGAATATATATATAAAATACCAAAATATTTCCAAGCAATGTACAAGTGTTAATGGAGCTTGTTCAAGTGCCACCTTTTAGAAATGAGCTCCCTATAGATCAATGCTTTGTTTTCCGGAAACCTGGTGACTAGAGATGAGCGAGTAGTTAAATACTCGATATTCGTTTCGAGTAGCCCCTCAATATTCGACTACTCAAATCAAATATCGAATCCTATTATACTCTATGGGGGGAAAATGCTCATTTCAGGGGTAGGCAACATTCGATCAAATTGAACTTACCAAGTCCTCGAGTGAGGGTCGGGCTGGATTCTCAGAGAAGTCTTCTCCGCGCAGCATCCCCACGGCTTCTTCCGGCTCTGAATTCACTCTTCCAGGCATCAGGCCTGGGCAGAGCCGACTGCGCATGTCCGCACTACAAGAAAATGGCCGCTTACAGTCAAAGCGGCCATTTTCTTGTAGCGCGGGCATGCACAGACAGCTCTGCCCAGGCCCAATGCCTAGCAGAGTGAATTCAGAGCCGGAAGACGCCGCGGGGAAGCTGCACGGAGAAGACTTCTAAAGGTAGGAGAAGAACCAGCCTTGATTGGCCGACTATATAGCATTCGGCCAATCAACACTGGTTCTGCATCGAACTTTTCCATTCGAATAGCGAGTGGTACTCGATCGACTACGAGTATTTCGAATACCGTAGTATTCGATCGAATACTACTCGCTCATCTCTAATAACTACCTATAGACTGCAAGGTGACTTCAAAAGACAATAGTCTTTTCAGAAAAATCATCTGAAAGGACAGGTACAGGACACGTTACATGATTCTTCCCTTTATCTATCATCTATCATAGATTTTTCTATACTATTGTGAATATTTCATTCAAGAATCAAACTTCCTAGAAGGAGCTTCTTTCTTATTCTTTTTCAGATACTCAACATTATTTTTTTTTATTAGCAATATATAAAGTATATACTTTTTCTATTGTATAACATGAAGGTTAATGTACTTAGTAAGAGCTTTTTCCATAATATTATAGATTGTATGTATTGCGCCTATATTCACATCTTTTGACTCTCTGATTCTGCATTATCTCTGGACCTGTCTGTGAAAAACTGAGGCCATGAACGACTTGGCTTTGGTTTATGGGTGAACTGAATGATGTTCAGCTTTCATGGCCCCTCAGGAGAAAGCCTGTTATGGCCTCAATTTTCAAAGTTTATCGATGACATAAATTCATATAAGGCGAAAGTCAAAGAAAATGGAGATGCCATTGTTTGTACAATACTATACAGGTACTTAGACCGCAAAGTAAGAACGCTTTCAGAAATAGAAGGGTTCATAGTTTTGTCAATTAACAAAATGAAGTGAATGAAGAAAAGAAAAACCTAAATCCCATCGATATTTGGTGTGACCTTTGTAATTTGCCTTCAAAACAGCATCAAATTTTCTAGGTATACTCTTTAATGGAACTCGACAGAGAGGAAGTTCCAAACATCTTGGAGAACCAAGCGCAGATCTTCTGATTAAATCCTTCTGTGTCTTCATGTTGTCACATTCAGACTGGATGATGCTGAGATCAGGGCTCTGCGGGGGCCGTATCATCACTTCCACGACTCCTCTTACAAAGGACGGTCACACCAAATATTGATTTTATTTATATTCTTTTGTTTTTTTGTTCATTTACTTCATTTTGTTAATCGACAAAAATATTAACTATTAACACTTCTATTTTTGAAAGCATTCTAACTTTGCAGAATTTTCCTACAGGAGTCTAGATTTTTTTGCATGGTACTGTATACACTGCAGTAAGTCCTGAGGTAAAATAGCTCAATAGAACTAGTTGAGGTTCACTGTCTACCGATATGTATTTGGACACCCAGTAAAGTTCTGCAGAGGTGGAGTTATGGTCTGGGGGTGTGTCTCCTGGTATGGACCCTTGGTCCCAGTGCATGGTAAACTCAACGCCAACGCCTGTTGCACTGTTTTAGATAACAGTGTGCTTCCTACATTATGGCGGTTCTATGGGTCGGACCAATGATGAGAACGCCAGCTGTCATGTAGCGAGGTCTACCATAGCTTGTTACAGTGACAATCAGGTTAGCCGACTGGACTGGCCTGCCCAGAGCCCAGACTTGAACCCCATCGAGCACCTCTGGGACGAGTTGGATCGCCGAACTAAGGGGTGCAGCAGCCGTCCAAAATTGGTGAAAGAACTTACCTGTCTACTCCAAGCCAAATGGAACAAAATACCACTAGCCATCATACAAGGACTTGTGGAAAGCTCCGGAGGGTTGATGCTTGGACCACAGGTCTCCAAATACTTATTACTAGACAGTGTATTACAGAAAAAATGGGAAGTGATAAAATTATGTTGTTGTACTAGCACACTATACCCCCCCTACACACACATACACACACACACACACATACACACACACACATACACTTGAGTAGAAAACTATAGGTATGTATTAAAGTAGTGATTGTTCTAGACTATATACAGCGATGTTCATTATAATCCTCATTAATAGTCTGTGTAAGGGGAAGCCGATGATACCAGCACTTCATGATGAAACGATTCTCAGTATATACCTGAGTAATTGTAGAACAGAGCCCATAGTAAATGAGAGATAGCAAGGTTATTTACAACAAAAGATCCCCTACTTTCTGTACGACACGTTTCTTTTGTTTCTGAAACATGACAGTTGTTGTGGTTTCTTTGATGGTAACATCAATCCGAGAGCAACAATTGTTATATACCAAAAAAATGAGTGAAATACAGTATATAAAACCGGCTCTTTCTTGTTAAGACGAAAGTGAAGTTTTCTAAAAGTGAGACTTCTAACTGATGCCCTCCTATAAAAAGATATATTTAATGGTTGGCGCTGGCAGCAATGTGCCGCAGTATAATCTATCCGTGGATTTACTGCAGATTACTCCATTGATTTCAATAAGCAAAACCAATGTACTGAAAACTGCAAGTAAAAAAATTATTAAACTATTTATTTACAGTAACTTAATGTTCTTAAGAAAATATCTCAACCATAATTGGGGCAAAACCATAATAATTAAAGGGAACCAACATGTCCTTATGGAGTATAGGTTTAGGTAAGATAAGATAATCCATTAATAGTCCCACCATGGGGAAATTCAGTGTGTTACAGTAGCATGGATAATACAGTAATATATTACAAGAAAGACACATACAAAGTCATAGCAGATAGAAAAGATACTAGGAGTCATAGCAACTAAGAAGAAAAAGAAAGACTTCAGGATCATTTAGTTCTCTGTGCGGAGTGATCTTCGCTTGGCCTGATGTTGATTATACAGCCTGACCGCGGTTGGGAGGAAGGATCTCTGATAGCGTCCCAAATATGCCTATAGTATAACTGTCTAATTCTGGGTTGCTTGGTATAATGCTACAATATATACTGATATATATGAAGCAAGCACCAGGGGCATAACTACCGGGGTAGCAGTGGTAGCAGCTGCCACAGGGCCCAGGACATTATTGACCCAGCGACAGCCGCTACCGCTGCGTTTATTTTCTTTCTTAGCAGGCCGTTACCGGTTGGAGTTACTTCAAACGGGTCCTATTTACTTACTGATCCTGGCAGGGGCTGGGATTGGTAAATGATGCCGCGGGCCCCACAAACACTATTATTATACTCAGGGGTCTCTTCAACCCCCGAATATAATGATGGGAGGCCCGGGAGAGGTAATGGAACATAAAAAACAGTGTTACTTACCTCTCCGGGTTCCAGGCAGGCTTCAGGCCTACTTCTGTGATGTCCCTGATGTCACATGACCCGGGACGCCCCGGACATCATTGAAGATGGCTGACACCACCTAGGAGAGCAGCGGAGCCAGGGATAAGTAAGTAACAGTGCTTTTTTTTATGTTGGTACCCCCTCTTGGTCTCCAATTATTATACTCTGGGGTCTGAAAAGACCCCAGAGCATAATAATTGTTTATGGGTGTTCACAATGGGGCATAACACTATGTGCAGGGGCCACTATGGGGCATAATACTGTGTGCAGGGGCCACTATGGGGCATATTAGTGTGTGCAGGGGCCACTATGGGACATAATACTGTGTGTAGGGACCACTATGGGGAATAATACTGTGTACAGGGGCCACTGTGGGTATAATAGTGTGTGTAGAGGACACTATGGAGCATAATAGTATGTGCAGGGACCACTATGGGGCATAATACTGTGTGCAGGGACCACTATGGGGCATAATACTGTGTGCAGGGGCCACTATGGGGCATAATACTGTGTGCAGGGACCACTATGGGGCATAATACTGTGTGCAGGTACCACTATGGGGCATAATACTGTGTGCAGGGGTCACTATGGGGCATAATACTGTGTGTATGGGACACTATGGGGCATAATAGAGTGTGCAGGGACCACTATGGGGCATAATACTGGGTGCAGGGACCACTATGGGGCATAATACTATGTGCAGGGGCCACTATGGGGCATAATACTGTGTGCAGGTACCACTATGGGGCATAATACTGTGTGCAGGGGCCACTATGGGGCATAATACTATGTGCAGGGGCCACTATGGGCATAATACTGTGTGTAGGAGCCACTATGGGGCATAATAGAGCGTGCAGGAATGCAGGGGCGGGAGGGGGGTCTTCGGTGTTGCTCAAGGGGGGGGCCATGTCAAAAGTTTGCCACGGGGCCTCACCATACCTGGTTACACCACTGGCATGCACATATCTTCAGAGAAGCTGGGGAGATACACCTACACTTCTCAATGCATGTTCTCAATGTCAGACACCTGTATAGTGTGGCTGAAGTGCACTATTCTGACTTTAGTTGAAATACACATGCTCGGGGAGTTCTACATTTGACTGAGGCAGGATTCCTTTGATCAACATTTTTAGGCTATGCCCCACTTTTTACAGGAACCAACCCAACTGGCAGGTCAAAACATCTCAACATAATAATGTAATATGCTGCACTAACTTGTCAAGTAAAATATGAAACTCTCTAGGCTGCACCCCTGAATATTTTACACAGGACTATTCTATATAATATCTTGAGTAAAGTCTTGAGATTCCATTGTACCGTGCACAGATTCAAGACACCCTGTGCCAGATGCAGCAAAGCAGCCCCAGAACATAACAGAGCCTCCTCCATGTTTCACAGTAGGGACAGTGTCTTTTCAAGATATGCTTCATTTTTCTGTCTGTGGACATAGAGCTGATGTGACTTGCCAAAAAGTTTGATTTTTGTCTCATCTGTCCATAGGACATTCTCCCAGAAGCTTTGTGGCTTATCAACATGTAGTTTGGCAAATTCCATTTGGTCAGATTCAAGTTATTTCTGTGACCATTGTGTTTTTTTCTTTCATTAAATGAGGGGTACCAACAATTTTGTTCACATGTATATGCCCCCTTTACTATCCCTGCACATTATAACGCCACCTTTACTGTCCCCACATACTATAACGCCCACTTTACTGGTTCCCACACGATACAACACCATCTTTATTGGCCAACACACAGTATATTGCCCCCTTAACTGTCGCCCTTGCAAACCATGGGTAAGATGATCCCTAAAGTCCCTGACAAAAGTTCTGTCGCTTATCCATGTTGTAGAATAAAAAGCTTATAAACTGACTTTAGATTCATCCATTGGTTTTAGAAATGACTCCTATGAAAGCTGAAACCCTCCCAAAAGTTTTTTTTTGTTAAGAAAATAAATTGGCTTCACTGGCGAAATATTGATCATTTAATGAACACAGAAAGGTCAGATTTTGGCAAGACAAAAGTTTTGTCGCACACATAAAGTAACATTGGTGAATGAGGTTGTGGTGCTATTAGAGCCATATTTAATATTTTGTGTGACTTCCATGAGCTTGAAGGACGGCATTCATGCGTTTCGACAATGATTCATACAATTTATTGATGAAGTCATCGGTAATAGCAGAGAATGCCATCTTACAGCCTCCCAGAGTTCATCAAGATTCTTTGGTGTTGTTTGCCAAGCTTCCTCTTTCATCATAACCCAAACATGCTCAATGATGTTCATGTCTGGTGATCAGGCTGGCCAGTCCTAGAGACCTTCATCTTCTTTGCCTTGAGGAACTTTAATGTAGAGATGGATGTATGAGATGGAGCACCATCCTGCAGCAAAATGTGACCCCTTTTATGATTGGGAATGTAAGAGGAAGCTAATACTTCTTGATATTTTAGGCTTTTGGTATTGCCTTCCACCTTGCAAATGTTTCGCACACCCTCATACTGAATGTAACCCCAGACCATGATCTTACACCCAGAAAACAGTTAAGTTTGGTGGTGATATCTTGGATCAATACGGGCTCCAGTAGGTCTCCTGCAGTATCAACTGAAGATTCATCTGAGAAATCCACCTTCTGCCACTTTTCCAGCGTCCATCCGTTTAGCAGGCTGTGGGCCTTTAATTGCCTTTTGTTTAGAGATGGCTTCTGGGCACTGAATCCACCATGGAGGACATTTCGAGGCAGAATCCTACAAACTGTTCTAGCTGACACAGGGACTTGAGGTGACCAGGCCTGTTGGGGCTCTGCTGCAGTGGAAGAGGGGCTGGCTTTGATTTTCTAACCAACAAACGTTCCTCCTGAGCCGTTGTCTTGCGGGGTCTGCCAGACCTGGGCTTATCAAAAACATCTCCAGTCAAATCTTTTTTTAAATTCTTTGTACTTGACACTGAGACACATTAAAGGTGCAGCCACCTCTGCAGTGGATCTGGTCTTCAACCTCTTGATAATCAAGGCTTTGGTCGCAGGGTTGATTTTTGGCATGTTGTCAGAGGTGAAGTTGCAGTTGAAGTGAAGGTCTGGGGTGCTGGAGTGCGTCTTATACACCCCCACTAATTAACCGATCAATTAGTGAGCACAGGTGAGGCTGTACACTAGGATTGGGGGCATCACATGACAAGGCAACAAAACTTTTGTCTTGCCAAAATCTGACCTTTCTGTGATCATTAAATGATCAATATTTCAGCAGTGAAGCCAATTTATTTTCTTAATAAAAACACATTTGGGAGGGTTTCAGCTTTCATAGGAGTCAATTCTAAAACCAATGGATGAATTTAAAGTCAGGTTATAAGCTTTTGATTCCACAACATGGATAAGCGACAGAACTTTTGTCAGGGACTGTATTTTTGACATATACCCCTATACCTTCCTCATTCCAAAAGTGCTGGAGCTTTAATACTTAGGCCTGGTTCACATCTGTGTTCGGTATTCCGTTCAGAATACTGGTGTTCTATGTGTTTTCCACATGACTTGTGCGGACACTGCGTGGAAAACACACAGACCCCCATTATAGTCTATGGGGTCCATGTGCTTTCATTGCTCACTGCTTATTAATGCGTTGGGTATTCCGTTCGGGGATCCCCATGTGGACTCCCTGAACGGAATACCGAATGCAGATGTGAACCAGGCCTTAGGTGCCAGTGCCTTGTTTTAGGATATGGAGCATTAAACTTTATTACCGGAAAGAACTTTTACTTATACATAAAAATACACGTTGTAAATTCAGAAATCATTCCTTATTATTCTATTTACTTTTAGAATTACGGTAAGGAAGAAAACATAAAAAGGAGAAAATTTGCAACATCTACTGAATGCCACATTTTTCTGTGTAATAGTTTGTACATTTTCAAGACACTTCTGCAAATTGATCTACATTAGATTTTATCTCTTTATTTAGCAATGTTAAGTGAATTCATGTTTTAGCCTACTCTATGATGAAGAAACAAAATTAAATAATTGGTATCAAGAAACCTCCCGAGGGAGACATATCAATAGAGAATTCATTTAGAAAAGTATCCTAATGCAGTTAAATGAATTTCTAATTTAATTTGGGGCAAGTAAAGAAACAGAGCTTAAGTGCAGCGATCTGGACTCACAGGGGAGATTTATCAATGCAATTACACCAGGTTTCATGCGAAAAAATAACATTTGCTAGAAATGGAAGATTTGCTAAGGTTTCTTTAATTTCTTCCAAATTTGCATACAAATAGGTAGTATAAAAATAAAAACCTCGATGAAAGATATTTTTGTGACCTTTTTTGTTCACACATTTTCACATGCTTTTTTTCCAGACATTTTTTCCTATGAATATGGGAAAACAACTGTAAAAAACACCATATTTAGATGCTGTGATGTGCAAAAATTGTAGTGGACTCAAAAAAACCAACATAACTGGAAAAAAACACTGTTTTATCAATTTATATTTAAAAGCTGCAAAAACACCTGCAAACTTGCAACAAATATGCCAGGTGCTTTAACTAGGAGGGGGTGTTCACATTACCTTTGCTAATGTTCGTTGCTGTCTTCCATCATAGGCTGACAGAAACAGACATTAAAGGGGTTGTCCCATCACAAGGATCCTATCTATACTGCTAGTTTATGTGGATTTAAGAATTTTCCTAAATACATTGCTTTATCAAAACTGCTTTCTTTGGCTGCTATCTTAATTTATTCACGTCATTGTTGACACTGCGTTTCTATGGCCCTTGGGATTATCTGATCACTTGTCGAGTGATGTAGCTGCCTGCTTTCGGGAAGGGGGGAGGGGCTGGGAGCAGCTCTGAGCTGTTTGTGTCTTTTAAGTAGCGGAACTTCTCAGATAGGGGAGGTGAGAGCTCTGGGATTTCTGAGCTCTTATTAGTCGGTTTAATTGAATTAGGCTGATAAGGGCTGAGATAGGGAACCCGTTACCTCTGTATGTAATGCAAGCTGACTCCAATCCAGCTCTGATACATCAGCTTCACACTGTGGTAATTCACACATAATTCATTTCCCATGCAAGTGAAACCCCGCCCACCAATGTGCCGAGAAAAGCAGGAAGTGAAGAGAGCACAACAACCTGCAGGTTAGTGAAAAAGCGTCATGGGAATACCCCTTTAAACTGTCACAGGCTGATTGTGTGTTCGTTCCCATTGACACTAATGTAAACATGACTACAGCTAGTTTCTGTCATGTTTGTTTACCTTTTTAATGGAAGATAAAGTTGTGCATAGCTTCCGCCATGTTGTTTACATTAGTGTCAATGAGAACAGACACATGGACACAGAATCAGTCTCTGACTGTTCTCTGTGACAGTTTAATGTCCATTGCTGTCATCCTATGACGGAAGACAGTAACAGACATTAGCAATGGTAGAGCGAATGCCCCTTTACTCCTGTCTTTGACTCTTATCTGAGTTATTTGGTCCAATACGCTGCACTGCAGTGAATAAGAGCGCCATCCACTACCAGACACATCTACATTCATCCTGGCTCTGGTCAGGCTAAAGTAGAAGCAGGAAAAGGACCACAGCAGTCAGACCCCCACTGATCTAGAAATTATCCTCTATCCTATGGATAAGGGAGAAATACTTTCAGGGCATAACCCCTATAATATGGCCACACAGTATAATGTGACACTTAATATGACTCCCACATTAATGTCCAATTTAATATGCCCCCCACTATATAATGTCCCCCTTCATATGACCTCCATCATATAAAGTCTCACTTAATATGCCCCACAGTATCATTTCTTCATTATTGTGGCACCTAAGATTATAATGCCCCCCGTATGGTGCCCCCACAGTATATAAATATACTTATACATACATAAGCACAGTGTGTTTTAAAAATTTTCCATCAGATCTGACACTGCTCTACATGGCTTATGATCTCTGAGGACATTTAAAGATGGCGCCTCTAGCCTCACAGTGGCTACTGCACATGGGCGAGACAACTGACACTGAATGCACTTTATTTTCATCCCATTCCCGCACATGTGCTGTGGTGATCACTACACGATATATATATATATATATATATATATATATATATATATATATATATATATATCTTGTCGAGCCTCTACAAGATGTTTAGATTTATGACATCCCACAGCTTGGTTGCTCTTATAATACACATAAATATCAGTTGCCTATATAAATGGAGTAAAACTTCCTTAATACCTAAATCATGTATTCTAGTTCATTATACAGTTATTAAAGTTAATAGTTCACACGTCAATTTTTGGTTTACAAGACAGTTATTTGCAGGATGGATTGTTGTCTGTGGACATCGATCTAGTTAAAAGTAAAACATGTATTGATGGCGGTCCCCAGAGTGGGCCCATAAAGAGTCAGTGGGCCCAGAGCAGCTGCCCCCTCTGCCCCCCGCTAGCTATGTCTAGAAAATGGATATGGTCAAAGGATCCGCGCTCAGAGGTCATACGGAGGAATGATAGGTTCGAAGATCATGTGGTTAAAAACGGAACGTTTTTTATTGTAGATAAAACAGTAGGCACAACGCGTTTCGGATTACAAAAAATCCTTATTCAAGTGCAAGAAATCACTGTATAGTAAAATGAACAAGAACACAAAAAGACATATAAAAAAGAAATCAAAACAAAAGAGTGCTCCTGAAGAAAGGGGCATACTCTCACATCACGCCCTTTATAGAAATAAAAATAAATGCCCTTGATAAGGCTTAGAACCAAATTGATAAAGGAGAACACAAGCAGTACGGTAAAACAATAAATAAATAAAGCATATCCATAATATATGCAAGGATATGTTTAAAGTTCCCAATAAAAAGTTCAAATCTATATGGAATGAGCATTTGCATACATAACCTGTTGAATAATGGCTACAAAGTGGGATCGAAATAAATGGATTTGGCCTAGATTATAACATATTAATTCAGAGTAGGACCTTCAGTTTGACTAAGGATGGATACATAAAATATAAATAAAGAAAACATAAACAAACAAAGCTCTTGGGAAGAGTCAGCAGAGCAGTGAAGGTTTAAAAAAATATATAGAGAGTCTCTGATTATCAGAAATACATACAGACCAATTGACAGCAACCAACGTAAAAATAAATATAAGTGGCATAACTGGCAGGTGATAAGGGCACTAGCCCAAATAGATAACATGAAAGTTAGCACAAGTAGCATGAAGTGCAAGCAAGAGGGCACTGATTCAGGTATACATAGTTCAAATATATGCAGTCCAATTGATAAAGAGCAACACAAGAATAGGCATAAATAGCATAACTGACAGGCAATAAGGGCACTAGCCCAAGTAAATATCATGGGAATCAACATGAGTGGTATAAATAGGAGGCATGAGGACACTAGTCTGAGTGTATATAGTGTAGATATAAAAATGGATGTAGCCGGTAAATACCATGGGGATAGGCATAAATGATGTAAATCATAAGCATGGGGACACTGGTCATAGTGCAGATGTAGAGATAAAAGTAGCCGGTCCACTTACCAGAAGCACGTCGGGCAAGATGCGTGCCTGTCTGGGTGAAGTCCTGTTGTTTATAGTGGGAGAGGCAACAGGAGCACGCGCTCCGACTCAAGAGTTGCTAGCTATGTCTCTGCACTTACAGGAGTTTTTTCTAAGTCCATAGGAATTAATATGAAGTCCGCCCACCAATACAATATCCACTCATCTGTGAAGGCTTTCTATAAGATTTTGGAGTGTGTTGGTGGAAATGTACCCCTTATGGATCTTGCTTTTTCATTGGGGCACAGTGATGCTGGAACAGAATGAGCCTTCCCCAACCCACTTCCACTAAGTTGGCAGCATACAATTGTCCAAAATTTCTTGGTATGCTGAAGTATCCAGATTTTCCTTCACTGGAACTATCGAGCCTAAGGCAACCCTTGGAAAACATAACCCCATAGCATTTTCCTTCCTCCACCAAACTTTACATTTGGCACAATGCAGTCAGACAGGTAAGGTTCATCCGACATTTGGTAGTCCCAGACTCATCCAGATGCCAGGTAGAGAAATCTGATTAATGACTCCGTTTCTGCTGCCCCAGAACACCACCCCATCCAATGTGCCTCAGCATTTGGCGACCCCGCTCTGTAACTGAACATCGTCTGCAATCTCATGGCTGATTTGCTGTTGTTCTTAAACTCTTCCATTTTTCTAAACTATCCCTCACAGTGGATGGGGGAATATCTAAGAGGGAACAAATTTGACAAACTGACTTCAAGACTTTTCTCAGAGAAGAAAAATCCTTTGGTTAAAGTTGCCAACCTTTGAATGTTTCTCGACACCACTATAACTTTTTTCCAAAACTGCACCTTATATTCAATATGTAATATATAAGACAATATGACATTTAATTCAAAGGATATATCTTATATTAAGGACTCAACAATAAAATACAATTTGCTTTTGGAGCTGCCATTTGGCATTGAGTGCTGCTTAGTCCAGCAGTAACCAATGTATGGCAGGATATTCTCTTATTCTCCAGTCTTCCTATTAATGCATTCACATCATACTGCTACATTAAATGTATCTACATATTCATGTATTAAATTAGTTAAAATTCTTCATTTTTATCTGTTATGTAGTTTACCCGGCATGACCTAGTTTTGCAACATTTGTAAAAGATTGACAATATCATTTTTATTCCAGATAATAATATAGTGGATGAAAACAGAACCTGTTGGTTCTTCGCTGCTAATCTGTATTCCATTTACAGCTCATCTCTGTGGGGTCTTAACTACAAACATGCTCTTTTCTCCAGGTTCTGCATCTCAAAACTTCCATAATACTCTGCTATAAGGTACAGTGTTTGATTGTTTTACACAATTCATATATACTGTATCACATCACTAGCATTGCAAACATAATGCTTACATTCTCCAAAAAATGATCAAATCAGTTGGACAAGGCGCAAACAGTTTTTGTAAATCCAATCTAGTTATCCATAATTGCCGGACAATTTGCAGTTCTTTAAAGCTATATTCACACAATAGTGATAGTCGACTTAAATTCACTGTATGTGAATTGGGGCTATTCATAAGACAGATTGTTTGGCAGTCTGTTTTAAAGGGGCTCTATCATTGGGAAAAGTCATTTTTAACTAATCACATCCTTGCATAGGCTTTAGAAAGACTATTCCACACCTACCTTTAGTATGTAAATTGCCTCAGTGGTTTTTTAATTAGCCTCTCGGTGCACGCCAGAAGTCTCATCGTGCACCCTCTGCCTATTCTTTCCTATGTAGACTGTGCCGCTGCTGCTGATGACTTCCTGCTTCCTGTTTGCACATACAGATAGGAAAGAATATAAGAGAGTTAGTGCAGCTGGGAACTTCCTGTGCTGGCTGGAGGCTAATTAGCATATGTATAAAAACGGGCTCATTAAAAAAACACTGAGGCAATTTACATATAAAAGGTAGGTGTGAAATAGCCTTTCTAAAGGCTATGAATGTATATGCTTAGTTAAAAATGACTTTTCCCAATGATAGACAAATGTCTTATTTTTACCCATTGTCATGGTTCCCTCAATACATATGAGGGATCCATGAAGACAGACACCTCTCAGGTGCAAAAGAATCAAGAAAAAATGTAATTTTTCTAAGCTAATTCATCCACTGTTGGTGTAAATGTTAGCTTAAAAAATCCCTTTGCCCTAAATGGTCCCCACACAGCACAATATGCTCCACAGTGTCCCACACACAGTATAATATTCTCCACAGTGTATGATATGCTCCACAGTGATCCCACATACTATAAAATGCTCCCAAAAGCCCCCTTCCAGCCATTTCAAGTGAGCCTCACCAAATTAATTTTGACAAATTTTCATGAGGTTCGGCCCTTCAGTTCATTTTGGTCCTATTATTAAACTCAGGAAGTGCAGGGGAAGTGATCAAAAATAGCAGACACTTATACTCACCTTGCCTCATCTCTCCTGGGCATTGTTGCTTTGGCTCTGTCCAGCATCATTTTCTCCTTGCGAATGCCTGTGATTGGGCCTCAGTAGTCATGTGGAGCAACATTACGCCGGTGCACCCCATGAGTCTGCTGAGTCTCAATCACAGGCTCCAGCCATGACCTCTGTGGCATGTGACCTCAGAGCCCCAAAGAGGATGCTAGGAAGCATTGGAAGAGAGGTGAGTATAAGTATTTCTTTTATTTAATCATCCCCCATGGGCAGGATTCTACTGAAAAGAGGTCAGCGGCATGTCCATATATTATATCTGATAGTCTTTTGTAAATTCCTAAAATGCTACCAATATTTTTTTTTTTTTTTTTCAAGTAATATCTGGCTGCCTCGCCCTTGCATCTGATTGTTTCTGCCCTTGGTTTCGGTCAGTACTCCATTGTCGGATTGTTGCCTTGAATAAGATCCCTTATCTCTGTGCACTAGAGATATGTGCCCATAGAGCAGCAGACCTTCGTCAACAGTGAGACTCTACAAGATGATTGTTGATTGGGGCCCCTACAGTGTTACTGAGAAGATGGAGCCCAGAAGATGGTGTTGGGAAGGATACTGACTCTGCACCTAGATATCATTTCATCCACCCAGTATATCTACAGTGTATTATAGTAAAGCATATCCTGGTTGAAATGCTGTATAATCTGAATCTATATACAGCCCTATAAGTGTACTGAGCCATGCCAGGGAGAGCCGGTGGGCCATCAGGGGACTCACCTGCTCGAACCTGTGTAATGAATTACTGTCTACAGCAGACCTGGCAATGTACAGCCCGCGGGCCACATCCGGCCCTCTGCCTTGTTCTGTCCGGCCCGCATAGCTTTTGGAAGTTTGTTCAAGGACCTGTGATGACGTCATCACAGTCTATCACCAGGATAGGCTATGACTCATTAGTGGGCGGAGACACAAAGGACAGTGTGAAACAGCAAGCTGCCGGCAATGGAGGCTGCTGGATGATGAAGAGAGAAGAGACAGCATGTGTGAGCAAGAGGGGGGAACTAGGGGCAGATGTAGGGGGCAGTTAAACTGAATGCAGATGGAGGGGGGGCATTAAACTGGGGTCAACTAGAGGAGGATATTATACCATGGGGGATAGCTGGAGGTTGACATGTCTGCCTCTAGTTGCCCCCAGTTTAATGTCCCCCTCCAGCTGCCCCAGTTTAATGTCTCCTCTAGTTTCCCCAGTTTAAACTGGGGCACGAGGAGAGGGACCTAATAACGTGGGACATTTGGAGGAGAACATTATAATGTGGGGACATATAATGTACGGGTGACTGTAGGAGGATTATACTTTGTGGGGGCACATGGAAAAATTATTGAGAATGGGCGGAATCAGCGTAGAAGTAGGTGGACCAAATTTGCTGCAGCGCACATGGCCCTCTAGAACCGTTTCAATGTCTCATGTTGCCCCATGGGAAAATGAATTGCCCACCCCTGGTGTACAGTATAACCATCATCTTTCATGTGTTACTTTTCAGGTTATTAACTTTTTATAGGAAACAGGGCAAATATTTTTTATGAATGTATCCTGCGTTGTCATATAAAACTGTGTGACGTTTGTGAATTATACATTTTTGAGGTTTGTTACAGTAAAAAATAAAAAACGATTAAATATCCGTGCAAGGTGGGGGGTTTGTAGACGTATTCCTTTTGTAATTAATGTTCCTATTCCCTTAAGACAACTATTGCACTTCATAAATAACAGATCTCTTGGTGATACACATTTTTACATATTGAAATCTAATTTTACCAAGGTTTTCAATGTTCTTTGTTATGAAAATAGTTACAAAAAGTAATTGTCTTTCTCTTTTCTTCCCATTACTCCTCAGAGCTGAACATTTTTCTTCCCCCTGTGGAGCCGTAGATTTATTTACAAAACTTTAGTGTTGTCAGAGAAATAACTTGGTGTTATAGAAATGAAAATTAAAAGAAAAGATAAAGAAGTTGTCGGCATCCAACCAAAAAATACAGTTTCCATTTTCAGAAAGTGATGAGTTCTAGGGTGTTCAGCTGTAAACACAAAAACCGTCTGCAAAATATAGAAAAATACCCCGGCATGTATGGCAAGTATGTAAAGTACTTTCATCTCAACCCCACAAAACAGAAATGCTATCCTACTAATATTATAAATGTGAAAGTTTGGATGTTTGTAGGTTTGTTACTCGATCACGCAAAAACGGCTGAATGGAATTGGATGATATTTGGCACATAGATAGTTTGTAACCTGGATTAACACATAGGTTATTTTTTATGCCAGTAAATGACATGGCTTCACAACTGTTATGAATTTATGTTCATATACTATATTAAACTGCTCTTGGCAGCAGTTTATCTCAGCTAACTGCATTTTGCTGATAAAGCACAGGTCTGTTATCTCTCTATGTGAACTCACAGATAACACTGAGTCCATTGTGTTCAAGCATTTGCATATTATCTGACCTGCTCCAGGCAGCTGCTGACAAACACCTTTAATCCAAATTGGCAGTTTGTCAATTTTAAACCTGCCATGAAACAGAAAATCTAAAACAACGAGAGCTATGAAGGTAGCTAGAAGGCAACAGAGTTCTCCTCAAGTGGAGCTGAAGAAGATCATTGGTACCAACAACACACTCATTATATGGCATCCCAGTGAGCTGCTGAGATTCCTGAACAATCACAGGCACGGTGCGAGGAACAAGTTCAGTAGCAGGCCAGCTTGAGAGCAGCCAAAATGCTGGAGCAGGCAGATCATCAACGCCAGACCTGGGCAATGTATGAGCCGCGGGCCACATCTGGCCCTCTGACTCCTTCTATCCGGCCCACATAGCTAGTTGAAGTTTTTTCAAAGACCTATGATGATGTCATCACAGCCTATCACCAGGATAGGCTATGACTCGTTAGTGGGCGGAGCCACACGGGACTGTGTGCTTGATGCAAGCTGCCGGCAATGGAGGCTGCTGGGTGATAAAGAGGGAAGAGACAGCATGTGTGAGCAAGAGGGGGGAATTAGGGGCAGATGTAGGGGGCAGTTAAACTGAATGTACATGGAGGGGGCACATTAAACTAGGGGGAAGATGGAGGGTGACATTAAACTGGGGCAGATGGAGGAGGATATTAAACCATGGGGGGTAGATGGAGGGGGACATGTCTGCCTCTAGTTGCCACCAGTTTAATGTCCCCCTCCAGCTGCCCCAGTTTAATGTCCCCTCTAGTTTCTGCTAGTTTATACTGGGGCACCAGGAGAGGGAATTAATACTGTGGGACATTTGGAGGGAAACGTTATAATGTGGGGGTGAATAATGTTAGGGTGACTGTAGGAGGAATTTACTTTGTGGGGCACATGGAAAAATGATTGAGAATGGGCGGAGTCCGCGGAGAAGTGGGTAGAGCTAAGTTTGCCACGGTGCGCATGGCCCTCTAGAACTGTTACAATTTCTCATGTGGCCCCATGGGAAAAATAATTTCCCACCCCTGATCAACGCCAACAACACGTTCGTTATATGGCTTCCCAGCGAGCTGCTGAGATGCTGGAACAATCATGGGCACGACACAAGTATCGAGTTTAGCAGCAAGCCAGCGGCCAAAATGCTGGAGCAGACAGATCATCAATGCCAACCACATGCTCATTATATGGTGTCCCAGCCAGCCGCTGAGATGCCGGAACCATCACAAGCATGGTGCAAGGAACAAGTTCAGCAGCAGTACAGCTTGAGAGCTGCCGAAACGTTGGAGCAGGCAAACTATCGATGGCAACAATTTGCTGAATATAGGCGGATCATAAACGCCAACAATACACAGACAAAGTCGTGGGCAGATACTAGTCAGCAATAAACCCAGTCGAGCAACAGGCACGCAAAGAATACCTTGTCTTTCTGGTTGTCAGTAACCAAGGAAAGAGTGTCAATCCAAATCATACCAAAATTAAGATTAGAAAATATATAATTCTACAAATCTACTATTTTTTATTACTTAAAACCAAGTCTCGGAAAACATTTTATTCATTTTATTTATTTTTTTTAAAGGGATTCTACCATTAAAACTTTTTTTTTTTGTGGATAAGACGTCGGAATAGCCTTTAGAAAGGCTTTTACCTTTAGACGTGGTCTCCGCCGCACCGTTCCTCAGAAATACTGGTTTGTACCGATATGCAAATGAGTTCTCTGGCAGCGATAGGGGTGGGCCCCAGTGCTTAAACAGCTATGAGGGTGTCCCCACCACTGCCAGAGAAGAGTCTCCATGCGCCGCCACCTTCTTCGTCTGCCGCATCATGTTCAAAGTCTTCTTCCAGCACAGGCTCGTAACTTCTAGCAGAGCAGAGCAGACTGCATAGGCGCACAGGTCACGGGAAAATGGCCGCTTGCACAGTATTGTTAGTCGAGGATAGAGGCTAAGTGGTGATGATAAAGGTTAGGGAGACCCAAACAACTGAGTTTCATCAGTGTAGAACGTGAGATGCAATGTTTTGCCTGTTGCCAAATGAACATGGTTATTTGCTTGTGAAGGGAGGAAAAGGTGGGCATGGGAATGGGAACCATTAGTGTTCTGAGGTTTTTCATGCTTTCTTGAATAAGTATGGGAGCATGTTGTCACCGGCGGTTACGCTGATCATGTTCCCTATAATATGTCTAGGACACTATTTATATGATCAATGATAATTTCTAGAGATGAGCGAACACTAAAATGTTCGAGGTTCGAAATTCGATTCGAACAGCCGCTCAATGTTCGTGTGTTCGAACGGGTTTCGAACCCCATTATAGTCTATGGGGAACAGATACTCGTTAAGGGGGAAACCCAAATCCGTGTCTGGAGGGTCACCAAGTCCACTATGACACCCCAGGAAATGATGCCAACACCTCTGGAATGACACTGGGACAGCAGGGGAAGCATGTCTGGGGGCATCTAACACACCAAAGACCCTCTATTACCCCAACATCACAGCCTAACAACTACACACTTTACACACTCAATACCACCTCTCTGACAGTAGGAAAACACCTTGAAACATGTGTATTTGGCACTTGCAGTGAGGAGAGCTTGTCACCAGCAGTGAATTTGGCCCTTGTAGTAAGTTGAGGTTGGCACCAACATTTGTTTTGAAAATCAGGGTGGATTGAGCCTCTAACCAGCAGAGTTTGGGAAAATTCATGGTGGAGGGAGCCTCTAAACATCCCAGTTTGGGCAAATTCATGGTGGAGGGAGCCTCTAAAAACCCCAGTTTGGACCAATTCATGGTGGAGGGAGCCTCTAACCAGCCCAGTTTGGGCAAATTCATGGTGGAGGGAGCCTCTAAAAAACCCAGTTTGGACCAATTCATGGTGGAGGGAGCCTCTAACCAGCCCAGTTTGGGCAAATTCATGGTGGAGGGAGCCTCTAACCAGCCCAGTTTGGACCAATTAATGGTGGAGGGAGCCTCTAACCAGCCCAGTTTGGACCAATTAATGGTGGAGGGAGCCTCTAACCAGCCCAGTTTGAACCAATTCATGGTGGAGGGAGCCTCTAAACAGCCCAGTTTGGGCAAATTCATGGTGGAGGGAGCCTCTAAAAAACCCAGTTTGGACCAATTCATGGTGGAGGGAGCCTCTAACCAGCCCAGTTTGGACCAATTAATGGTGGAGGGAGCCTCTAACCAGCCCAGTTTGGACCAATTCATGGTGGAGGGAGCCTCTAAACAGCCAAGTTTTGGGAAATTCATGGTGGAGGGAGCCTCTAACCAGCCCAGTTTGGACCAATTCATGGTGGAGGGAGCCTCTAAACAGCCAAGTTTTGGGAAATTCATGGTGGAGGGAGCCTCTAACCAGCCCAGTTTGGACCAATTCATGGTGGAGGGAGCCTCTAAAAAACCCAGTTTGGACCAATTCATGGTGGAGGGAGCCTCTAAACAGCCCAGTTTGGGCAAATTCATGGTGGAGGGAGCCTCTAACCAGCCCAGTTTGGACCAATTAATGGTGGAGGGAGCCTCTAAACAGCCCAGTTTGGGCAAATTCATGGTGGAGGGAGCCTCTAACCAGCCCAGTTTGGACCAATTCATGGTGGAGGGAGCCTCTAACCAGCCCAGTTTGGGCAAATTCATGGTGGAGGGAGCCTCTAAAAAACCCAGTTTGGACCAATTCATGGTGGAGGGAGCCTCTAACCAGCCCAGTTTGGGCAAATTCATGGTGGAGGGAGCCTCTAACCAGCCCAGTTTGGACCAATTAATGGTGGAGGGAGCCTCTAACCAGCCCAGTTTGGACCAATTCATGGTGGAGGGAGCCTCTAACCAGCCCAGTTTGGACCAATTAATGGTGGAGGGAGCCTCTAAACAGCCAAGTTTTGGGAAATTCATGGTGGAGGGAGCCTCTAACCAGCCCAGTTTGGACCAATTCATGGTGGAGGGAGCCTCTAAACAGCCCAGTTTGGACCAATTAATGGTGGAGGGAGCCTCTAAACAGCCAAGTTTGGACCAATTCATGGTGGAGGGAGCCTCTAAAAACCCCAGTTTGGACCAATTCATGGTGGAGGGAGCCTCTAACCAGCCCAGTTTGGACCAATTAATGGTGGAGGGAGCCTCTAACCAGCCCAGTTTGGACCAATTAATGGTGGAGGGAGCCTCTAACCACCCCAGTTTGGACCAATTCATGGTGGAGGGAGCCTCTAAACAGCCAAGTTTGGACCAATTCATGGTGAAGGGAGCCTCTAAAAACCCGTTTGGACCAATTCATGGTGGAGGGAGCCTCTAACCAGCCCAGTTTGGGCAAATTCATGGTGGAGGGAGCCTCTAAACAGCCCAGTTTGGGCAAATTCATGGTGGAGGGAGCCTCTAACCAGCCCAGTTTGGACCAATTAATGGTGGAGGGAGCCTCTAACCAGCCCAGTTTGGACCAATTAATGGTGGAGGGAGCCTCTAACCACCCCAGTTTGGACCAATTCATGGTGGAGGGAGCCTCTAAACAGCCAAGTTTGGACCAATTCATGGTGGAGGGAGCCTCTAAAAACCCCAGTTTGGACCAATTCATGGTGGAGGGAGCCTCTAACCAGCCCAGTTTGGACCAATTAATGGTGGAGGGAGCCTCTAAACAGCCAAGTTTTGGGAAATTCATGGTGGAGGGAGCCTCTAACCAGCCCAGTTTGGACCTATTCATGGTGGAGGGAGCCTCTAAACAGCCCAGTTTGGGCAAATTCATGGTGGAGGGAGCCTCTAAAAAACCCAGTTTGGACCAATTCATGGTGGAGGGAGCCTCTAATTAGCCCAGTTTGGACCAATTAATTGTGGAGGGAGCCTCTAACCAGCCCAGTTTGGACCAATTAATGGTGGAGGGAGCCTCTAAACAGCCCAGTTTGGGCAAATTCATGGTGGAGGGAGCCTCTAACCAGCCCAGTTTGGACCAATTCATGGTGGAGGGAGCCTCTAACCAGCCCAGTTTGGGCAAATTCATGGTGGAGGGAGCCTCTAAAAAACCCAGTTTGGACCAATTCATGGTGGAGGGAGCCTCTAACCAGCCCAGTTTGGGCAAATTCATGGTGGAGGGAGCCTCTAACCAGCCCAGTTTGGACCAATTAATGGTGGAGGGAGCCTCTAACCAGCCCAGTTTGGACCAATTAATGGTGGAGGGAGCCTCTAACCAGCCCAGTTTGAACCAATTCATGGTGGAGGGAGCCTCTAAACAGCCCAGTTTGGGCAAATTCATGGTGGAGGGAGCCTCTAAAAAACCCAGTTTGGACCAATTCATGGTGGAGGGAGCCTCTAACCAGCCCAGTTTGGACCAATTAATGGTGGAGGGAGCCTCTAACCAGCCCAGTTTGGACCAATTCATGGTGGAGGGAGCCTCTAAAAAACCCAGTTTTGGGAAATTGATGGTGGAGGGAGCCTCTAACCAGCCCAGTTTGGACCAATTCATGGTGGAGGGAGCCTCTCAACAGCCAAGTTTTGGGAAATTCATGGTGGAGGGAGCCTCTAACCAGCCCAGTTTGGACCAATTCATGGTGGAGGGAGCCTCTAAAAAACCCAGTTTGGACCAATTCATGGTGGAGGGAGCCTCTAAACAGCCCAGTTTGGGCAAATTCATGGTGGAGGGAGCCTCTAACCAGCCCAGTTTGGACCAATTAATGGTGGAGGGAGCCTCTAAACAGCCCAGTTTGGGCAAATTCATGGTGGAGGGAGCCTCTAACCAGCCCAGTTTGGACCAATTCATGGTGGAGGGAGCCTCTAACCAGCCCAGTTTGGGCAAATTCATGGTGGAGGGAGCCTCTAACCAGCCCAGTTTGGACCAATTCATGGTGGAGGGAGCCTCTAAAAAACCCAGTTTGGACCAATTCATGGTGGAGGGAGCCTCTAAACAGCCCAGTTTGGGCAAATTCATGGTGGAGGGAGCCTCTAAACAGCCCAGTTTGGACCAATTCATGGTGGAGGGAGCCTCTAACCAGCCCAGTTTGGACCAATTAATGGTGGAGGGAGCCTCTAAACAGCCAAGTTTTGGGAAATTCATGGTGGAGGGAGCCTCTAACCAGCCCAGTTTGGACCAATTCATGGTGGAGGGAGCCTCTAAACAGCCCAGTTTGGACCAATTAATGGTGGAGGGAGCCTCTAAACAGCCAAGTTTGGACCAATTCATGGTGGAGGGAGCCTCTAAAAACCCCAGTTTGGACCAATTCATGGTGGAGGGAGCCTCTAACCAGCCCAGTTTGGACCAATTAATGGTGGAGGGAGCCTCTAACCAGCCCAGTTTGGACCAATTAATGGTGGAGGGAGCCTCTAACCACCCCAGTTTGGACCAATTCATGGTGGAGGGAGCCTCTAAACAGCCAAGTTTGGACCAATTCATGGTGAAGGGAGCCTCTAAAAACCCGTTTGGACCAATTCATGGTGGAGGGAGCCTCTAACCAGCCCAGTTTGGGCAAATTCATGGTGGAGGGAGCCTCTAAACAGCCCAGTTTGGGCAAATTCATGGTGGAGGGAGCCTCTAACCAGCCCAGTTTGGACCAATTAATGGTGGAGGGAGCCTCTAACCACCCCAGTTTGGACCAATTCATGGTGGAGGGAGCCTCTAAACAGCCAAGTTTGGACCAATTCATGGTGGAGGGAGCCTCTAAAAACCCCAGTTTGGACCAATTCATGGTGGAGGGAGCCTCTAACCAGCCCAGTTTGGACCAATTAATGGTGGAGGGAGCCTCTAAACAGCCAAGTTTTGGGAAATTCATGGTGGAGGGAGCCTCTAACCAGCCCAGTTTGGACCTATTCATGGTGGAGGGAGCCTCTAAACAGCCCAGTTTGGGCAAATTCATGGTGGAGGGAGCCTCTAAAAAACCCAGTTTGGACCAATTCATGGTGGAGGGAGCCTCTAATTAGCCCAGTTTGGACCAATTAATTGTGGAGGGAGCCTCTAACCAGCCCAGTTTGGACCAATTAATGGTGGAGGGAGCCTCTAAACAGCCCAGTTTGGGCAAATTCATGGTGGAGGGAGCCTCTAAAAAACCCAGTTTGGACCAATTCATGGTGGAGGGAGCCTCTAACCAGCCCAGTTTGGACCAATTCATGGTGGAGGGAGCCTCTAACCAGCCCAGTTTGGACCAATTAATGGTGGAGGGAGCCTCTAACCACCCCAGTTTGGACCAATTCATGGTGGAGGGAGCCTCTAAAAAACCCAGTTTGGACCAATTCATGGTGGAGGGAGCCTCTAAACAGCCCAGTTTGGGCAAATTCATGGTGGAGGGAGCCTCTAAACAGCCCAGTTTGGGCAAATTCATGGTGGAGGGAGCCTCTAACCAGCCCAGTTTGGACCAATTAATGGTGGAGGGAGCCTCTAACCAGCCCAGTTTGGACCAATTCATGGTGGAGGGAGCCTCTAAACAGCCCAGTTTGGGCAAATTCATGGTGGAAGGAGCCTCTAACCAGCAGAGTTGTGGGAAAGCAGGGTGGAGGGAGCCTCTAACCAGCAGAGTTGGTGGAAATCAGGGTGGAGGGAGCCTCTAACCAGCAGAGTTGGGGGAAATCATGTTGGAGGGAGCCTAGTATTAGCAGAATTGTGCAACGCTTATGGTGGATGAGTATGAGGATGCGGAGGAATTGGAGAGGTTGAGTACAGACATGGAGTTTCATGTTGGGGTGCTTTACACAGGTGGGCACAAAAATGAAGGCTCTATCCAGTGGTGGTTCATTTTTATCAAAGTGAGCCGGTCGGCACTCTCAGCTGACAGACGGGTGCGCTTGTCAGTGATGATGCCACCGGCTGCACTGAACACCCTCTCAGATAGGACGCTGGCGGCAGGACAGGACAGCACCTCCAAGGCATATAGGGCAAGTTCAAGCCACAGGTCCAACTTCGACACCCAATACGTGTAGGGCGCAGAGGGGTCGGAGAGGACAGGGCTGTGGTCGGAAAGGTATTCCCGCAACATGCGCCTATACTTCTCACGCCTGGTGACACTAGGACCCTCCGTGGCGGCACTTTGGCGAGGGGGTGCCATCAAGGTGTCCCAGACCTTAGACAGTGTGCCCCTCGTTTGTGTGGACCGGTGAGAACTTGGTTGCCTACTGGAGGAACTGCCCTCCCTGCCGCCACTGTCACATGCTGGAAACATCTCCATCATATTCTGCACCAATTGCCTGTGGCAAGCATTGATGCGATTGGCCCTCCCCTCTACCGGAATAAAAGACGAGATGTTGTTTTTATACCGGGGGTCAAGGATAGCAAAGATCCAGTACTGGTTGTCCTCCATGATTTTGACAATACGCTTGTCGGTTGTAAAGCACCCCAACATGAACTCAGCCATGTCTGCCACAGTGTTAGTTGGCATGACTCCTCTGGCCCCACCGGAAAGTTCAATCTCCATTTCCTCCTCATCCTCCATGTCTACCCATCCGCGCTGCAACAATGGGACGATTCGAAGTTGCCCGGAAGCCTCCTGTATCACCATCACATCATCGGACAACTCTTCTTCCTCCTCCTCCTCCTCCTCCTCCTCCATTAAACGCAGTGAAGCGGACAGATGTGTGGACCTACTCTCCAGCTGTGACGGATCGGATGCTATCCCTAACTCCTCTGTGTGATCTGAGTTATCCCTGATGTCAATCAGGGATTCTCTCAGAACACACAAGAGCGGGATTGTAAGGCTCACCATCGCATCCTCAGAGCTCACCCTCCTTGTGGACTCCTCAAAGACCCGTAGGATGTCACAAAGGTCTCTCATCCATGGCCACTCATGGATGTGAAACTGAGGCAGCTGACTTTGTGGCACCCTAGGGTTTTGTAGCTGGTATTCCATCAAAGGTCTCTGCTGCTCAACCACTCTATTCAACATCTGAAACGTTGAGTTCCAGCGTGTGGGGACGTCGCACAAAAGCCGGTGTTGTGGCACATGCAGGCGTTGCTGGAGAGATTTTAAGCTAGCAGCGGCTACTGTCGACTTGCGAAAGTGGGCGCACATGCGCCGCACTTTCACCAGTAGCTCTGGAACATTGGGGTAGCTCTTTAGGAAACGTTGCACCACTAGGTTGAAGACGTGGGCCAGGCATGGAACATGTTGGAGTCCGGCAAGCTCCAGAGCTGCTACCAGGTTCCGGCCGTTATCACAAACGACCATGCCTGGGCCCAGGTGCAGCGGCTCAAACCATATTGCCGTCTCATCGAGGAGGGCATCCCTCACCTCGGAGGCAGTGTGCTGTCTGTCCCCCAAGCTGATCAGCTTCAGCACAGCCTGCTGACGTCTACCAACGCCAGTGCTGCAACGTTTCCAACTCGTAGCTGGGGTCAATCTAACAGCGGAGGAGGAGGCGGTGGCGGAGGAGGAGGCGGTGGCGGAGGAGGAGGCGGTAGAGGAGGAGGAGGAGGGGGGTGTTCTTCTCGTGTCCCTGCCAGGAATGTTAGACGGGGAGACGAGGTACACCGGGCCAGTTTGGGAAGCAGTCCCAGCCTCAACTACATTTACCCAGTGTGCCGTCAGTGAAATGTAGCGTCCCTGTCCGCATGCACTTGTCCACGCGTCGGTGGTCAAGTGGACCTTTGTGCAAAGCGCGGAACTAAGGGCCCGCCTGATGTTGAGTGACACGTGCTGGTGCAAGGCGGGGACGGCACACCGGGAGAAGTAGTGACGGCTAGGGACGGCATAGCGAGGTGCCGCAGTTGCCATCAGGTCCAGGAAGGCGGGAGTTTCAACAAGCCGGAACGCCAACATCTCCTGGGCCAGCAGTTTAGCGATGTTGGCGTTCAAGGCTTGCGCGTGTGGGTGGTTAGCAGTGTATTTCTGCCGCCGCTCCAATGTCTGAGAGATGGTGGGTTGTTGTAAAGAAACGCCTGATGGTGCCTTTGATGGTGCAGGAGAAGGAGATAAGACAGGACCAGGGGAGGATGAGGTAGAAGTCAACAAAGTGGCGGAGGCAGATGAAGTGGTGTCCTGGCTCGTCCTCTGGAGTGCATCGCCAGCACAGTCAGCAGTGGCAGTGGCAGAGGCAGAGGCAGAGGCAGTGGCAGTGGCGTGAACGGCAGGCGGCCTTTGTCCTGCCGTTGCTGCCTGCCACTGATTCCAGTGCTTGGATTCCAAATGACGGCGCATTGAAGTGGTGGACAGGTTGCTCTTCTCAGAGCCCCTAATCAATTTCGAGAGGCAAATTGTGCAGACAACACTATATCTGTCCTCGGCGCATTCCTTGAAAAAACTCCACACCTTCGAGAAACGTGCCCTCGAGGTGGGAGTTTTTCGGGGCTGGGTACGAACTGGAACATCTTGGGAGATTCCGGGTGTGGCCTGGCTTCGCCTAAGCTGCTGACCTCTGCCTCTGCCTCTAGCTACCCTTTTTGGTGCTGCACCTGCCTCAACATCCACACTACTTTCCCCGCTTGACATCCCCCCTGTCCAGGTCGGGTCAGTGTCCTCATCATCCACCACTTCCTCTTCCAACTCCTGTCTCATCTCCTCCTCCCGCACAATGCGCCAGTCAACTGGATGCCCTGACGGCAACTGCGTCACATCATCGTCGATGAGGGTGGGTTGCTGGTCATCCACCACCAAATCGAACGGAGATGGAGGAGACTCTAGTGTTTGAGCATCTGGACACAGATGCTCCTCTGTTAGGTTCGTGGAATCGTGACGTGGAGAGGCAGGTTGAGGGACAATGAAAGGAGCGGAGAACAGCTCTGGGGAGCAGGGACAGTTTGGGTTATTGTTCTGTAAAGCTTCGGAATTTTGGGAGGAAGGAAGACAAGACTGTTGGGTAATAGGAGGAGAGGAGGCAGAGTCTGACTGGCTGCTGGACAATGTGCTGTAAGCGTTCTCTGACAGCCATTGCAAGACCTGTTCCTGGTTCTCGGGCCTACTAAGGTTTGTACCCTGCAGTTTAGTTAATGTGGCAAGCAACCCTGGCACTGTGGAGTGGCGCAATGCTTGCTGCCCCACAGGAGTAGGCACGGGACGCCCTGTGGCTTCACTGCTACCTTGCTCCCCAGAACCATTCCCCCGACCTCGCCCACGGCCTCGTCCACGTCCCTTTCCGGGAGCCTTGCGCATTTTGAATTCCTAGTTAGAAATTGGCACTGTATACCAGTAGTAAAAATTGTGGGTGCACGTAACCCCAATATATTCTTTGAATTCCCAGTCAGACACTGGCACTATATGGCAGTAGCAAGAAATGAGGGTATTTGTATTCCCAATATACTCTTTGAATTCCCAGTCAGACAATGGCACTGTATACCAGTAGTAAAAATTGTGGGTGCACGTAACCCCAATATATTCTTTGAATTCCCAGTCAGACACTGGCACTATATGGCAGTAGCAAGAAATGAGGGTATTTGTATTCCCAATATACTCTTTGAATTCCCAGTCAGACAATGGCACTGTATAGCAGTAGTAAAAATTGTGGGTGCACGTAACCCCAATATATTCTTTGAATTCCCAGTCAGAAACTGGCACTATATGGCAGTAGCAAGAAATGAGGGTATTTATAACCCCAATATATTCTTTGAATTCCCAGTCAGACAATGGCACTGTATACCAGTAGTAAAAATTGTGGGTGCACGTAACCCCAATATATTCTTTGAATTCCCAGTCAGAAACTGGCACTATATGGCAGTAGCAAGAAATGAGGGTATTTGTATTCCCAATATACTCTTTGAATTCCCAGTCAGACAATGGCACTGTATACCAGTAGTAAAAATTGTGGGTGCACGTAACCCCAATATATTCTTTGAATTACCAGTCAGAAACTGGCACTATATGGCAGTAGCAAGAAATGAGGGTATTTATAACCCCAATATATTCTTTGAATTCCCAGTCAGACAATGGCACTGTATACCAGTAGTAAAAATTGTGGGTGCACGTAACCCCAATATATTCTTTGAATTACCAGTCAGAAACTGGCACTATATGGCAGTAGCAAGAAATGAGGGTATTTGTATTCCCAATATACTCTTTGAATTCCCAGTCAGACAATGGCACTGTATACCAGTAGTAAAAATTGTGGGTGCACGTAACCCCAATATATTCTTTGAATTACCAGTCAGAAACTGGCACTATATGGCAGTAGCAAGAAATGAGGGTATTTATAACCCCAATATATTCTTTGAATTCCCAGTCAGACAATGGCACTGTATACCAGTAGTAAAAATTGTGGGTGCACGTAACCCCAATATATTCTTTGAATTCCCAGTCAGAAACTGGCACTATATGGCAGTAGCAAGAAATGAGGGTATTTGTATTCCCAATATACTCTTTGAATTCCCAGTCAGACAATGGCACTGTATACCAGTAGTAAAAATTGTGGGTGCACGTAACCCCAATATATTCTTTGAATTACCAGTCAGAAACTGGCACTATATGGCAGTAGCAAGAAATGAGGGTATTTATAACCCCAATATATTCTTTGAATTCCCAGTCAGACAATGGCACTGTATACCAGTAGTAAAAATTGTGGGTGCACGTAACCCCAATATATTCTTTGAATTCCCAGTCAGAAACTGGCACTATATGGCAGTAGCAAGAAATGAGGGTATTTGTATTCCCAATATACTCTTTGAATTCCCAGTCAGACAATGGCACTGTATACCAGTAGTAAAAATTGTGGGTGCACGTAACCCCAATATATTCTTTGAATTACCAGTCAGAAACTGGCACTATATGGCAGTAGCAAGAAATGAGGGTATTTATAACCCCAATATATTCTTTGAATTCCCAGTCAGACAATGGCACTGTATACCAGTAGTAAAAATTGTGGGTGCACGTAACCCCAATATATTCTTTGAATTCCCAGTCAGACACTGGCACTATATGGCAGTAGCAAGAAATGAGGGTATTTGTATTCCCAATATACTCTTTGAATTCCCAGTCAGACAATGGCACTGTATACCAGTAGTAAAAATTGTGGGTGCACGTAACCCCAATATATTCTTTGAATTACCAGTCAGAAACTGGCACTATATGGCAGTAGCAAGAAATGAGGGTATTTGTATTCTCAATATACTCTTTGAATTCCCAGTCAGACAATGGCACTGTATACCAGTAGTAAAAATTGTGGGTGCACGTAACCCCAATATATTCTTTGAATTACCAGTCAGAAACTGGCACTATATGGCAGTAGCAAGAAATGAGGGTATTTATAACCCCAATATATTCTTTGAATTCCCAGTCAGACAATGGCACTGTATACCAGTAGTAAAAATTGTGGGTGCACGTAACCCCAATATATTCTTTGAATTCCCAGTCAGAAACTGGCACTATATGGCAGTAGCAAGAAATGAGGGTATTTGTATTCCCAATATACTCTTTGAATTCCCAGTCAGACAATGGCACTGTATACCAGTAGTAAAAATTGTGGGTGCACGTAACCCCAATATATTCTTTGAATTACCAGTCAGAAACTGGCACTATATGGCAGTAGCAAGAAATGAGGGTATTTGTATTCCCAATATATTCTTTGAATTCCCAGTCAGACAATGGCACTGTATACCAGTAGTAAAAATTGTGGGTGTATATAGCCCCAATTCTATTGCTAGGGGACTTGCAGGGTATTTCTGGGGTGAAGGTGGGGGGGCACACCGTTGGAACGGGTATCGGGGTATATATCGGGTATACGGGAATACACTGACAGTGTATTCCATTCAGGATCCTGGGAAAGCTGGGTTGCGGCGATTGAGCCCGTCAGTGCCACGTTACACTGACAAGCTTCTCCCTGGAATTTAGCTCTTACAAGAGCTGTTGGTTGTCTTCTCCTTCCTATCCTAGCCTGTCCCTGCCTACCCAGAATCTAAGCCCTAGCTAGCTGGACGGAAACCTCCGTCCTCGGTGAATTGCAAGCTCAGAATGACGCGAACCTGGGCGGCGCTGTTCTTTTAAATTAGAGGTCACATGTATTCGGCAGCCAATGGGTTTTGCCTACTTTTTTCAACGTCACCGGTGTCGTAGTTCCTGTCCCACCTACCCTGCGCTGTTATTGGAGCAAAAAAGGCGCCAGGGAAGGTGGGAGGGGAATCGAGTAATGGCGCACTTTACCACGCGGTGTTCGATTCGATTCGAACATGCCGAACAGCCTAATATCCGATCGAACATGAGTTCGATAGAACACTGTTCGCTCATCTCTAATAATTTCATGATGCTGGGTAATAAAGTATGAATATGTGACTAACAGCATCCTCCACACGAATATAGCTCTCATTAACATCTGTATTTGTCTAGCCAGGTAACACAGAACTTCCCAGTGGCGTAAGCCACTGTATTTTCCTTCATTTTTTGAATCTAGTAGTGCGGGGGAAGAAATATTCCCCTTAGTCCCATTCCACATGGCATATGATCCATTTCAATGTGGTTGACAATAACAATACTAATACTCACCAATCTGGTTTAGCCGGAGACTTGCGGGAGGTGAAGCACTGGAGATTAAGAGTCTGAAAATGACTCTAAGTTCAAGCGCATGCGCGAATTCCCTGCTTCGCAGGAGCCGCCGAGACGAACAAGCTCCGATTATCAGTACGCATGCGCGTAGAGCGTGAAGTGTGTGCCATACTCCTGTCAGCAAGCATGAATGGGCATGAGATTTGTTGTACTAAATACGCATGCGCGAAGAAGTTCTATAGCGAATGCGCAATAAGAGGTGGGTTCGTCACTGATCCGCCAATAGGAAATAGGGGCGGGAATATCTAGTGACGTACCACTGTCAGCACATTGAATAGCGGCCATTGGCCGATTATGTGGAATGGGAGGGACCTTGGGCACGGTAAAAGCGTGCCTCCCAGCCGGGCAATTCATCGCTGATAGGAATAGCAGCGGTCCTGCTGGCGGTCAGAATATCAACCGCCCTTGTTTCTCAATAATGATAGCAGTCTTTACTGCTTTTAGTCAGAGATTTTTTTGACTGACCCCTGATGAGTCTAGCGAAACGCGTTGGGTCAAAAGAAATACACTATTTTAGCCGGCAGTTGGCTTGAGCTAGTCTGCTTTAGGACTTAGCCAGCAATTTACTCTTTCCCCCCCTGGTTGGCGCGGCATAAAGCCGGCACTCCAGAAGGCTGGGGAATGTTTTGCTGAGCATGGTTTATAGTCCTATTCAGAGTCTATGCTGATAGCCACATTGGCTTGTAGTGGTAGGTAGTTAGTGGTATTCAGAGTGGGTACATTGTTTCATACCTTCTCCCTGGCACTGAGTAAAAACTCTCATTATAGGGTGTGTGTTGTATGTGCTAAAAATTTTATTGGCATAGTTTAATAAAAGTTACATTTTATCTTTTTAATCCTATTTTTGAGGTCTAATCAATCTCTTCACGGAATTTAGTGTTCTGAGGTACTATAAAATACACAGTAACATAAACATTGTATAGAGAACTATTCTGCTCATCTGAGAGTGTTCAAACCTAAAATTAGCTGCCACCAGGGAACTTACCGAAGGAGTCAAGTTAACCCCTAGGTACAGAACATAGATGTGGCTCCATTGAAAGGGAAAGATAAAATTTTTGAGTTTGAGGGGAGATGTAGATCCGCCAAAATTGGGATTTAGATTAATTAACCTTATAGTAAGATATCTGGCCAAGTAAGTGTAGAACCTCACGAGCTGCAATCTTGATGGATATCTCACAGCCCACCATATCCTATTGCTACATGGTAAGTACTGACATAGACTCAAAGCTTAAGCGTTCTGTAAAATCTGTAAATTTTTTTCATTTAATATAAAAAAGATCAGTGAGATTGACATTTTTAATTGCGCTATATAGGGAATTCTTACATGTTTATAAGCACCACAGTAGCCATAACAACCAGCAGCTAAGGAAAAATTAGATTTTTATGTAGCAGAGAAACAATAAATAGTGGCTCATTATTAATCTTAAGAATTACAGTAAAGCGTAGCTCCAATTATAAAACATTTCATAAATGAAAAGTACGGGTTAAGAAACTTTGTGATACTATATGTCTTAGTAAAGAAATCTGTTTCCATCTCCACTTATTTGGCTGTTCTCCTCCTCCTTACCTTCACTTACGCTGTTTATTTATATAGAGTCTGTCTCTATATACTCTATATATCGTCTCACTCACACAAATCTTTATTAGGGCCTTTAGTGTAATGAGAGTGACCCATGGACTCCTCCTACCTCATGGCCCTGGTCTCAAGTATCCACTACAATTCCTACATATCTCCCAACTTTCAAAGGATAGAAAGAGGAATTTAGCCCTGCACACTTCTGCTTTGACTCCGTCCTTTCCCATCCATTTGTCTTTGTACCCCCACACAGCATGATGCCCTTACAATCACCCTGTATGATATGCCCCCACATTATTATGTCCCTCTACAATTGCCCCTACAGTATAAAGTCCCTCTCCTGGTGTAACCACAGTTTAATGTCCCCTTCAAACTACCCCCATAGTTTAATGTCCTCCTTCGGCTGCCACCAGTTTAATGTCCCTCTCCAGCTGACTCCATAGTTTAATCCATCTATAGTTGTCTTCAAATAATTTCCCCCACCGATTGCCCCCAGTTTAATGTCCCTCTCCATCTGCTACCAGTTTAATGTCCCTCTCCGTCTGCCACCAGTTTAATGTCCACCTCCATCTGCCACCAGTTTAATGTCCCCCTCCATCTGCCTCCAGTTTAATGTCCCTCTCCCATCTGGCACCAGTTTAATGTCCACCTCCATCTGCCACTAGTTTAATGTCCACCTCCATCTGCCACCTGTTTAATGTCCACCTCCATCTGCCACCAGTTTAATGTCCACCTCCATCTGCCACCTGTTTAATGCCCACCTCCATCTACCACCAGTTTAATGTCCCCCTCCATCTGAGCCCACAATTTATCGTCTAATGTCACAGTTTAATGTTTAATGTTAAATTATAGGTTGCCCCACCCCTGAGATACCCATTGATAACTAGAATGGAGGTCCCTCTATTGCCATTCATCCTCATTCATCCTGTAAGTGTGCTTGGCTGTTCTGCATACTCCCAGAGAAGTGAAGAGCGCTACATTCACTGAGGCTATGGCACTAATTGGAATGGGGACTTGAGGACTTTTGTTTTGGAGATAGGTACAGATTCCAAATGTAGAACCCACATGTATCATACATTTATGATATAACCTGTCTGATAAATACTAGGTCTATAGTGAGACAACCCCTTTAAGGCTGAGGCCTCACATTATGGAAATGCAACATCTTTTGTTGCAGATTTAGCTTCATTTTTTACAAAAGGAATAGAACATAGTATACTTCTACTAGGTAAGTTGGAAGATAGATAGATAGATAGATAGATAGATAGATAGATAGATAGATAGATAATAAATAGATAGATAATAGATAGATAGATAATAGATAGATAGATAGGAGATAGATAGATAGATAGATAGATAGATAGATAGATAGATAGATAGATAGATAGATAGGAGATAGATAGATAGATAGATAGATAGATAGATAGATAGGAGATAGATAGATAGATAGATAGATAGATAGATAGATAGATACATAGATAGGAGATAGATAGATAGATAGATAGATAGATAGATAGATAGATAGATAGGAGATAGATAGATAGATAGATAGATAGGAGATAGATAGATAGGAGATAGATAGATAGAGAGATAGATAGAAGATAGATAGATAGATAGATAGATAGATAGATAGGAGATAGATAGATAGATAGATAGATAGAGAGATAGATAGATAGGAGATAGATAGATAGATAGATAGATAGATAGATAGGAGATAGATAGATAGATAGATAGATAGATAGATAGGAGATAGATAGATAGATAGATAGATAGATAGATAGATAGAAGATAGATAGATAGATAGATAGATAGGAGATAGATAGGAGATAGATAGATAGATAGATAGATAGATAGATAGATAGATAGGAGATAGATAGATAGGAGATAGATAGATAGGAGATAGATAGATAGGAGATAGATAGATAGATAGATAGATAGATAGATAGATAGATAGATAGGAGATAGATAGATAGATAGATAGATAGATAGATAAACATGCCATTGGGTTCGTATAGGAAATCTTAATTTATCTCATATTTGCAGTTGTAACAGATATGTACTGCAATCCGTTTCCACTGTAAAACTGATTTCATTTCTCGCCCTTTTATCACTCCGTCTCTGCTGCATTTTTCTCCGGAGCGTGCTGAAATCAAAAGACAACCATGGAAACAAAGCTTATAAATGAAATCGAAGCTGTGACCCAACAGTCAAGGGTCAGGAGGCAGAAGACACAGGAGGCTATTTTGTCACAGAATCCTAAGTAGGAGATTTCACTGATGAAATGCCAGACAGGTGGCGGAGGCAGACAGAAGCTTCCTTGATTCTAAAAACTGAGCTGTCACTCGACAAGGAAGGATAGAATCCATGTATAATGCAGGTTGTTTTGCTAGGTGCTAAACGCATCCCTCCTGAACCATCTAGAGATGCGTCACCCAACCTATAGCTAGTAATCATCACCAATCAATGCAAATGCGCTTCCTCTCCATCAATTCCAATTAGACCCCGTACAATCCCACCAATGTGCCTATCTCAGTCCATCCTCAGCCCCGTAGGTGTCTACTAAAAGTATCATTTGCTTGATAACTGAAAAGTTTATTTTCCTGCTGGGGACGGCCGCCTGACACCGTCGAGAGAGTTTTTCATCTTCCTTTTTTTTTTTTCCAAGCCTTGTTTAAAGCAGTCGAACTGGAAAACATTTAAAGAATCTTAATTCACATCACGTCACCGCCAGTAACCATAGCTACTAACCTGACAGTGACCAAGGCAATACATAGCAATGAGAACATTTTCTATGTGTCATAAGGAAAAAAAAATATAAAAATATCCTGGAGATAAGAAATGTGGCTGAGAGGAGAAAAAAAACACAACGGTGATTGCAAGGAGGGAGACTTAATGATCATGGAAGGACACCGAGGATTGTAGGGATTCTATGTAAAGCTACACAGGGGAAATAGTCTTGAATTATTAAAATCTTTCCTTTGTCTCCATCACGTCTGGGGAAATGCGAGTTACATCTGAATGTAAGAAATGGAAGCATTCATCAGATATGCCAAGCACAATGACCAGGGAGATGATTTGTCTACAGCCATGATGTCAGTTTTACGAAGGTCAGGCTGATGGTGGCGTCAATGGCGGGTATCCAGCTGCTGAAGATGTGGAGTGTAATATTATCAGTGATGCCCCCCTGTGTGTCTATGATTGCACTGCAGAGGAATCGAGCAAGCTAGCGCTTCTTTCTAAAGGGCAATAAGCACAAAAGGAGCAGTATTTGAGGTTCTAGCTTTGATACTGTATATCTAGATAAATTATTCACATGTACAAAGAGATATTCAGAATCTCCATGGCACTCACACCATTATCGTGATGCATAGATAGATATGAGTCAGATGGACGGATAGAAAAAGGCTCAAAGCGTCTTGAACTGAAACGTTGCATTTTTGAATGGGGCAACAAACCCACAATTTTCACTAGTTTCTTTGATGCCGCCTATTTTTTGTATATATTAGAACTTGCCTGTACCTTGAGTGTGGTACCTTTCCCTTGCCGGTGTTATCTGTGTAACTGTAGATAGATAGATAGATAGATAGGTAGATAGATAGATAGATAGATAGATAGATAGATAGATAGATAGATAGATAGATAGATAGGTAGATAGATAGATAGATAGATAGATAGATAGATAGATAGATAGATAGATAGATAGATAGGAGATAGATGGATGGATGGATGGATAGATAGATAGATAGATAGGGAGATAGATAGATAGATAGATAGATAGATAGATAGATAGATAGGAGATAGATAGATAGATAGATAGATAGATAGATAGATAGATAGGAGATAGATAGATAGATAGATAGATAGATAGATAGATAGATAGGAGATAGATAGATAGATAGGGAGATAGATAGATAGATAGATAGATAGATAGATAGATAGGGAGATAGATAGATAGATAGATAGATAGATAGATAGATAGATAGATAGATAGATAGGAGATAGATAGATAGATAGATAGATAGATAGATAGATAGATAGGAGATAGATAGATAGATAGATAGATAGATAGATAGGAGATAGATAGATAGATAGGGAGATAGATAGATAGATAGGGAGATAGATAGATAGATAGATAGATAGATAGATAGATAGGAGATAGATAGATAGATAGTAGAGATGAGCGAACGGCATTCGATTGAATTGATATTCGATTGAATATCTGGCAATTCGAGGTATTCGATTACAATTGAACACCACGAGGCAAACGCACTCAAAATTTGTATCCCCTCCCACCTTCCCTGGTGCTTTTTTTGCACCAATAACTGTGCAGGGGAGGTGGGACAGGAACTACGACAACGGAGGCATCGAAAAAAAAATCAGAAAAAGTAATTGGCGGCCGAAATCAGGTGACCTCCAATTTATACGAATGGTGGATTTAAGATCCATGTCATATGAGACTGTGAACTATGTGACTGTGATAGGGATAGATGTACAGGCAGGGTTAGCTAGGGATTAGCTTTATTTAGGGGGGAATGTTACTCAAACAGCTCTTTGGGGCTCTATCTCGTCAGGATCCCTGTCAGCTTGCGATATGCGGGAGCTGACTTTTTCCCATAGGAATGCATTGACCAGCGTTGATTGGCCGAATGCCATACAGAGTACAGCATTCGGCCAATCAACGCTGGTTCTTCCGGAGGAGGCAGAGTCTAAGATCGGTCCACAGCAGTCTCCATTGTGGTTCAATCTCAGATGTAGCAGTGTTGAGCGCACAGCTATGTTACAACGGAGATGTAGCAGACCTGGCCGTGCACTGAGCTCCGCTACACCAGAGATGTAGCAGAACTGAGTGCCAGAGGAGGCAGAGTCTAAGATCGGTCCACAGTCCAATCTCAGATGTAGCAGTGTTGAGCGCACAGCTCTGCTACACCTGAACATCTCCGGTGTAACAGAACTGTGCTCTCAACTATGCTACATCTGAGATCGGACCACAATGGAGACTGCTGTGGACCGATCTTAGACTCTGCCTCCTCCGGCAGAACCAGCGTTGATTGGCTGAATACTGTACTCTGTATGGCATTCGGCCAATCAACGCTGGTCAATGCATTCCTATGAGAAAAAGTCAGCTCCTGCATATCGCAAGCTGACAGGGATCCCGACGAGATAGTGGCGTAATACATGTACTTGGACGTGTTAGATGCCCCCAGACATGCTTCCCCTGCTGTCCCTGATGCATTCCAGGGTGTTGGCATCATTTCCTGGGGTATGATAGTGGACTTGATGACTCTCCTGAGTCGAAGTGTGGCTTCCCCTGAAACAAAGCATTTTCCCCATAGACTATAATAATAACGAATATCGAATATCGAATATTTCACTGTTCGCTCATCTCTAATAGATAGATACTGAAGATAGATAGATAGATAGATAGATAGATAGATAGATAGATAGGAGATAGATAGATAGATAGATAGATAGATAGATAGGAGATAGATAGATAGATAGGAGATAGATAGATAGATAGATAGATAGGCGATGGATGGATAGATAGATAGATAGATAGATAGATAGATAGATAGATAGATAGATAGAGTGCCTACAAGTAGTATTCAACCCCCTGCAGATTTAGCAGATTTACACATTCTGAAGTAACTTGGCATTGTGACATTTGGACTGTAGATCAGCCTGGAAGTGTGAAATGCACTGCAGCAAAAAAGAATGTTATTTCTTTGTTTAATTTTTTTTTTTAATTGTGAAAAGTTTATTCAGAGGGTCATTTATTATTCAACCCCTCAAACCACCTGAATTCTGTTTGGTTCCCCTAAAGTATTAAGAAGTAGTTCAGGCACAAAGAACAATGAGCTTCACATGTTTGGATTAATTATCTCTTTTTCCAGCCTTTTCTGACTATTTAAGACCCTCCCCAAACTTGTGAACAGCACTCATACATGGTCAACATGGGAAAGACAAAGGAGCATTCCAAGGCCATCAGAGACAAGATCGTGGAGGGTCACAAGGCTGGCAAGGGGTACAAAACCCTTTCCAAGGAGTTGGGCCTACCTGTCTCCACTGTTGGGAGCATCATCCGGAAGTGGAAGGCTTATGGAACTGCTGTTAGCCTTCCACGGCCTGGACAGCCTTTGAAAGTTTACTCCCGTGCCGAGGCCAGGCTTGTCTGAAGAGTCAAGGCTAACCCAAGGACAACAAGGAAGGAGCTCCGGGAAGATCTCATGGCAGTGGGGACATTGGTTTCAGTCAATACCATAAGTAACGTACTCCACCGCAATGGTCTCCGTTCCAGACGAGCCCGTAAGGTACCTTTACTTTCAAAGCGTCATGTCAAGGCTCATCTACAGTTTGCTCATGATCACTTGGAGGACTCTGAGACAGACTGGTTCAAGGTTCTCTGGTCTGATGAGACCAAGATCGAGATCTTTGGTGCCAACCACACACGTGACGTTTGGAGACTGGATGGCACTGCATACGACCCCAAGAATACCATCCCTACAGTCAAGCATGGTGGTGGCAGCATCATGCTGTGGGGTTGCTTCTCAGACAAGGGGCCTGGCCAACTGGTCCGCATCCATGGGACGAAGGATAGCACGGCCTATCTGGAGATTTTGGCCAAGAACCTCCGCTCCTCCATCAAGGATCTTAAGATGGGTCGTCATTTCATCTTCCAACAAGACAACAACCCAAAGCACACAGCCAAGAAAACCAAGGCCTAGTTCAGGAGGGAAAAAATCAAGGTGTTGCAGTGGCCTAGTCAGTCTCCTGACCTTAACCCAATTGAAAACTTGTGGAAGGAGCTTAAGATTAAAGTCCACATGAGACACCCAAAGAACCTAGATAACTTGGAGAAGATCTGCATGGAGGAGTGGGCCAAGATAACTCCAGAGACCTGTGCCGGCCTGATGAGGTCTTATAAAAGACGATTATTAGCTGTAATTGCAAACAAGGGTTATTCCACAAAATATTAAACCTAGGGGTTGAATAATAATTGACCCACACTTTTATGTTTAAAATTTATTAAAATTTAACTGAGCAACATAACTTTTTGGTTTGTAAGATTTATGCATCTGTTAATAAATCCTGCTCTTGTTTGAAGTTTGAAGGCTGTAACTGCAGGGGGTTGAATACTACTTGTAGGCACTGTAGATAGATAGATAGATAGATAGATAGATAGATAGATAGATAGATAGATAGATAGATAGATAGATAGGTAGATAGATCATTGCAAAACAATGCTTTTTACACCTTCTTAAAAATAAAATAATATACATTGTTATGTAGCAATGAGCAATAGCAATAACATAGCGCCTAACAATGTACATACAGTACATACATATGGAGCATGTATATGGATAGGTAAGGGCTGCAGTGTCTGGTAGGCCCCTCCCATTTAGTTGTTGTTTTTTTTTTTTTTTTTTTTTTTTAAACTGTCTGAAGGGGCTGCTATGGAATATTATACTGTGCAGAGGCCACTGTGAGACATTATAGTTGGTGAAGGGACCAAGATGGGACACTGTAGTGTGTGCAAATGGGGCGTTATATTGTGTGGGGCTAGGAAAGGAGACACAATGCCATAGGGGGGCAAATCAAAAGTTTACAATGAGGCCCAGTCTTTGCTAGTTACGCCTCTGGGGCCACGTCACAGTATGTGTCACCTTTGTAAGATTTGTCATGACATAGGTTAACCTAGCTTTAACTTTGGCTGCAATCTAGCCACTCGATAAATGAGGGTCTATGTGTGTTATCTGTAGCCATGGCTATATAACAGATGAGCCACCAATATTACTAACAATACTAGAAACTAAATCTCTGCTGTTGTTAACTTCAAATAAACAATGAGAACTGTGTAATGCTTTGTTTGCCCTGTGGAGGCACTGCAGGAGAACTGCACACTTGCTCTCAGGATCCTCCACAGTTGATAACTTGTATCGAGCAGCAAGACACCCTATTGTTAAGGGACCCGTCTGAGAAAAGGGATAATCCAAAGTGGACAACACATGTGTTACCAGATACATCAAAGATACAGGCAACCACTGTAAGCAAAGACCGAACGCCAAACCAACTAATGGCCATCTCCAAAAAAAAGTTGCCCAAAAAGTTGCTATTATAAGGCATTACTTACTGTGTATTGTTACCTCTGCAATGTTTTATGGCGAGTATTAAAAAATTCCAGAACTAGTTCACGTTAAAGTCTTCCACCTGTAGCATTTTCATACGCACATATTATCGGAGCACAGTCTTGCAAGCGAATGACTAAATCTTATTATAAGAATTGCTGGAAGGCATTTTAGAGGCCCTGCTGATTTCTAATCTTAAAAATCCCCAAACTGTGCAATCACCATGAAAATACAGCGTGGCCTCATCCATTATGTATAAAAAAGTACACAGCACCAGTTACGTTTATTTAGAATTGTGTATATACTAGGGGTTACCGAAAAGTCAAAAAACATCCAATGTTTTTATCGAATGCAATAAAAAGACAAAATGTATCGTATTAAAGGGGCTCTATCAGCAAAATCATGCTGATAGAGCCCCACATATGCATGAATAGCCTTTAAAAAGGCTATTTAGGCACCGTAAATGTTATATTAAATCCCCCACCCCCACCCCCGTTTTAAAATAAAACCCTAAAACAGAATGTGATCTACTTACTAGAGATGAGCGAGTACTGTTGGGATCAGCCGATCCAAACAGCATGCTCGCATAGAAATGAATGGACGTAGCCAGCACGCGGGGGGTTAAGCGGCCGGCCGATGTCAAAGCGGAAGTACCAGGTGCATCCATTCATTTCTATGGAGCGTGCTGTTCGGATCGGCTGATCCGAACAGTACTCGCTCATCTCTATTACTTACCCATCGTGCACGGTGGGCGGGCATTCAGGGTCCGCCGTCTTCTTCAGCCATGCCTCCTCTTCCTGCAATGTCCTCGGGTCCTGTCTTACTCGCGAACTGACATTGATAAAAAATGGCGTGGGCGCATGCGCAGTAGCATGCTGCTTCTACTACAGCTAGTGCGCATGCGCCCACGCCATTTTTTTTATCAATGTCAGTTCGCAAGTAAAACGGGACCCGAGGACATCACTGGAAGAGGAGGCATGGCTGAAGAAGACGGCGGACCCTGAATTCCCGCCCACTGTGCACGATGGGTAAGTTGATCATATTCTGTTTTAGGGCTTTATTTTAAAACTGGGGGTAGTTTAATATAACTTTAGCCACACCTCTGCCAGTGATGATGAAACATAACACTTATATGTAAGGGCCCAAACCATGAGCCCCACTACTCTGAGTCTGTGATGTCATATCCGTCAACGTAGAGATGTAGATGGTGGTTGACGTCAAACCAAGACCTCCACAACGATACTGCACCTGTTAGAAATTGAGAATGTCTTAGTAGTGCAGCCTCAGGCTTCAGACTTGTAGGTTTAAGAAATCACATTTCAGCATAGACATAGGATATTTAGACTAGGGCTATGCAACAGTTTTGGCCGAAACTCGCGTTCCAGGATCAAAGATCGCTATGTCGCCCTGGGACTACTTCACTAATGACCCTGAGGGTTTCACGACCGCAACTTCTTGTTGCTAAAAGATCAGACATTGCTTGATGCAACTAGAAGATGATGACAGAACTCTTGGGGTTTCAATACAACTTCAGTCAGCAACATTAGTGAAAGAGTTGCAAGACAACATGGTGATCTTTGGTCGCACATGGGAAACGTGGCCAAAATATAAAGCACTAGTCTAAGGCCAGGGCCACACGGGACGGAAACGCCGCGATTTGGCTGCGTTTTACAGTACTTGTAAAGTGGATGGGATTCATGTGAATCCCATGCCCACTTTGCGGAAAAAATTGCAGCGCAGACACGCCGCGATTTCCAAAACCGTTGCGGTTTTGAAAATCGCTGCATGTCAATTATATCTACGGAAACGCCGGCGGATTTCCCATAGATATAATTGTAACAGAAAGTCTGCGGAGGAAAAATCCATGAACTTTTTTTCAAAGCGCTGCGGAAAGAACCGCAATGCGTTCACGCCACGGTTGTTCCTGCAGTGCTTTAGCGTGGCGGTTCCGGCCCGTGGGGCCTTAGCCTAAAGAATAGTTTGACCTTTTAGCTATAAAAGGAAATCCTAACTCACATCTTCTGTAGTTCCTCCCAGAGTTGTGATTATCTTACTTACTTATCTATCTTATCTTACTGTTATTTTTCAATTAAATGGTCACTAACGTTTCAGACCACGTAGTCTCATTAATAGAGCATGTGATTCTGGACCAAAATGGACAAAACTTATTTTAAAATGCTACTGCTTTCTGCCTGAAAAACCTCTCTTAAGTTACTGCCACTAGGTATCTCTACTAGCTAGTTTGCAGTTCACTCCCTGTGACTAGGGAAATTCTGTCTATAGATTCTGTTAAAAAGCAAGACAGCTTCGCAGTGAGTGGAAGGACTCGTCTCTTCACACAATGAATGCCTAGGGGAGGGGTTGTTTTCCTTCACAGCACATCTGCTTTCTTTGTGCACTGGATTCAACATGCACATCTCACAGAAAAGTCTACTATGTACTTGTATCTACTTCTGGCTACATTTGTGATTACAGATAGGACACTCACAGACAGCAAGCAGTTTTCCTGACTGTGCTTATAGATTGCTCTTTACCTGTGTCAGAGATCTTTTTAACTGCATCATGCCTGAAGGTATTTGCCCTGTATTTGCAGTTCAATGCTCCTGGATCTCCTGTATAATACTCACTTAGGATTTTTTTCAGCTATATGTTTGCTGTTGTACAGTTACTCCTGGCAGAATTATCTGAAAATAAACCAGTAGTAGTTATAATGGATAGGAGCCATGCAGAGGTTACTTACAGAACCCCAAGACAGAAACAATCAGAGGCAAGAGCTGGGCAAAAATATACTACTGAAAAATAAGTTTATGTTATATTTTATGCAACATTTTTGAAATTTGCGTACCAATGTAAGTTAATATTCGTATGTAACTGAATTGTGGGCCCACAAAATTAATTTTGCTTGTGAGACCACAGTAAAACACTTTCTAGTCATTGAATGGAAATGGGTGTATGGTTTGTTACTACTCTAGTACAGTATTCACACAACTAGGGTAGATTTTTATTTTCTGATAAAAAATTGAGGTTTCCACACTACAAGGTTGTCTTTCTAGAATGATAAAGGAATATTTTAAAGGGAATCTATCACTTCCTCCAAACATATTCAACTGTCACCCACATGTTACAGAGCAAATTATAGTGATAAACAACAGACAATTGTTATTATGTATTTCACTTTTGTTGATTTGGACAAATTTATGTCTTATGCAAATTAGACAGTTGCTGCACCAGGGGCGGGCCCTCAGTCTTGGGAGAACTGTTCTTTATGCTCAAGTAGAATTGGTGACATTATCATAGCAGAGGGAGGATTAACTTTTACTCCATGGGGTGACACAGGCAATGGTTACAGGGGTCTTTTACTGAGACCGGGATCTTTTTAGCTGCATCATGCCCTGTATTTGCAGTAGTGCACCTAGGGCTGAAGGCCTGCCCCCAATGCACCAACTGACTCATTTGTATAACATGTCAAGCGTTTTTTTTTTCTCAAAATCTACCTTTTAAAATACCTCTTCAAGACAAAAAAAGAATAATTTTGTATCAGAAGACCGCAATAGATTCTACTTTTTTATTTAGAAAAAAAACTCTAAAGGCCACTAAGTAAAAAAAAAAGCAAAAGAAAAGCTGTCACCTACACACCAGAATTTTGCTTCGCCAATGTCTAAATTTTGCACCGGCAATCCTGATGTATGTGAGTTTCTGGAAGAAATCATTAAAAGAACCAATCTCATACAGTATGAAAGTAAATATTTTCGTAAGTAAAACCAATAAGCCTGCTGTTCAAGGCTATTGCTCTAGGTTAATTGGTTTGTGAAGACTGATGAGTCCCATGTCTCCATACGCTGCCTGAGAAATAGTTGTCCTTGTAATTACTGTTACAGTCTATGGCAGTAATGTTGTCGCTGGTATTTACAGGCCTTACATAACCTCTCTTTGGGAAACTCACACATACTGATCAATTGACGTGACAGATACAAGACGGGGGTAAATATACAGTCGGTACAATTACTAAATATCACTGTAGGCTTCAAAGAAAGACGAGCTTCAGCTGAAACATAAAGCTCTGAGTTGAGTTATGTCAGATTTTAATTTGTTTTATGATATACTGATAATCCAGCTTCAAATTGGAGGTGATAATGGATTTGGGATGTAGACCAACTCATCGTACAAGGGCAAATAGCCCATCTATAATTTCATGGACCAGTCATGAGTACCATGGACCATTCTTGAGGCTGGTATATATTTTATGCCATACAATTTCTAAAACCATACGACAGGCCCATATTGCACTCATGCTAGTCTACAGGGCTGGCGTCAGCGCACGGCATAGTCGGGCAAGTGCCGGGGCCCACAGAGCCTCTGGGGGCCCCCCGGCACTTGCCCGCCCCAGCACTTGCCTGTCCCGATTTCAGCTCATCGGCGTCCGACGGACGCCGATGAGCTGAATTCATAGGCGATTAAAGCAGGAGCTATGAGCTCAGCTCTTGCTTTAAAGCTGCGGCCCGGCTTGCGTATGTAGGCGCAATGACGTCATCACATTGCGCCTACACACGCAAGCCGGGCCGCAGCTTTAAAGCAGGAGCTGAGCTCACAGCTCCTGCTTTAATCGCCTATGTGAATGGAGTGAGAGAGCGGAGAGAGAAGCGTCGGGGGAGCGATGGAAGGTGAGTGTAAGTGTTTGTTTTGTATTAAATATTAAGGTGGAAGATAATGAAGGGGGCCCATGAAACTGGGGGGCAAATGAAGGGGAGGGGGGGAACGGCATGACACTGGGGAAGATAAAGGGGGTGGGGAGAGAACGGCATGAAACTGGGGACAGAGATGGAGGGGGCCAAATGAAACTGGGGGGCAAATGAAGGGGAAGGGGGGGAACGGCATGACACTGGGGAAGATGAAGGGGGTGGGGAGAGAACGGCATGAAACTGGGGACAGAGATAGAGGGGGCCCAATGAAACTGGGGGGGGCAAATGAAGGGGAGGGGGGGGATGGCATGACACTGGGGCAGATGGGGGGGTTGAACAGCATGACACTGGGGCAGAGACAGGGACATGAAACTGTGGGCAGATGAAGGGGGAGAACGTGATGAAACTGGGGGAGAGATGGAGGGGGGGCATATAATTTATGGGTGACTGTAGGAGGATTATACTGTGTGGGAGCACATGATAAATGAATGAGAATGGGCGGAGTCAACATAAAAGTGGGTGGAGCCAAATTTGCCGCAGCGCGCAGAGCGCGCTGCACATTTTGCCCCTCTTTCTACTCTTTAAAAATTGGAAGGTATGGCGTTGGTGACGCCACACTCCTGCGTGACGTCCCTAGCTTCATCTGCGATGCACAGTGTCTCGACTCCCCCCGCCTCCTTTACAAGGGGGCCCACTGAGGCTCTGTCACCCAAGGGCCCATAAAAACCTGGAGCCGGCCCTGATGCTAGTGTATTAAAGTATGACAGTAATGTATGTTTCTGGCCTTAGTTATCATTGCTTAAGTATACAGCCAGAGAAAAATAAAACTTCTCTGCGTGTAGGTCCACAGACCATTGAGGAACCTTTGTTTCAAAGTGTAGTGATTTGCTCTGCATATGTCTCCTTCTTACTGATTTACTACCAGGAAGTTTTCATTTTCTGCCATGCTAGAAATATAGTAGATCTGTAACACAGTCATGGTCACTATGTCTACAAGCCAGGGGCGTAACTACCGGGGTAGCAGTGGTAGTAGCTGCCACAGGGCCTGGGATGTTAGGGGCCAGGTGACAGCCGCTACTGCTGCGTTTTTTTTTTTCTTAATAGTCCGTTACTCCAGCCGGTAACAGGCCCTATTTACTTACCGATCCTGGCAGGGGCCGGGATCGGTAAGTGATGCCACAGGCCTCACAATCACTATTATTATTCTTGGGGGTCTTTTCCGACCCCCGAGTATAATGATCGGAGGTCCTGGAGAGGTAAGAGAACATAAAAAACTGTGTTACTTACCTCTCCGGGTTCCAGACAGGCTTCGGGCCTAATTCTGTGACGTCCTGGACGTCATTGAAGATGGCCGACACCACCGAGGAGTGCAGCGGAGCCTGGGCTAGGTAAGCAACAGTGTTTTTTTATGTTGGTATCCCCTCTCAGTCTCCAATTATTATACTGTGGAGTCTGAAAAGACCCCAGAGTATAATAATTGTTCATGGGTGTTCACAATGGGGCATCATACTGTGTGCAGGGGCCACTATGGGGCATAATACTTTGTGCAGGGGCCACTATGGGGGATGATACTGTGTGCAGGGGCCACTATGGGGCATCATACTGTGTGCAGGGGCCACAATGGGGCATCATACTGTGTGCAGAGGCCACTATGGGGCATCATACTGTGCGCATAGGCCAATATGGGGCATAATACTTTGTGCAGGGGCCACTATGAGGCATAATAGTATGTGCAGGGGCCACTATGGGGCATAATAGAGTGCGCAGGAATAGGTAAGGGGAAGGTCGGGGTTTTCAACGTCGGTCAAGAGGGGGGGGGCCATGTCAAGCTAAGAAACCACATGGACCCCATAGACTATATTGGGCTCCGTGTGGTTTCTGCACAAAACATGCGGAGAGAAAGTACTGCTTGCTGCTTGTCTTTCATGAACTTGTATTGCAGGCTACTCTATGCAGCCTGCAATAGAAGAGCCTTTTTTTTTCAATGCATTAGCATTGTAATGCATTGCATTAGTGATCAGGCCCACTGGGGTTCAAAACCCCTAGGGGGTGTGATAAATGCAAAAAAAATAAAAAAAAATAAAAAAATATATAAGTTCAAATCTCCATCCTTTCCATAGAACACATATAAAGTACTGAAATACTGTGAAACACATACACATTAGGTATCCCTGTGTCCGAACACGCCCGGTCTACAAATCTATAAAAATATTTTGCTGTACGGTAAGCACTGTAGCAGGAAAACAAAAATCAAAAGTGCCAAACCGCAATTTTTTTATTTTTTTGCCTCTGATAAAAATTTAAATAAAAAGTGATCAAAGCAAAAGCAATTCCACAAAATGGTAGAATTAAAAAGGACACCCGACCCTGCAAAAAAAGACGCCCTATGCATGGAAGTGTAAAAAAGTTACAGAATATGGCGACTTTTAGAAAAAAATATTTTTGGACAGTTTTGGTTTTTTAAGGGGTTAAAATGTAAATAAAACCATATAAATTTGATATCCTCGAAATCATACCAGGGCACAATACTTATAACAGCTGCCCAGCACTGAACCCTGGGGTATAGCTCTTATAACAGGATCCAGCATTGAACCCTGGGGTATACAACTTATAACAGAGGACCCAGCACTGAATCCTGGGGTACTGGCCTTATAACAGGACCCAGCACTGAACCCTGTACAACAGATACAACAGTGGACCCAGCACTGAACCCTGGGGTACAGGCCTTATAACAGGATCCAGCACTGAACCCTGGGGTATACAACTTATAACAGAGGACCCAGCACTGAACCCTGGGGTACAGGCCTTATAACAGGATCTAACACTGAACCCTGTGGTACACCAGATACAAGAAGTGGACCCAGCACTGAACCCTAGTTTGTAACCACAATTAAAATGTAGGCTACTTTTTATCCTGGTAAATGACATGGCTTCACAACTGTTATGAATTTATGTTCACATACTATATTACACTGCTCTTGCAGCAGCTTATCTCAGGTTCTGATAAAGCCAGGTCTGTTATCTCTCTGTATAAACACTCAGCTAGCCCTCAGTGGATTGTGTACATGCATTTGCATATTATCTGATCTGCTCCAGGCAGTGCTGATACACTGGATGGGAAAACACCTTTAATCCAAATTGGCAGTTTGCTACTTTTAAACATGCAGAGGAAAAACAAAATCTAATTTGTCGCAAAATTCTAAAACAACGAGAGCTATGAAGGAAGCCAGAAGTCACAAAGGTCTCCTCAAGCGGAGCTCAGAGGGATCATTCACACCAACAACACACTCAATATATGGTGTCCCAGTGAGCTGCTGATATGCCAGAACAATCACAGGCATGGTGCAAGGAACAAGTTCAGCAGCAGGCCGAAACCCCGGAGCATGTGAATCATCGACACCAACAACAAGCTCATTATATGGCGTCCCAGCGAGCTGTTGAGATGCCAGAACAATGACAGGCATGGCGTGAGGAGCAAGTTTAGCAGTAGGACAGCTTGAGAGCTGCCAAAATGCCAGAGCAGGCAAACCATCGACGGCAGCAATTTGCTGAATATAGGTGGAACATTGCCAACAGCACGCAGTTGTATATACTGTATATATTATAGTAACACTTGGGAACTTTAGAACTTGTTTTCTTCTAAAAGAAAGTGTAATATGTTAATAAAATATATTACAATGTACAGTCCTATGAAAAAGTTTGGGCACCCCTATTAATCTTAATCATTTTTAGTTCTAAATATTTTGGTGTTTGCAACAGCCATTTCAGTTTGATATATCTAATGACTGATGGACACAGTAATTTTTCAGGATTGAAATGAGGTTTATTGTACTAACAGAAAATGCGCAATATGCATTAAACCAAAATTTGACCGGTGCAAAAATATGGGCACCTCAACAGAAAAGTGACATTAATATTTAGTACATCCTCCTTTTGCAAAGATAACAGCCTCTAGTTGCTTCCTGTAGCTTTTAATCAGTTCCTGGATCCTGGATGAAGGGATTTTGGACCATTTCTTTCTACAAAACAATTCAAGTTCAGTTAAGTTAGATGGTCGCCGAGCATGGACAGCCCGCTCTCAAATGATCTGAAAACAAAGATTGTTCAACATAGTTGTTCAGGGGAAGGATACAAAATGTTGTCTCAGAGATTTAACCTGTCAGTTTCCACTGTGAGGAACATAGTAAGGAAATGGAAGACCACAGGGACAGTTCTTGTTAAGACCAGAAGTGGCAGGCCAAGAAAAATATCAGAAAGGCAGAGAAGAAGAATGGTGAGAACAGTCAAGGACAATCCACAGACCACCTCCAAAGAGCTGCAGCATCATCTTGCTGCAGATGGTGTCACTGTGCATCGGTCAACAATACAGCGCACTTTGCACAAGGAGAAGCTGTATGGGAGAGTGATGAGAAAGAAGCCGTTTCTGCACGTACGCCACAAATAGAGTTGCCTGAGGTATGCAAAAGCACATTTGGAGAAGCCAACTTCATTTTGGAAACAAAGATTGAGTTTTTTGGTTATAAAAAAAGGCGTTATGCATGGCGTCCAAAAAGAAACAGCATTCCAAGAAAAACACATGCTACCCACTGTAAAATTTGGTGGAGGTTCCATCATGCTTTGGGGCTGTGTGGCCAATGCCGGCACCGGGAATCTTGTTAAAGTTGAGGGTCGCATGGATTCCACTCAGTATCAGCAGATTCTTGAGAATAATGTTCAAGAATCAGTGACGAAGTTGAAGTTACGCCGGGGATGGATATTTCAGCAAGACAATGATCCAAAACACCGCTCCAAATCAACTCAGGCATTCATGCAGAGGAACAATTACAATGTTCTGGAATGGCCATCCCAGTCCCCAGACCTGAATATCATTGAACATCTGTGGGATGATTTGAAGCGGGCTGTCCATGCTCGGCGACCATCAAACTTAACTGAACTTGAATTGTTTGTCCAAAATACCTTTATCCAGGATCCAGGAACTGATTAAAAGCTACAGGAAGCGATTAGAGGCTGTTATCTTTGCAAAAGGAGGATGTACTAAATATTAATGGCACTTTTCTATTGAGGTGCCCATACTTTTGCACCGGTCAAATTTTGGTTTAATGCATATTGCACATTTTCTGTTAGTACAATAAACCTCATTTCAATCCTGAAATATTACTGTGTCCATCAGTTATTAGATATATCAAACTGAAATGGCTGTTATAAACACCAAAATATTTAGAACTAAAAATGATTAAGATTAATAGGGGGGCCCAAACTTTTTCATAGGACTGTAAATGTTAATCAGACCCCTCCCTAAATATTAGCCAAAAAAAAGTGAATCAATAGTTACACTATCAAAGGATCTAATCTATAAAATAAATCTTGATTAAATTTTATTACCCTCAGTCAAGAGAAAAAAACGTATGGCCTTAAGAAGATGACCTGATTTATTATTTTGCATTTTGTTATAGGGGAAATCTGTATGCCAACGGCATTTTGGAAGCACCAAAGCAATTACACGGGGATTATTATATTCATCACTCACTAAGGAGCCGTGTTTAGATAAGTCTAATCTTTAACCGCCATCAGTCCATGACTATAGTGAATTCTAAGGTGGCCAATCGCCATCTCTATGGCCTTGTAAAATGCATGCACAATGTGAAAATTTAAAATTTATTCCATTTAGGATATTTTTTGGCTTTTTTTATACTAGTCTTTCAAAACAGAAAAATAAAAGGACCTGCATTGTCGAAAGCATTAACGGCCAAGAGCAGAACTACATCTCCAGCCCAGGTTTCCAAGGAGAGGATGAAGCATTCAGACATTTAGCTTAATCAGGTTGGATAATGTTCTATCAAACCTGGCTAAGTTTCCAGGAGACCCATCATGCATGTCAATCGGGGTAATCGCTGAAGGCTTTTAGTTTTGGCAGAAATTTCACATTTAGGTGGATTTACGGATCATAATAATATAGATTTAGAAGATGATAGAACCCAGGAAAGCAAGCTCTATAGTGGTTTCCACTTTTGTTCTCAATTTTGCTTTTGAGATACATAAATAGCATTAAATTTGTAAAAATTACCGTATTTTTCGGACTATAAGACGCACTGGACTATAAAGTTTTAGAAGAGGAAAATAGGGGGAAAAAAATTTGAAGCAAAAAAATGGTAAAATATTTAATATATGGGAGTTGTAGTTTTGCAACAGCTGCAAGGCCACATTGACAGGAGATACATAAACCCTTTTTTTTTGCGGGGCCATATATACTTTTTAGTTATACCATTTTGGGGATTGTCTATTGCTTAGATCACCTTTTATTTAAATCAAAGGCAAAACGGTGAAAAAAAAAACATGGCCGTTTGAAAAATATCAGTAGAGCGGGCATTTTCAGACACAGGGATTCCTAATGTGTTTGTGCTTCACAGTAATTTTCTACTTTTATATGTATTCTAGGCAAAGGAGGTGATTTAGAAGTTTTTTTTATTTTATTTTTTTAAAGCTTTTTTTTTTTCACTATTTTATTGCCCCTTCCCCCTAGGTGGCTTGAACCTGCAATCATTTGATTGCAAGTCCATAGACGACAATAGAAGTGTATTGTCGTCTATGGGAGATTCTCTACATCACTATTACGGCTGGTCATAGACCAACCGCAATAGTAATATAGCTATGGCAGACCTGGGAGCCTTCAGTTGGCTCCCGGCTGTCACCAGAACAGGTCGGCTCCTGCGACCTCACCGCACAGGAGCTGGCCTGCAACTTTAAAGGTATGGGGGTGTACAGGTGGGGGGAAAGGGGGGTTAAGTTTTAATGCCCGCAATTAGAATGCATTCTAATTGCGGGCATTAGCTTTGGGCCTCCGTGTATAGCGGAGACCCGGTTGCTATTGCGACCGCTCTGCAGCAGAGCGGCCGCCATTATTCTTACACACCCGACATCAATCCCTCCCCGGCAATAGAACGGTGGATGCTGGGAAGGGTTTTAGACGCCGGCACAGGTGCCGGGGCCTGCAGAATTGCCACTAAAAATAATTGGCAAAAAACGGGTTAACATCTCTAAAATACCACCTATATGGCAGATTTTCAATTCCTGTATCATCGGGGTATCTTGGAGAGGACCACTCAACTAGAAGACCATGGCTAATTTGGGGGGGTGTCTCAAAAATTTTCTCTAAATTGCTGAACTTGGAAAATCTTTTATCATTTGTATCACTAGGGCATGTGAACGTCTTGATGGGGATGGGGATGCTTTCACTTGAGACTTAGCATCATCAAGAATTTTCTGCCATTAAGGCTGAGGCCCCACGGTGCGGAAACGCAGATTCTTTTGTTGCAGATTTTGATGCGGTTTTTTGAACCAAAGCCAAAAATGACTACAGAGGGAATGGAGAATATATAGGAAGTTCTTATACATCTTCCTTCTGCTCAATCCACTCCTGGGTTTGACTCAAAAAACGGCAACAAAATCTGCAACAAACGAAGCTGTGTATCCGCACCGTGGGGCCTCAGCCTAAAGTGGTTTTCCATGAATATAACCATATTTAAATTTGTAGATAATTAAAAGTTAAACATTTTTGCAAATATAATAATTCCAAATTATGTAGAGTTTTCAAGATTTTCTGTAACCAATTTAGTGGTGACAGTCTGTTGTCTTGATAAGCTGCCAATGAATGCGACCATGAATGCAAGAAATTTCTATGGTCTAGCACCAATAAAGACAACAGACTGTCACTGCTAAAATGATTAGAAAAAATCTTTGAAATCTCTGCAAAATTGTAATTACTTTTATTTGCAAAAATGTTTAACTTTTAACTGTCTGCAAAATGAAATATGGTTATGTTCATGGGGAAATCCCCAATTTTAGCTTTATTTTTTGCAGATTTTGTTGCATTTTTTGAGCCAAAGCCAGGAGTGGATTGAGCAGGAGGTAAAATATAAGAGATTCTTATATATTTCACAATGCTCCCATAAAGCATATGAAATGCCACTGTCTTCATGAGACAACTCCATTAATAAAGTATTTGGTTCAATCACTTGATGAACATATTTCACGTTTCACTATAAATTGGTGTTATTGTGTTTGGTGTTTTCGGTATCTTTATTACAGTCCTATGAAAAAGTTTGGGCACCCCTATTAATCTTAATCATTTTTAGTTCTAAATATTTTGGTGTTTGCAGCAGCCATTTCAGTTTGCTATATCTAATAACTGATGGACACAGTAATATTTCAGGATTGAAATGAGGTTTATTGTACTAACAGAGAATGCGCAATATGCATTAAACCAAAATTTGACCGGTGCAAAAATATGGGCACCTCAACAGAAAAGTGACATTAATATTTAGTACATCCTCCTTTTGCAAAGATAACAGCCTCTAGTTGCTTCCTGTAGCTTTTAATAAGTTCCTGGATCCTGGATGAAGGTATTTTGGACCATTTCTTTCTACAAAACAATTCAAGTTCAGTTGAGTTAGATGGTCGCCGAACATGGACAGCCCGCTCTCAAATGATCTGAAAACAAAGATTGTTCAACATAGTTGTTCAGGGGAAGGATACAAAACGTTGTCTCAGAGATTTAACCTGTCAGTTTCCACTGTGAGGAACATAGTAAGGAAATGGAAGACCACAGGGACAGTTCTTGTTAAGACCAGAAGTGGCAGGCCAAGAAAAATATCAGAAAGGCAGAGAAGAAGAATGGTGAGAACAGTCAAGGACAATCCACAGACCACCTCCAAAGAGCTGCAGCATCATCTTGCTGCAGATGGTGTCACTGTGCATCGGTCAACTATACAGCGCACTTTGCACAAATAGAAGCTGTATGGGAGAGTGATGAGAAAGAAGCCGTTTCTGCACGTACGCCACAAATAGAGTTGCCTGAGGTATGAAAAAGCACATTTGGACAAGGCAGCTTCATTTTGGAAACAAAAATTGAGTTGTTTGGTTATAAAAAAAGGCGTTATGCATGGCGTCCAAAAAGAAACAGCATTCCAAGAAAAACACATGCTACCCACTGTAAAATTTGGTGGAGGTTCCATCATGCTTTGGGGCTGTGTGGCCAATGCCGGCACCGGGAATCTTGTTAAAGTTGAGAGTCGCATGGATTCCACTCAGTATCAGCAGATTCTTGAGAATAATGTTCAAGAATCAGTGACGAAGTTGAAGTTACGCCGGGGATGGATATTTCAGCAAGACAATGATCCAAAACACCGCTCCAAATCCTCAGGCATTCATGCAGAGGAACAATTACAATGTTCTGGAATGGCCATCCCAGTCCCCAGACCTGAATATCATTGAACATCTGTGGGATGATTTGAAGCGGGCTGTCCATGCTCGGCGACCATCTAACTTAACTGAACTTGAATTGTTTGTCCAAAATACCTTTATCCAGGATCCAGGAACTGATTAAAAGCTACAGGAAGCGACTAGAGGCTGTTATCTTTGCAAAAGGAGGATGTACTAAATATTAATGGCACTTTTCTGTTGAGGTGCTCATACTTTTGCACCGGTCAAATTTTGGTTTAATGCATATTGCACATTTTCTGTTAGTACAATAAACCTCATTTCAATCCTGAAATATTACTGTGTCCATCAGTTATTAGATATATCAAACTGAAATGGCTGCTGCAAATACCAAAATATTTAGAACTAAAAATGATTAAGATTAATAGGGGTGCCCAAACTTTTTCATAGGACTGTAAAAGCTACGGCTTTTTAATTTTTTTTCACAACGATATGAAGGTTTATTTTTCATATCATGTTGCATTTTGGATGGCTTTAATATGAGGTACATATAATGTATTTTCATGTATTATGATCAGTGTTTTTGGGGTGACTGTTTTAAAAATATCTACAATATTGTCATTTTTGTGTTTCTTTTTTATGGTTACCGCTCTGTGTTAAACATGACATGATAACATTTTTCAGTGGGTCATCAGCCATGTTGAGATACTGCATGCACAGTATGTACCAGGGGTCCTCAAACTACGGCCTGCGGGCTACATACCCAGAGCGCACACTAATGGGAAATCTGGTAAAGGAGCGATCGCTGCCTACACTGCCTGCAGAGTGTGACCTCTGTCCCAGCGCAGGCGCAATGACGCAAGTCATCAGCACCTACAGTCTGAAGGAGGAGGATGCCCGGCGGCTCTTCATTTGTAAGGATAATACTGTGTGTGTGTATGTGGGGGGACGTACTGAGGAGCAAATAATACAGTGGGGGGGTGTACAGAGGAGCATATAATACTGTGTATGGGGCGGTGCGACATAATTAGGAGCATATAATACTGTGGGGGTGTACTAATTAGCATATAATACTGTGTGTGTGTGTGGGTGGGGGGCGTACTGAGGAGCATATAATACAGTGTGGGGGCATACTGAGGAGCATATAATACTGTGTATGGGGGGGTGCGACATAATTAGGAGCATATAATACTGTGGGGGTGTACTAATTAGCATATAATATTGTGTGTGTGTGGGTGGGGGGCGTACTGAGGAGCATATAATACAGTGGGGGGGTGTACTGAGGAGCATATAATACTGTGTATGGGGGGTTGCGATATAATTAGGAGTATATAATAGTGTGGGGGTGTACTAATTAGCATATAATACTGTGTGTGTGTGGGTGGGGGCGTACTGAGGAGCATATAATACAGTGTGGGGGCATACTGAGGAGCATATAATACTGTGTGCGCAGGGGCGTACTGTGGAGCATATAATACTGTGGGGAGCCTGTTGTGGAGCGTATAATACTGGGGGGGGGGCTTCTGTAGAAGTATAACACTGTGGGGGGAGCTACTGTGGAGCGTATAATCTTAATTTTTTTTAAACTATATTTTGGCCCTCCAATTGTCTGAGGGACAGTGATTTACCCCCCTATTTAAAAACTTTGAGGACCCGTGGTATAGACTAGGTTTTACCCCTTTTACTAAATAAAACCCTTTTTTGTGAGAAATAAAATCAGTAAAATAGTCCATTTTTATAGTGTGAGGACCTTATTTTTAGGCATTTAACAGCATTCACTGTAAAGAATATTTTAATAGTTTGGATGTTGGTTTTGCTTGTCATTTTGTTGTTCAATCTATCTATATTATCAACAGGAAAATGGGTTTTTAACAGGTTTTTTTAAAAACAGTTCTCAAATACTTTTTAAACTGATTAAAAAAATTTTTTTACAGTCCCAAAAGGGGACTTAAGCATGTGATCCATTTTAACAGATGCTCACAGTTGAACAGTTCAGATGAAGTAACTCCCTGCTTTCACTATGCTCTGTTTTTATCAGGTCAGCTAATTACATTTTGCTGATAAGAGCTGAGAGCTTGTTATCACATACAGATTGTTAAGATTACTACAATTCCGTATTTAGTCCTAAATCCTGGCGGCATGAAAGTTTTTTTTCTCTTCAAATATTTACTGTGCATATTATTTGATCTGCATTATTATAGATGTCTAGTAATCCTAATAAATAATCTATCATAGTAAAGGCAATTTATAGTTTAGGCAGACTATATCTACTGAGGTACTGCATAGTGTCCTGTTCATCAAATCATCAAAGTCCACCCAAAAGCTTGTTGAAGAATACAGGAAGTGTGAAGAGGAGACAGCAGGCGAACTGGAGAGTGAAGGAGATGGAAAAATCCCATTAACATAGGGAATTTGTTTCAAACGTCTTGGAGAACTAAGCAGAGATCTTCTGTAGATGTAGGCTTGCTCCAACCCTTCTGTCTCTTCATGTAATCCCAGACAGATTGGATGATGTTTGAGATCATGGCTCTGTCGGGGTCATATCATCACTTCCAAGATGTCTTGTTTTCCTCTATTTTAAAGATTGTGTTTAATAATATTGGCTGTATGTTTAGGACCATTGTCCTGTTGCAGAATGAATTTTCAGCCAATCAGATGCCTCCTTAATGGTATTGCATGTTAGATATCTTGTCTTTTGTTATTGAGACCTGAAAGTTATACACTGTTTTTACTAGGTGGGATGGGCTGGCTCTTATATAATGCAGAAAAGTTGAGGATGGAAGGTCACATCAAATAGTTACATATGAGGCATTAGAAAATGTAGAACAGTGCTTCTGGTGTCATGTGAATGAAGAGATTCCCAGCTTCCAAGATTACACCAAGATCTCAATTCTACCCGTATCATCAGGTTTGTGAACAGATGCATATAATATGCCAATTCCGGATGGGTTTTCAACTGGTGACACCTAAAGCACACTGTTCTAGGTTTTCAAGTGCCTGAGATACAACGGTTTGAAGTGACCCACAAGTATGAAGTTCCCTGCCTTTTCCAAAAGTCAGCCCACCCATGCAGAAAGTTTTGATTGCACATATTTGAGAACACTGTTTTACAGTCATTCATTTTCAGTCATTTGAGGCTATATAATTTCCAATAATAGGTTTGTAAATCCTTTTATTCCAAGTGCTTCAGTACATTTACTGCGTGTTAGGAGAGCACCTTAGACTAGTAAGACTCGTGCACACAGCGAAGTGTGCATCTGATATAGGGCCAAGTTTGCAGCAGAATACAGTGGGATGGCACCCGTAGTGACATCAGGGTGCATTCCATGATGCATTCATGTCTATGGGGGCTTGTAATCCATTCTGTTCCTATGACATGGAATCAAAAACAGAAGGAGAAACAGCACCGAGCCACATATGGTGTAGTACTTTGGGTAGACCACAGGAATTAACTGAATAAATTAGAATCTCAGCTTGATAGATAGATAGTCAAAAATTCACAACTACTGTGCAGGTGGTAGAACCGATCTACAGAGGGTTACTCTCTGGATGGGTGAAGCAGTAGGGTCAACTACTGTGCAGGCGGCAGAACCGATCTACAGAGGGTTCCTCTCTGGATGGCTGAAGCAGTAGGGTCAACTACTGTACAAGCGGCAGAACCAATCTACAAAGGGTTCCTCTCTGGATGGCTGAAGCAGCAGGGTCAACTACTGTACAAGTGGTAGAACCAATCTACAAAGGGTTCCTCTCTGGATGGCTGAAGCAGCGGGGTCAACTACTGTACAAGTGGTAGAACCAATCTACAGAGGGTTCCTCTCTGGTTGGCTGAAGCAGCAGGGTCAACTACTGTACAGGTGGTAGAACCGATCTACAGAGGGTTCCTCTCTGGATGGCTGAAGCAGCAGGGTCAACTACTGTACAGGTGGTAGAACTGATCTACAGAGGGTTCCTCTCTGGATGGCTGAAGCAGCAGGGTCAACTACTGTACAGGTGGTATAACTGATCTACAGAGGGTTCCTCTCTGGATGGGTGAAGCAGTAGGGTCAACTACTGTGCAGGCGGCAGAACCACTCTACAGAGGGTTCCTCTCTGGATGGCTGAAGCAGTAGGGTCAACTACTGTACAAGCGGCAGAACCAATCTACAAAGGGTTCCTCTCTGGATGGCTGAAGCAGTAGGGTCAACTACTGTACAAGCGGCAGAACCAATCTACAAAGGGTTCCTCTCTGGATGGCTGAAGCAGCAGTGTCAACTACTGTACAAGTGGTAGAACCAATCTACAAAGGGTTCCTCTCTGGATGGCTGAAGCAGCAGGGTCAACTACTGTACAAGTGGTAGAACCAATCTACAGAGGGTTCCTCTCTGGTTGGCTGAAGCAGCAGGGTCAACTACTGTACAGGTGGTAGAACTGATCTACAGAGGGTTCCTCTCTGGATGGGTGAAGCAGCAGGGTCAACTACTGTACAGGTGGTAGAACCGATCTACAGAGGGTTCCTCTCTGGATGGCTGAAGCAGCAGGGTCAACAACTGTACAGGTGGTAGAACTGATCTACAGAGGGTTCCTCTCTGGAAATTGCTGGGTGAATTTTCCACAATCCTTTTTGATGACATGGAATGGATTGGAAGCCCCCATAGACATGAATGCACTCAGATGTCACTACAGGTGTCTTCCAATGGCATCCCACTGTAAACTCGAACCCACATCATGTCATGTGCATGGACTGCTCAAATCAGTCCATGCTGTCTATAGCTCTGAATCATTTCATTGGAAAGTGACTGCATCACCAATAAAAGTGACAAACAGAACCTTCCATATTCCACAAAAGTGCGTCACAGGAAAACCTGCTAAACCTTTGTTTCTGCCCAAGTCCAAGTCTTTTGAAGTTTCATATACTACATAGAGGGGTATACATCCTCCACCCTGGCACAAGTATGTTCTGCCTTATCGGTGTCTAGCCCATGCAGCTTGGTATCGTGTGATTATTTGTCAGATCCATTTGCCATAGTTTCCTAAAGTCTTTGAAGCCTGAGACAGATGGCTCTTTATACTGTAGTTAACCAGTTTGATGATGTTAATAACCGAATCATATTTCCTGCAAGAAACTTCAATAGACATTGCACGCAATGCTTCTTTTTATATTATGGGTGGGGGAAAAAAAGCAATATCATCCATAGCTGAAATCCATTTGACTCAGGGACTGTTGGTATTACTTTTTTGTTTTACACCCTGACAGGCACAAACTGCACAGTATTTCCGCTTGAGCTCTCTTGCATATTTAAAAAGAGCACCAGAATGTATAATAAAACCTACAGCTCCCCGGCATACTGGCCATGAATTTCAAGTGATTTTCAACACACCATCTAACAAGCTTCATGGGTCACAGAAAACAAAGGTTTCTCCTCGGATTCTGCATTGATTAAGTCAGTAATGGGTAACCTTTGACACTCCAGCTGTAGAGGAGATTCAACTGTATTTCCCATGGTGCTCAGCCAGATGCTGAGCATCGTGGGTGATGTAACCACAATTTAGCAGCACAATTTAGGGAAATCATTCAGTATGCATGAACATTAGCTCATATTTAGTTGCTTTTGGCTTGCCTCTAAGCGAGTATTGACAGGACCTTGGTTCACTAGAATATTAGAACTGCCCACACACCAACAAAGTTCACCAAGATGAAAGAATCTACACTAATTCACATAAAAAAATAATGTACCCTGATAGAAATGTAATATTGCTTCAAAAGCAGCATGCCATTGTGTCTCAGACATACAGTACAATACAGACCAAAGAGTTTTTGGTATTTTCATGACTATGACAATTGTAGATTCCACTTCCACTGAAGGCATCAAAACTCAGAAGTAACACATGTGGAATGATATACTTAACAAAAAGTGTGACCACAACTGAAAATCTGTTTTATATTCTATGTTCTTCACAGTAGCCACCTTTTGCTTTGATTCCTGCTTTGCACACTCTTGGCATTCTCTTGATGAGCTCCATGAGGTAGTCACCAGAAATGGTTTTCACTTCACAGGTGTGCCCTGTCAGGTTTAATAAGTGGGATTTCTTGCCTTATAAATGGGGTTGGGACCATCAGTTGTGTTGTGCAGAAGTCAGGTGGATACACAGCTGATAGTCCTACTGAATAGACTGTTAGAATTTGTATTATGGCAAGAAAAAAGCAGCTAAGTAAAGAAAAACAAGAGGCCATCATTACTTTAAGAAATGAAGGTCAGTCAGTCCGAAAAATTGGGAAAACTTTGAAAGTGTCCCCAAGTGCAGTTGCAAAAACCATCAAGCGCTACAAAGAAACTGCCTCACATGAGGACCGCCCCAGGAAAGGAAGACCAAGAGTCACCTCTGCTGCGGAGGATAAGTTCATCCAAGTCACCAGCCTCAGAAATCGCAGAAACAGTAGCTCACCAGGTCAATGCCACACAGAGTTCTAGCAACAGACACATCTCTACAACAACTGTTAAGAGGAGACTTTGTGCAGCAGGCCTTCATGGTAAAATAGCTGCTAGAAAACCACTGCTAAGGACAGGCAACAAGCAGAAGAGACTTGTGTGGGCTAAAGAACACAAGGAATGGACATTAGACCAGTGGAAATCTGTGCTTTGGTCTGACGAGTCCAAATTTGAGATCTTTGGTTCCAACCACCATGTCTTTGTGAGATGCAGAAAAGGTGAACAGATGGACTCTACATGCCTGGTTCCCAGCGTGAAGCATGGAGGAGGAGGTGTGATGGTGTGGGGGTGCCAAGCTGGAGACACTGTTGGGGATTTATTCAAAATTGAAGGCATACTGAACCAGCATGGCTACCACAGCATCTTGCAGCGGCATGCCATTCCATCATGCAGTGATGTTCATGCTTTAAAGGGTTACCCTGATGGTAATAGGTGTAGCCACAGGAATTTATTGGAAATAGTGGCACACATTATCTTGTTAGATTTTAGTAACAGCCTAATTCCTATAATATATCCTCTCCCGCATTTAATTATTTCATTAGCAATAGGAATTTGTAGACATTGTGGCTAACATTTATATTTTACATATCCTATACAGTGCCTACAAGTAGTATTCAACCCCCTGCAGATTTAGCAGGTTTACACATTCTGAAGTAACTTGGCATTGTGACATTTGGACTGTAGATCAGCCTGGAAGTGTGAAATGCTCTGCAGCAAAAAAGAATGTTATTTCTTTGTTTAATTTTTTTTAAATTGTGAAAAGTTTATTCAGAGGGTCATTTATTATTCAACCCCTCAAACCACCTGAATTCTGTTTGGTTCCCCTAAAGTATTAAGAAGTAGTTCAGGCACAAAGAACAATGAGCTTCACATGTTTGGATTAATTATCTCTTTTTCCAGCCTTTTCTGACTAATTAAGACCCTCCCCAAACTTGTGAACAGCTCTCATACATGGTCAACATGGGGAAGACAAAGGAGCATTCCAAGGCCATCAGAGACAAGATCGTGGAGGGTCACAAGGCTGGCAAGGGGTACAAAACTCTTTCCAAGGAGTTGGGCCTACCTGTCTCCACTGTTGGGAGCATCATCCGGAAGTGGAAGGCTTATGGAACTACTGTTAGCCTTCCACGGCCTGGACAGCCTTTGAAAGTTTCCTCCCGTGCCGAGGCCAGGCTTGTCCGAAGAGTCAAGGCTAACCCAAGGACAACAAGGAAGGAGCTCCGGGAAGATCTCATGGCAGTGGGGACATTGGCTTCAGTCAATACCATAAGTAACGTACTCCACCGCAATGGTCTCCGTTCCAGATGAGCCCGTAAGGTACCTTTACTTTCAAAGCGTCATGTCAAGGCTCGTCTACAGTTTGCTCATGATCACTTAGAGGACTCTGAGACAGACTGGATCAAGGTTCTCTGGTCTGATGAGACCAAGATTGAGATCTTTGGTGCCAACCACACACGTGATGTTTGGAGACAGGATGGCACTGCATACGACCCCAAGAATACCATCCCTACAGTCAAGCATGGTGGTGGCAGCATCATGCTGTGGGGCTGCTTCTCAGCCAAGGGGCCTGGCCATCTGATCCGCATCCATGGGAAGATGGATAGCACGGCCTACCTGGAGATTTTGGCCAAGAACCTCCGCTCCTCCATCAAGGATCTTAAGATGGGTCGTCATTTCATCTTCCAACAATAGAACGATCCAAAGCACACAGCCAAGAAAACCAAGGCCTGGTTCAAGAGGGAAAAAATCAAGGTGTTGCCGTGGCCTAGTCAGTCTCCTGACCTTAACCCAATTGAAAACTTGTGGAAGGAGCTCAAGATTAAAGTCCACATGAGACACCCAAAGAACCTAGATAACTTGGAGAAGATCTGCATGGAGGAGTGGGCCAAGATAACTCCAGAGACCTGTGCCGGCCTGATCAGGTCTTATGAAAGACGATTATTAGCTGTAATTGCAAACAAAGGTTATTCCACAAAATATTAAACCTAGGGGTTGAATAATAATTGACCCACACTTTTATGTTTAAAATTTATTAAAATTTAACTGAGCAACATAACTTTTTGGTTTGTAAGATTTATGCATCTGTTAATAAATCCTGCTCTTGTTTGAAGTTTGAAGGCTCTAACTTATTTGCATCTTATCAAACCTGCTAAATCGGCAGGGGGTTGAATACTACTTGTAGGCACTGTATATGAGGTTCCTTTTTAATATTAGTAAAAAAAAAAAAGTTGTTTTATTTATCACATTTATTTTCGCCATTTTTTCTTTCCTTGTACCTTTATAAATACCCAGCCTCCTCTAACCTATTACCAAAAAATGGCAGCCATGGGTTCTTCTAAGTATTTGTCTAGTGCTCTGTAAATTAGTGATAACCCACAAAGCAGGAGAAAGTTATAAGAAGATAGCAAAGTGTTTTCAAGTTGCCCTTTCCTCAGTACGAAATGTAATTAAGAAATGGCAGTTACCAGGAACAGTGGAGGTCAAGATAAGGTCTGGAAGACCAAGAAAAATTTCAGAGACAGCTGCTCATTAGAGATGAGCGAACAGTGTTCTATCGAACTCATGTTCGATCGGATATTAGGCTGTTCGGCATGTTCGAATCGAATCGAACACCGCGTGGTAAAGTGCGCCATTACTCGATTCCCCTCCCACCTTCCCTGGCGCCTTTTTTGCTCCAATAACAGCGCAGGGTAGGTGGGACAGGAACTACGACACCGGTGACATTGAGAAATGTAGGCAAAACCCATTGGCTGCCGAAAACATGTGACCTCTGATTTAAAAGAACAGCGACGCCCAGCTTTGCGTCATTCTGAGCTTGCAATTCACCGGGGACGGAGGTTTCCGTCCAGTTAGCTAGGGCTTAGATTCTGGGTAGGCAGGGACAGGCTAGGATAGGAAGGAGAAGACAACCAACAGCTCTTATAAGAGCTAAATTCCAGGGAGAAGCTTGTCAGTGTAACGTGGCACTAACGGGCTCAATCGCCGCAACCCAGCTTTCCCAGGATCCTGAATGGAATACACTGACAGTGTATTCCCGTATACCCGATATATACCCCCGATACCCGTTCCAACGGTGTGCCCCCCCACCTTCACCCCAGAAATACCCTGCAAGTCCCCTAGCAATAGAATTGGGGCTATATACACCCACTATTTTTGCTACTGCTATATAGTGCCATTGTCTCACTGGGAATTCAAAGAATATATTGGGCTTACATATAACTTCAATTCCAGGGAGAAGCTTGTCAGTGTAACGTGGCACTGACGGGCTCAATCGCCGCAACCCAGCTTTCCCAGGATCCTGAATGGAACACACTGACAGTGTATTCCCGTATACCCCATATATACACCCCAAATCCCCGTTCCAACGGTGTGCCCCCCCACCTTCACCTCAGAAATACCCTGCAAGTCCCCTAGCAATAGAATTGGGGCTATATACACCCACTATTTTTGCTACTGGTATATAGTGCCATTGTCTGACTGGAAATTCAAAGAATATATTGGGGTTACGTGCACCCACAATTTTTGCTACTGGTATACAGTGCCATTGTCTGACTGGGAATTCAAAGAATATATTGGGGTTACAAATACCCTCATTTCTTGCTACTGCCATATAGTGCCAGTTTCTGACTGGTAATTCAAAGAATATATTGGGGTTATAAATACCCTCATTTCTTGCTACTGGTATATAGTGCCATTGTCTGACTGGGAATTCAAAGAATATATTGGGGTTACGTGCACCCACAATTTTTGCTACTGGTATATAGTGCCAGTTTCTGACTGGTAATTCAAAGAATATATTGGGGTTACAAATACCCTCATTTCTTGCTACTGCCATATAGTGCCAGTTTCTGACTGGTAATTCAAAGAATATATTGGGGTTACGTGCACCCAAAATTTTTGTTACTGGTATATAGTGCCATTGTCTGACTGGGAATTCAAAGAATATATTGGGGTTACAAATACCCTCATTTCTTGCTACTGCCATATAGTGCCAGTTTCTGACTGGTAATTCAAAGAATATATTGGGGTTATAAATACCCTCATTTCTTGCTACTGGTATATAGTGCCATTGTCTGACTGGGAATTCAAAGAATATATTGGGGTTATAAATACCCTCATTTCTTGCTACTGGTATATAGTGCCATTGTCCGACTGGTAATTCAAAGAATATATTGGGGTTACGTGCACCCACAATTTTTGCTACTGGTATATAGTGCCATTGTCTGACTGGGAATTCAAAGAATATATTGGGGTTACGTGCACCCACAATTTTTGCTACTGGTATATAGTGCCAATTTCTAACTGGGAATTCAAAATGCGCAAGGCTCCCGGAAAGGGACGTGGACGAGGCCGTGGGCGAGGTCGGGGGAATGGTTCTGGGGAGCAAGGTAGCAGTGAAGCCACAGGGCGTCCCGTGCCTACTCCTGTGGGGCAGCAAGCATTGCGCCACTCCACAGTGCCAGGGTTGCTTGCCACATTAACTAAACTGCAGGGTACAAACCTTAGTAGGCCCGAGAACCAGGAACAGGTCTTGCAATGGCTGTCAGAGAACGCTTACAGCACATTGTCCAGCAGCCAGTCAGACTCTGCCTCCTCTCCTCCTATTACCCAACAGTCTTGTCCTCCTTCCTCCCAAAATTCCCAAGCTTCACAGAACAATAACCCCAACTGTCCCTGCTCCCCAGAGCTGTTCTCCGCTCCTTTCATTGTCCCTCAACCTGCCTCTCCACGTCACGATTCCACGAACCTAACAGAGGAGCATCTGTGTCCAGATGCTCAAACACTAGAGTCTCCTCCATCTCTGTTCGATTTGGTGGTGGATGACCAGCAACCCACCCTCATCGACGATGATGTGACGCAGTTGCCGTCAGGGCATCCAGTTGACCGGCGCATTGTGCGGGAGGAGGAGATGAGACAGGAGTTGGAAGAGGAAGTGGTGGATGATGAGGACACTGACCTGACCTGGACAGGGGGGATGTCAAGCGGGGAAAGTAGTGTGGATGTTGAGGCAGGTGCAGCACCAAAAAGGGTAGCTAGAGGCAGAGGCAGAGGTCAGCAGCTTAGGCGAAGCCAGGCCACACCCGGAATCTCCCAAGATGTTCCAGTTCGTACCCAGCCCCGAAAAACTCCCACCTCGAGGGCACGTTTCTCGAAGGTGTGGAGTTTTTTCAAGGAATGCGCCGAGGACAGATATAGTGTTGTCTGCACAATTTGCCTCTCGAAATTGATTAGGGGCTCTGAGAAGAGCAACCTGTCCACCACTTCAATGCGCCGTCATTTGGAATCCAAGCACTGGAATCAGTGGCAGGCAGCAACGGCAGGACAAAGGCCTGCCTGCCGTTCACGCCACTGCCACTGCCTCTGCCACTGCCTCTGCCACTGCCACTGCTGACTGTGCTGGCGATGCACTCCAGAGGACGAGCCAGGACACCACTTCATCTGCCTCCGCCACTTTGTTGACTTCTCCCTCATCCTCCCCTGTTCCTGTCTTATCTCCTTCTCCTGCACCATCAAAGGCACCATCAGGCGCTTCTTTACAACAACCCACCATCTCTCAGACATTGGAGCGGCGGCAGAAATACACTGCTAACCACCCACACGCGCAAGCCTTGAACGCCAACATCGCTAAACTGCTGGCCCAGGAGATGTTGGCGTTCCGGCTTGTTGAAACTCCCGCCTTCCTGGACCTGATGGCAACTGCGGCACCTCGCTATGCCGTCCCTAGCCGTCACTACTTCTCCCGGTGTGCCGTCCCCGCCTTGCACCAGCACGTGTCACTCAACATCAGGCGGGCCCTTAGTTCCGCGCTTTGCACAAAGGTCCACTTGACCACCGACGCGTGGACAAGTGCATGCGGACAGGGACGCTACATTTCACTGACGGCACACTGGGTGAATGTAGTTGAGGCTGGGACTGCTTCCCAAACTGGCCCGGTGTACCTCGTCTCCCCGCCTAACATTCCTGGCAGGGACACGAGAAGAACACCTCCCTCCTCCTCCTCCTCTACCGCCTCCTCCTCCGCCACCGCCTCCTCCTCCGCTGTTAGATTGACCCCAGCTACGAGTTGGAAACGTTGCAGCACTGGCGTTGGTAGACGTCAGCAGGCTGTGCTGAAGCTGATCAGCTTGGGGGACAGACAGCACACTGCCTCCGAGGTGAGGGATGCCCTCCTCGATGAGACGGCAATATGGTTTGAGCCGCTGCACCTGGGCCCAGGCATGGTCGTTTGTGATAACGGCCGGAACCTGGTAGCAGCTCTGGAGCTTGCCGGACTCCAACATGTTCCATGCCTGGCCCACGTCTTCAACCTAGTGGTGCAACGTTTCCTAAAGAGCTACCCCAATGTTCCAGAGCTACTGGTGAAAGTGCGGCGCATGTGCGCCCACTTTCGCAAGTCGACAGTAGCCGCTGCTAGCTTAAAATCTCTCCAGCAACGCCTGCATGTGCAACAACACCGGCTTTTGTGCGACGTCCCCACACGCTGGAACTCAACGTTTCAGATGTTGAATAGAGTGGTTGAGCAGCAGAGACCTTTGATGGAATACCATCTACAAAACCCTAGGGTGCCACAAAGTCAGCTGCCTCAGTTTCACATCCATGAGTGGCCATGGATGAGAGACCTTTGTGACATCCTACGGGTCTTTGAGGAGTCCACAAGGAGGGTGAGCTCTGAGGATGCGATGGTGAGCCTTACAATCCCTCTCTTGTGTGTTCTGAGAGAATCCCTGATTGACATCAGGGATAACTCAGATCACACAGAGGAGTCAGGGATAGCATCCAATCCGTCACAGCTGGAGAGTAGGTGCACACATCTGTCCGCTTCACTGCGTTTAATGGAGGAGGAGGAGGAGGAGGAGGAAGAAGAGTTGTCCGATGATGTGATGGTGATACAGGAGGCTTCCGGGCAACTTCGAATCGTCCCATTGTTGCAGCGCGGATGGGTAGACATGGAGGATGAGGAGGAAATGGAGATTGAACTTTCCGGTGGGGCCAGAGGAGTCATGCCAACTAACACTGTGGCAGACATGGCTGAGCTCATGTTGGGGTGCTTTACAACCGACAAGCGTATTGTCAAAATCATGGAGGACAACCAGTACTGGATCTTTGCTATCCTTGACCCCCAGTATAAAAACAACATCTCGTCTTTTATTCCGGTAGAGGGGAGGGCCAATCGCATCAATGCTTGCCACAGGCAATTGGTGCAGAATATGATGGAGATGTTTCCAGCATGTGACGTTGGCGGCAGGGAGGGCAGTTCCTCCAGTAGGCGACCAAGTTCTCACCGGTCCACACAAACGAGGGGCACACTGTCTAAGGTCTGGGACACCTTGATGGCACCCCCTCGCCAAAGTGCCACCACGGAGGGTCCTAGTGTCACCAGGCATGAGAAGTATAGGCGCATGTTGCGGGAATACCTTTCCGACCACAGCCCTGTCCTCTCCGACCCCTCTGCGCCCTACACGTATTGGGTGTCGAAGTTGGACCTGTGGCTTGAACTTGCCCTATATGCCTTGGAGGTGCTGTCCTGTCCTGCCGCCAGCGTCCTATCTGAGAGGGTGTTCAGTGCAGCCGGTGGCATCATCACTGACAAGCGCACCCGTCTGTCAGCTGAGAGTGCCGACCGGCTCACTTTGATAAAAATGAACCACCACTGGATAGAGCCTTCATTTTTGGGCCCACCTGTGTAAAGCACCCCAACATGAAACTCCATGTCTGTACTCAACCTCTCCAATTCCTCCGCATCCTCATACTCATCCACCATAAGCGTTGCACAATTCTGCTAATACTAGGCTCCCTCCACCCTGATTTCCACCAACTCTGCTGGTTAGAGGCTCCCTCCACCCTGATTTCCACCAACTCTGCTGGTTAGAGGCTCCCTCCACCATGAATTGGTCCAAACTGGGCTGTTTAGAGGCTCCCTCCACCATGAATTGGTCCAAACTGGGGTTTTTAGAGGCTCCCTCCACCATGAATTGGTCCAAACTGGGCTGTTTAGAGGCTCCCTCCACCATGAATTGGTCCAAACTGGGCTGTTTAGAGGCTCCCTCCACCATGAATTGGTCCAAACTGGGGTTTTTAGAGGCTCCCTCCACCATGAATTGGTCCAAACTGGGCTGTTTAGAGGCTCCCTCCACCATGAATTTGTCCAAACTGGGGTTTTTAGAGGCTCCCTCCACCATGAATTGGTCCAAACTGAGCTGGTTAGAGGCTCCCTCCACCATGAATTTGCCCAAACTGGGCTGTTTAGAGGCTCCCTCCACCATGAATTTGCCCAAACTGGGCTGTTTAGAGGCTCCCTCCACCATGAATTGGTCCAAACTGGGGGTTTTAGAGGCTCCCTCCACCATGAATTGGTCCAAACTGGGCTGTTTAGAGGCTCCCTCCACCATGAATTGGTCCAAACTGGGGTTTTTAGAGGCTCCCTCCACCATGAATTGGTCCAAACTGGGCTGGTTAGAGGCTCCCTCCACCATGAATTTGCCCAAACTGGGCTGTTTCGAGGCTCCCTCCACCATGAATTTGCCCAAACTGGGCTGTTTAGAGGCTCCCTCCACCATGAATTGGTCCAAACTGGGGTTTTTAAAGGCTCCCTCCACCATGAATTGGTCCAAACTGGGCTGTTTATAGGCTCCCTCCACCATGAATTGGTCCAAACTGGGGTTTTTAGAGGCTCCCTCCACCATGAATTGGTCCAAACTGGGCTGGTTAGAGGCTCCCTCCACCATGAGTTTGCCCAAACTGGGGTTTTTAGAGGCTCCCTCCACCATGAATTTGCCCAAACTGGGCTGTTTAGAGGCTCCCTCCACCATGAATTGGTCCAAACTGGGGTTTTTAGAGGCTCCCTCCACCATGAATTGGTCCAAACTGGGCTGTTTAGAGGCTCCCTCCACCATGAATTGGTCCAAACTGGGGTTTTTAGAGGCTCCCTCCACCATGAATTTGCCCAAACTGGGCTGTTTAGAGGCTCCCTCCACCATGAATTTGCCCAAACTGAGCTGTTTAGAGGCTCCCTCCACCATGAATTTGCCCAAACTGGGCTGTTTAGAGGCTCCCTCCACCATGAATTGGTCCAAACTGGGTTTTTAGAGGCTCCCTCCACCATAAATTTGCCCAAACTGGGCTGTTTAGAGGCTCCCTCCACCATGAATTGGTCCAAACTGGGGTTTTTAGAGGCTCCCTCCACCATGAATTTGCCCAAACTCTGCTGGTTAGAGGCTCAATCCACCCTGATTTTCAAAACAAATGTTGGTGCCAACCTCAACTTACTACAAGGGCCAAATTCACTGCTGGTGACAAGCTCTCCTCACTGCAAGTGCCAAATTCACATGTTTCAAGGTGTTTTCCTACTGTCAGAGAGGTGGTATTGAGTGTGTAAAGTGTGTAGTTGTTAGGCTGTGATGTTGGGGTAATAGAGGGTCTTTGGTGTGTTAGATGCCCCCAGACATGCTTCCCCTGCTGTCCCAGTGTCATTCCAGAGGTGTTGGCATCATTTCCTGGGGTGTCATAGTGGACTTGGTGACCCTCCAGACACGGATTTGGGTTTCCCCCTTAACGAGTATCTGTTCCCCATAGACTATAATGGGGTTCGAAACCCATTCGAACACACGAACATTGAGCGGCTGTTCGAATCGAATTTCGAACCTCGAACATTTTAGTGTTCGCTCATCTCTACTGCTCATAGGATTGCCAGAGAGGCAAATCAGAACCACCACCTGACTGCAAAAGACCTTCAGGAAGATTTAGCAGACTCTGGAGTTGTGGTACATTAGTCTACTGTTCAGCAATACAAAAATGGCCTTCATGGAAGAGTCATCAGAAGAAAACCTCTCCTGTGTCCTCACCATAAACTTCAGTGTTAGAAGTTTGCAAAAAGACATCTAAACAAATCCTGTGGACTGATGAGGATAAAATAGAACTCTTTTGCCACTATGATCAAAGGTATGTTTGGAGAAAAAAAGGACACAGAATTTCTGCAAAAGAACATTTGTCCAATCATTAACAATGGGGAGGATAAGATAAGATAATCCTTTAATAGTCCCACCTTGGGGAAATTTCAGAATCAGAATTCAGATCAACCATGCTTTGGGGTTGTCTTGGTGCCAATGGCACGAGTAACATTTCACGGGTAGAGGGAAGAATGGATTCACTGAAATTTCAGTAAATTCTTGCAGCAAACATAACACCTTCTGTAAGAACGCTGAAATTGAGAAGAGGAGGAGGATGAGGATGGCTTCTACAAATGGATAATAATCCTAAACACACATCAAAATCCACCTTAGACCATCTAAAAAGGCACAAGCTGAAGCTTTTACCATGGCCCACATAGTCCTCTGATCTGAACATCATTGAGAATCTGTGGCTAGACCTCAAAATAGCAGCACATGCAAGACGACCTAGGAATATCACAGAGCTGTAAGACTTTTCCAAGTAAGAATGGATGAAATTCCGTCAAACAAGAATTCAAAGATCCTTGGCTGGCTACAAAAAGTGTTTACAAGCTGTGATACTTGCCAAAGAGGTGCTACTAGATACTAACCATGCAGGGTGCCCACATTTTTGCATTGGGCCATTTTCATCTCTTGTTATTTTGAAAAGGTAGCATATAAAAATAATTTTCTTTTTTTTCCAAAAAATACATTGGGAATGTTTCATCTGTAATGTCATGCCATTTGAAGATCATTCAACTTGCTTAACTGTTCACAATAAGGATGTCCACATTTTTGCACTGTACCATGAGGTGAACAAGCTAAGCATGTGTATCATAGACTAAAGACTCACTTTTGAAGGTTATGCAAGGATATAGGCACAACATTACCAAGCAGACATGAGTCCTGAGATACGATGTGTGAGCCTTGTCATAAATGAGATGCTTCTGCCAGTAGTGCAGAGATTATCAAGACTAGTGCAGGTCTTGGTAAATTTCCCAAGTGAACCCAACAGTCTACTTATTGCAGAATATGTTTTTCATGGTGCTCTTTTTGCAATAATAGAAAAATGAACAGTGTCTGTTCAACAGATATACATGGCTTCACATCTCAGTGTTCATTTCTTAGGCTAAGGCCCCACGTTGCAGAAATGCAGCATTTCTGCAATGGAAATACAAGCGTTTTCCCTATAGGTTTAATACGGAGAGAAAACTGCAATGAAAAAACCTAATGCATTTTGCTACGTGGAGCCTTCAATTTACTAAGCAGGGCAATATGAAGCCCTAGACTAATGTCTTTCCAGCTTGAGACCTTTATCAACTAAACCATTCTAAATATACATTTGATCACAAATTGCTTCACAATTGTAATGTCTGCAATTTGATTCAATGTCAAACCCTCCCGCATCTGTAAGATCACTTATGGAAGCTTTTGAGAGACATCCTTGAAACCACTAAACTCTTTCTAAAGACAGTGATAATTATAGTCTTAAAGAAAACCTCTCACCAAGTTCTCCACTCATTGTATCCTCTATGACATAGTATCTTGTGAGCTCAATTACAAGAAACAGATATCGAAAGGCAGGTAGTGCAGGATAAGCCAAGGAGATCTATCAGCAGGAAGAACTGGATTGTGAGCTCCATCACAATCAAAGAATTCTAGTTTGCCCTTTAACTGACTCTATAGTCTATGAAGGATCTGCAGAGAAGCTATAAAGGAATTCAGTACTAGTAAATGGTCTCTAGATTCACTTTAAACTTTATATTAATCTGTCATTGTCATATTGTGCACTTTTCAACAGAAACTTTTTTCCCACGTTGCGAAAATGCAGTGTTTTTATTGTAGATTTTTTTGCTTTTTTTTTTTTGAGCCAAAGCCAAGTACGACTACAACAAGGGATGGAAGATTTATAGGAAGCTTCTTATACTTCAACCTTCTGCTCAATCCACTCCTGACTTTGGCACTGATGCAAAATAAAACTTTACATTTACTAAATATGCATGAAAACCGTGCTAACAGACATATAAATATAGAAAAACATACCAACAATTCTCCTAACAAGGAGAAATATCACACGGTGACCTATATAAGTGTGCTTTAGAAAACACAATGTCACTGAACAAACAGAAGTGTCTTACCATTGGTAGTGGGTAGGAGACAAAAAACTGGCACAGGGTGTACCACAGGAGGATCAATAGTCCCTGATTTTTACCTGCCGATAGACCCTAGCACCCACAAGACTCCCACCCTAACAAGGGCAGTACCAAGCTGTCCCTCAAAAGCAAGACCCAAGATGTCCCTACGCGTTTCCTGGCACAGTACCGCACCACTCATCAGGGGACTTTATGCTGAACTAGCTTTAAGTATAGACAGACCACCCCTATCCATCTGATCTGAGTATGCCCACAGTGGTAGGACACAATGCAGATGAAGGAGGCCATCTCCTAATGCTGACTACAGGTAGTGACACTGGCAGCACTATACATGTCCTCATGAGGCTTTTTGTGCAGCTATTAAGCGACCCGCCCCCACACCGACATACCTGAACTCCGGTGAGCATCATCCTTCTGAATTTGGCGCCATTCCGCGCCCCCTGATGACGTCGCTCATGCAAAGATGTCATCGGTGTTTGCCTTACTATAGAAGGTTATCGCGGGATCACACCATAAATCTGCATGCCAGACATCCATAGCATGGATACATCGCGCGGGACTACAAATATATACTATATTATGTGATAACAGTGACCTCCCATATATAGTATAGTATATATAAAAGAAGAACCCGCACATGCGCAGTAGCGCATAAGTGCCCAACACAGGCAAACCTGTCATGAAGAGGCAGAGCTCTATAATTAGACATCATGGGAAGACTCTGCCCCCTATCCTAACAATCTTTATGGAGGCAGAACAGTCCCTCCCGAGTCTATACAAGTATCCTATAATCATGACCCCCTCTATAGCTTAAACCAGCCCCAGAGGTAAGTATCTATACACAGGATACCCTTCATATCAGGAACAAAGCTCAAAGAGACATTTTGTAAAATAGATCGAATCTACTGATATTAGCTTGGACACTTCATTATCATCGCATATGTGAACAAATAAGAATAAAGAAGAGAAAAGAGTCTTGTGCCGAAACACCAAACCTCGGGACATTAACCTGATTTCCAATATTATGTAATAACAGTGACCTCCCATATATACTGAAGTTCTGAATTTAAATAAAGCAACAGAAATCCAGTCGTTTGTTCAGTCCCCGCGGGGCTTCTGTTTTTCATTTCAAAATCCATCTGGTTTCGCACTGCAACGTCATTTTAAACCAGTCCCCCCCCCCCCCCCTCGGCTTCACTAAATCAATTCCCATGAATCTAAGGCAGTTTAAATCTCCCCCCATGACAGGAGTTCACATGTCTCGCTACAGGGGTAGCTCCCAGTTTTACCCACATGTTCCAATTTACATTGGCATGTCATTTTATAAATTACACTTCTTAATCATCAAGAAATAAAGTGTCTGATGTCAAAAAAAAAATTTAAATTCTCTGAGTAAAACTGCTTACCAGTTGCAAGATTGGGACAGGTAGAACACCCACTGCATTTGTAAGACCCCCCTCGGTGGGGTCAACCATGTAGGGTTTTTTTAATATTTAAGTGACTATGCACTAGGCGATCCCTCAGGGACTTTCCCCAGCGAAACGTAATCTGAGGTCTATCACCTACCACTGCCTTTATGTCGGGATCAAGGGTTAAGATATCCCAATGACGTTGCAATATGTTTCACACTTCCGATGCTCCATTGTCATAAGTTCCAATCATTCGGACCATACTACCCAAGTCATCTGATTTTTCCTTGACTCTTAGTAGTTGGGTGCCAGAGAGGATTTAAATGCCTCCCTTAGAATATGATCCGGATACCCCCGTCTAAGAAAACGGGTTCTCAAATCTGCCACCTGGTCCACAAAGGCCTGCCCCCCAGAGCAGTTCCTTCTCAGCCTCAAATATTGACCACGAGATATACCCCTCCTCAATGGGTATGGATGACTACTATCTCATCGCAGGAAGGAATTTGTGGCTGTAGTCTTTCTGAACACCCTGGTGTCCAATGTTCCATTACATCCTTTAGATATAAGAACATCCTGAAATGGAAGAGATGAACCACTTCATTCATACGTGAATGACAGGCCAATCATATTCACATTCAAATGTTCCACAAATTTTGAAAAAGACTCTGGTGTTCCCCTCCACAAGACCAACACATCATCAATATACCGCGCCCGGGATATCTGGATCACCTGGCTAAGGCCCACTTTGGTTGTGTCAACATCATGAGACTTACCGGTATATCAAAGCATCATATAACAGCAGAATAATACTAACACTTCTGGTTCAGAATGAAACTGGTGAGTGAACTTAGCAAATATGCAAGAAATGAATCTTGGGAAGATTTGCCCATCTCTACAAATAACTTATTCGAAAACAGTCATAGAGATCTGGCTGAGTATACATTATATACCTGGCCCACTGATCTTATCCAGAACATAGCAGCAGAACTCAGGACAAGGAAAAATTCATTGCTTTGCTGCTGTAAACCATTCAGGACAAAACGAAAAAAAAACTAGAGAAGAATGTGGAGAGTTATGTAACATCTAGAAAAAACTAGTAAAGATATATAGTACTAGATATAACCCGCGACTTTGTCCACTGTCTCCTCACCCTTGCGTGAACCGCCTGCAGCGCGGCCCGTTGCCCCCCACGGCCCTTTCCTTGCGGCCGGCGTGGGCCCCTCCCACAGCATCGTGGGCTGGGACCCCACGGCCCCGATGCTGAACCTCTGGCCCCCCCCTTTCACCCCACCCACGCCCCCGGCCCCCTTCCCCCCTTTAGAGATTACAGTCACCTCCTACATCTACCCCTTCCCCCCACCACCACCTACCCGTGACCCCGGTTACCCTCCCACTCCTTTCCACATCTGTAATCTGGCCCCCCTCCCCCTACTTACCTTCTGCCCTCTGGTGCCAACCCCCCCTGCCCCTCCCTAACCCCCACCACCTCCCCCAAACCACCAACCCCCCATCTCTATCACCTGTTGTACCCCCTCCCTCCCTTAAGCAACCCGCCGATCCCTGTTCCCCGCAGCACTCACCATGTAGATGCTGGGGAGTTGTGTTCTCATGGCTGCAGCTTCAGCGAGCATGTGCGGTCCTTCCCGAGCCGTGTGTGTTCCCAGCCGCACAGTTCGCGGGTACGTGCGGCTGGGCTTGTTCGAGTCGGGTGCGCTGTTGCATGCTACGCTGGCCTGAGGCAATGTGTGGCCGGCCAGCATGTCAGCGGCGTTCGGAACCATGCGGGCAGCTGCCATGTTGAGCAAAGGGTCCCCGTGCACTGGCCACGCCCACAATTCGGCGACAACCTATGGGCCGCTGTGCTGGCTCCCTATCTCGCCCACACACTGCCATGCACCAATAGGAGTGGCGTGTAACTATCTGCGCTGACATCATGCCCGGGCCGACAGTGGAGCAGGAGACAATTTTTGAGGCTTGCGGTGGCGTTTTGGGGTGAGTGAGACACTTTTAAAGTAGCCTATTTAACCATCCTGGCCAATATGTAGGTGTGTGTGAAATTTCTATGAAATCCATTCAGCCGTTTGGCTGTGATTGAGGAACAAACATCCAAACACACAAACATCCAAACACACAAACTTTCACATTTATAATATTAATAGGACACAGGTGTGTCTACCCTTATCTTGGCTCGAATTTTGTTAAGAACTTCAGTTTCTCATGAAACCAGCTCAATACAATAGCATGACATGGTAGCAAATCCTTGACAGGCTGCAGTTGACAACACAACCACTAGGTGGTTACACCTGGGCACATATAGGAGAATCACCTTGTGACAGTGTGCCGTGAAATCACGTCCTTCTGAAAAGCGGCTCTTCTCGTAAGTCACATGTCTTGACAAGTCTAGTATATATGTATTCTTATATTTTAAGACTTTTGGTACCAAACTTCACTACAAACGATAGGATGCTCTGTATGCTGTATACAGGAATGAATAAAGTTTGGTTAATGAAATTCTAATAAATTCGGACTCACATTATATTATGCAAGTCATGACTACAAAAACAGTTTTTTACAAATGTCATCACAGGTAATGGAAGGACCTATGCAGGAAAATTTGACAAAGTGAAGATGACATGATCTGAAGAATGATTGAATCATAATAGCGTAGGAAATGTCTTGTGTAGGGTTGAGCGATCGTGTTTGGAAAAGATCGGATTCTGATCGGCGATCGAGAAAATTTCACGATCGCCATCGGAATTCCGAACATGATCTTTTTATGTGGGATCGAGATCGGTCTCCCCTCCCAGTACCCGCCCACACTCTCCTAACCTGGCAGGGAGGGGGCAGCGAAGGGAGGAGAGCAGCATGCAGCGGCAGCGAGGCAAAGAAGAAGGAAGGCACCGGGCACCGGACCAGCCATCTCTGGAGGTAAGTGGACACCAGGGGGGACTAAGTAGCCAGAGGATTAAAAAAAAAATCCTCTGGCTACTTAGTGATTCACTACAAAGTGTTCAATTGTTAGATTCCATGCTGTATAATGAATAGGATTGCTTTTAAAATCCGATCTCCGATTAATAAAAAAAATCCCATTGACTTGCATTGGGATCGGAATTGGGATCGAGATCGGGTTCAAATGAAAAATGATCGGAAATCGGATTTTAAAATCGATCCTGAAAAGTCAAGATCGGTTCAACCCTAGTCTTGTGCCATCTTGGAGACGCCGCACTCTGAAACCACACAGGTCTTATTTTCCTTTGGAAAGTGTTACAAGTATAGTAAAGCCATGGAGGAGGTGAAAATGTCTTATCTGTAGAGTACAAAAAAACTGCCAATGTTCACCAGGGAACCCAACATGGGAAGTAGTAGGATACCTTCAAGGTTGTTAAATTGGGAATATATAAATGGTTGGTACAGAGATCATTCCAACAGTTTCTTTACACCTAGGCTTGTAGCTATGAGAAGGGGGTATTTTCTATATTTAGAGGATATAAAGGTTTCATGATCAACAAAGATAGGGCTTCAGTACAGTGTGATGAAGAGACCATCAGTTGTGTATTTCCAGTCCTGTATTTTTCATCTGAGTAATATACACGCTCATATTTTCACAGGAATGCGGTATGTCTGGTTTAATCAAACACGTTTCCCAAAGAGTGAAAGTTTTCCAAATGTGAAAGTCATTAACCCAGCAGGGAAGTTCCTGGAGTGCGTTGTCTTCCAATACTGTTGGTGGACTCTCTGTCTCTCGCCCAGGAACAAAGAAAATATAGTTTTAGGTCAATATTTCCCCAGAAAAACAAGGTACAGTCTTGCTGATAAATTCCTCAGGTGCACAAGGGGAAGAAGCACGTTTCCAGTCCAAAGACAGTGCTGTTGAGAGAAAGAGAAATTACCCAAAGGGGATTGGATTGTCATCCTTGGTGTCTACACGATGGGTGTCTCACCATGAAACCCATCATACCCCCTGCCTGACACTGCGGTCATCTGGTGAGGAATTATGACTGTTTATAGTTATTTGGCTTCAAGATGGAGAGTGGGGCTTACCTAGCCTCATGGCATCACTCAGGGGAGGAGACCAGGATAGTATATGGTTTCACTTTAGAGGGAAACCTGTCTCTTTGTCCTGGCCATCATGTAGGAGACACATGCTCTTTGACCGGTCTCCCCTATCTTTTATTCCCATTTTATTTTATGTATTGTATTGTACTTTAACTGTATTTGCTTATTATCCACTGATATATAACTCGGTGTCTAGTACTGACCCACTCAGGTTATTAAATATATAAAGTATTATCCTATAAGACCCGGACAGATTCGTGGGGCACGAGTGGAAAGTAAGAAAGAAGGGTGATCGCCAGGTGTGCCAAAGTGGCTTTGGTGAGGCGGTATCCTTCACATACAGTAAGAGTGGTTAGACTATGGAATTCATTGTCACAAGATGTGGTGTGGCCGAACTCTTGAAATTTTACAAGTTGAGACCGAATGCTTTTTTTCAAAGTAAAAATAGAAAAAGTTATGGAAGCAAGTAATTCTGGATGGGCTGGTGATTCAGGGATGTATTCTGACTGCTATATTTGGCGTTGGGAAGGTGTCAGTCATAGGGTTTTTGCCTTTGTCTGGATCCACATAGTAAGATTATAGGTTGGACTTGATGGTCTTTGGTGTTTTGTTCACTATGTTGTTATGCTGCAATCTGTCATGATGCAAAGAGAATTTAATGTGTGTGTATGCTACATACCCTATTAGATGCAAACTGACAGCACAGTCAAAAGAAGAAGACGAAGGCTGAGCAGACACCTCTATACAGACAGGATTCTGAAAGAGACTGTGCTTTGCAGTACTAGACTCCTGCTTTGGAAACCGTCCAAGCACAACATTTCCTTCAACACTTCAAAACCCATACTTAAAGGTTAGTTAGCTCCCAAATAAATTGGTCCTTGGGTGCTTAAGATAGGCAAATGAGATAGTAAGCCTTATAGAGTGCTGAGAGGTATACTGGCAAGAAATAAATAATGGTACTGCAGGCAATTGACAGGATTCATTGTAAAGAAATATACAGACGTTATTCAGAATGGATAAGAAGAGGAAGTAAACAAATGGGTATCTTCATGATAAATATGCCCTCATCCCAGACTTCATATCTGCAGACGAGAAGAGGAAACTATATCCTACTGGGAGAAGAAGAGGCCACTGTGGAGATGGCTGCCCAATACGTGTCCAGCTGTCACCAAATAAGAGGAAGATGAGACTCCACGGACTGTTATATTTATCCCAATACACCCGCCCCACCTCCACCCCACCCCACCTCCCCTCATATAGCAGTCACCAACGAAGAGGAAGATGAGACTCCACGGACTGTTATACCCCAAACCACCCACCCCACCCCACCTCCCCATATAGCGGTCACCAACTAAGAGGAAGATGAGACTCCAAGGACTGTTATACCCCAAACCACCCACCCCACCTCCGCATATAGCGGTCACCAACTAACAGGAAGATGAGACTCCACGGACTGTTATACCCCAAACCACCCACCACACCCCACCTCCCCATATAGCGGCCACCAACTAAGAGGAAGATGAGACTCCACGGACTGTTATACCCCAAATCAACCCCCCCACCCCCCCAATCCCATCACTCCCCCCGACTCCAACCCCCCACCCCCCCCCCACCCCCACACACACACACACTTTACTAGCTTTGGCAATGAAAAAATTCCAAAAACTAACCGCTACATCTGGCTATGTATGTCCAACAATTGCAACGGACGACCCCAGACTGTGGGGGTCAACAGCAATAATTCAAAGAGGATTTAGTCCGGCATTCAGATTATTTAAAATGTAACTTTTACTTCATTAAATATAAAAAAGAAACATATACATGCTCCAGGAACAAGAAAAAAGGAAGCACAGCTTAAGCGTTTCAGGACATGATGTTGAGTCCCTTAGTCATAGCATAGCTTAGTCATAGCTATGACTAAGGGACTCAACATCATGTCCTGAAACGCGTAAGCTGTGCTTCCTTTTTTCTTGTTCCTGGAGCATGTATATGTTTCTTTTTTAATATTTAATGTAAAAGTTACATTTTAAATAATCTGATTGCCGGACGAAATCCTTTTTGAATTATAGCTTTGGCAATGCCAAATATCTATTTGGACTTGCCCATAAAGCCTGTTTGATTTGATTTGATATGCTATTGAAAGCCATACTGGGTCATAACCTTTCCATTTTGAAAATGGTGAAAAAACCCAAAACATTTTAATAAAAACAAGTCTACAACAAACCTATAGGAACCTCAAACATGGAGGAAATGAAAAGGCAATGAACCCTGACGAGAAGCATCGGAAGAACATTTGGGTGCTTAGAATGTAAACCAGGACAAGATACTGTTCATCAATCGAGTTTAGGATGCTTAGAAGTCAAAGATGATCGATAATCTGCAGAGTCAAATCCGAAAGGATTAATAATATGGACTTGGACTTGGCAGTCAAGAAATCATTAGAGAGAGAACATCAGTTCATTCTGCCTCGATATTAGTATAAAAGAGATGACGCTGTTCTTTATCGTAAGCACTATGCGTCCATCTATACTATCAGAGCATTTTCTTGTATCATATCATGGTCATGTAACCGCTAGCACACAGCTTCAACACGGTCTATAAAATCCAAAGACATAACTGTAAAAGTGGGAATCCATGGACTCCAGCACCATCTAGTGTCTGCAACATTGTATAGAGAAGACAGTTCTGCATGGACCCTGGTCGTCTTTTGATCAAAACATATGGCTTCATACATAATGTACTGTGCCGAGTCCTTAGGAGCCACAATACATCTATTATAACCAAAGGTCAACGAATATGCAGATCACACAGCTTAATGTCTCCGGGCTGTCAATCTTTGTCTTCCAGTACTAAATTAAAGCACAAAAATTTCAAGTATGGAGAAAGTCAGTGCGAGGAGAAGCAATAGTATAGGGTATATTCACACACTACCCCTACTAACCCCTCTCACCTTACTCTTCCCTCACTCTGCCTTCAATTCTCACTCTCCCCCCCACCCCTCCGTCTCTCTAGCTATCCTGCCCTTCCCTACCTTCTCAGCCCACCCCCCGATCCATATTATATACTTACCCCCCACCCCTATGCTTCTTCCGGTGAGACGGCCCCTCCTCCTGTACTGATTTTGTCTCCACTCTTCTCCACCAGCAATGATTCACCTGTACTGCGCAGTAGAGGTGAGTTATCAGCAGCAGTGCACACAGTGTAAGTATACGTTTTGTATTATGTTATTTAGAAAGTAGGAGGAGGTAGGGTGTTTAGATTAGTGTAGGAATTTCAAGTTACCGTATATACTCGAGTACAAGCCGAGTTTTTCAGCATAGTTTTTGTGTTGAAAAAGCCCCCCTCGGCTTATACTCGAGTCAAGCAAAAAAAAAAAAAAAAAAAAATTATTATTTTTTTATTTTATTTATTTATTTATTTATTTTTTATTTTATTTTTTTTGGGGGGGGGGTCACAATAGTAATGTATAGAATCTCCCATAAAATGGTGAAAAGAAAAAAAAAAAGCTTTAGAAAAATATAATAAAAAAATAAAATAAATAAAAGTTGTAAATCCTCCTTTCCCTAGAATACATATAAAAGTAGAAAATGACTGTGAAACACAAACACATTAGGTATCCCTGTGTCTACTGAATATAGGGGATCTGCAGTGCTCCTGTCCTGTCGGGAAGGGGTTAATAGGAGCACTGCAGATACCCTATATTCAGCCAGGCTGAATTCCAAATGGGGGGAAAAAAACCCAGTCCTCAAGCTCAGGGGAGGGGCAGACAGACAACCAAAACACCCCCTCCCCTTCCCCAGCAACTACTGCACCCAAAAACTCCGACCATTTTAATTTTTGAATTTTTCCAGTAGCTGCTGCATCCCCCCTCGGCTTATACTTGAGTCAATAAGTTTTCCCAGTTTTTTGTGGTAAAATTAGGGGGGTCGTCTTATATTTGGGTCAGCTTATACTCGAGTATATACAGTATCTTAGACAACCCCTTTAAGCATTTGGCTTTTGGCAAGGAAAAAGCATCAAAATCCAAACCAAAAACGCCATTGGAACATACCCTTAATTGGCATTAATAAAACTACAACTAGACTATGACTATTTCCTCATGTGCTACTTGGTTGTATTTATTCTTTGTTTTTATAAAAAATTTAATAAAAATCAAATTTAAAAAAAAAAAAAAAAAAAAGACTATGACTAAGGATTCTTCCGAAACGGGTCAGTCTGGCTGAGTTACATCACCCTGTCTATGTGAACACATTTTTCACGATACATTAGAAGAATAAAGATTACGTTTTATTCATCTACGTGCCGGCTGGATCCATTTTATTGTTGGGACTATCTGTTTGCCTCAAGCAGAAGAAGTTGGATTCCATGCCAAACATTGTAGATCTGGGAGTGGAACCTGGACATTCGAGGAGTTTCTCCTGGAGGGCTGAGTATTCCCTTTTCTTCCTCTTCTCCTTTGTTGTTGCTTAATTGGCATTCTCTATTGCTGGGCTAGATGACTAAACTTGACTACACAGAAAGGGATAAAGATTATTTTTATTGTCATTGACTATGCAAGAAAGGAAGATAAGCAACTAGCTAAAGAAAATATAATTACTAGTAGTGTGAACACATACAAGTGGAGATGTAGTTGGTGGCTTACTTTTCACATAAAGGTTAGAAATGCATAGTTTTTGATGCAGTTTTTTCAGCCAAAGCCAGAAGTGGATGCCGCAAGAAGAAGATTCTTTCTACCTTTTGAATTCACTAAGGGTCCATTCACACTGAGGAAAATGAATATAACAGTCTGTGCGGTTTCATCTTCCTCTTAGTTGGTGACAGCTGTATGGAGGGTGAGATGGGTGATTTGGGGTATAACAGTCCATGGGGTCTTTTGGGTGGTGGGTTTGCTAGTCCATGTGTCTCATCTTCCTCTTGTTTGGTGACAGCTGGACACATATTGGGCAGCAATCTCCACAGTGGCCTCTTCTTCTCCCAGTAGGATGTAGAGTTTCCTCTTCTCGTCTGCAGATATGAAGTCTGGGATGTGGGCAGAGAGTCTTTGGTAGGAGACGGCCCTCACAGCTGAGTATTTGGTGCAGTGTAGCAGGAAGTGGGTCTCGTCCTCTAGGGCCCCCTGGTCACAGTGCTGGCACAGTCTCTTCTCCCGTGGCTTGTATGTCTGCCTGTGTCGCCCCGTCTCCATCTACAGGTTGTGGGCGCTCAGTCTGTACCAGCTCAGGGTCTGTCTGTGTTTGGGGTGGCGTATTCTCTCCAGGTAGGTGGCCATGGTGTAGTGTCTTTGTAGGGATTGGTACACGGTGAGTTTCTTGGAGTTATTTATTTCGTTTCTCCATTCTTTAATGTACCGCTCTCTGTTTGCCTCTGTGGTCGCCTTTATTTTGGCCTTTGTTATCATCTTTTGGTGTTTTTGGTTTGGTGGTTGGCTGTTGTTTGGTTGGGGGATGTCGAGTTTTCGACCGCCGAGTTTTCATCTCTTGGCCAGCTTTGCAGAGCAGAAGACAGAAACCGTCCGCATTGGCTAAATCGGAGACCGGGAGCAGGTGTGAACCCGCCCTGAGGGTGACCAAGCAGGATAAACGTCATGATGCCTCCTCACTGCATCACATGGGCAGCTAGAGACAGTATCACCTCTGCTAATTTGGGAGATCAGTGTGATCCCTTTCTCATCTATATTCTATATAGACACTACAGGTTCTGTCACCAAAACCTAGCACATCAACCCAACTCTGCAAATAAATAGGTGTAATAGGATAAATAGGGGCACCTATATTAAAATCAGTCTTTTTTTAAATAACATTAGCGGCGCCTTAATTCACCCATATGTGGGGCTCATACAGCATAATTTTGCTGAAAGAGCCCGCTTAAAGCCCTGAAAACCACTATAAGGGTGCATTCAGACTACTGATACGCTGCCTGATTCTGAACGTTAAAACACGTTCAGAATAAGCGGCGTATAAAGCAGTTCCCATTCATTTCTATGGGAGCCGGCATACGAGCGCTCCCCATAGAAATTAATGGGCTGCTTTTTTCACTACGAGCAGTCCCATTGAAGTGAATGGGAAGTGCCGGCGTATACGGCTCGCCATGAGCAGAGCTAGCTGTACACGCGGGCACTTCCCATTCACTTCAATGGGAGCGCTCGTAGTGAAAAAAGCAGCCCATTAATTTCTATGGGGAGCGCTCGTATGCCGGCTCCCATTGAAATGAATGGGAACTGCTTTATACGCCGCTGATTCTGAACGTGTTTTAACGTTCAGAATCAGGCAGCGTATCAGTAGTGTGAATGCACCCTAAGGCTGAGGCTCCATGTTGCAGAAATGTAGCTTTTTTAGTTGCAGTTTTTTGAGCCAAGGCCAGGAGTGGAATTAGCAGAAGGGAGAAGTATAAGAAATTCCCATATATTTCCCATTCCTTTTGTAGCCATTCTTGGTTTTGGCTCAAAAAAACACAACAACAAAAAAAAGCTTCGTTTCCGCAAGTGGGGCCGTAGCCTAAAGATGGTTGGATGGAAAATCTCTTAATATGTTTGTTTTAGGGATGTGGTTTTCTTGAAATACCTTGTAAATGGTTAGGTCTCTAAGAAAAAGAAATCACATCCTGAGACATGCTTTGACAGTGCTAATGACTAATATCCCGGTGAATACTTTTCTGGATTTGATAGACATTTTACACACAATGACATTTGAGTTAATTTAACATTTATTGAACATATGCTATGCACTTAGCCATTTAATCATTCAATTTAATAGTTCTGACACATTTATAATTGGAACGCTATTAGATGAAACACAAAGACTGAACACAATTTTCCATTGTAGTAACCTTGGTGGCATTTTAAAGGTCTGCGTATAACAGCTGCAGGTAACAGCTATGTGTTTTCTGAGTTTGGTAAATTGTGATATTTTAATATACTGCAGGATTGTTTTCTCAGGCAGAAGAGAACAAGAATGAAGAACTTTCTGTCCACCCATCTACGTAGTCACAATGGTTTTTCACACTCTTTGTTCTGCATTTATTCCAATTTTCAAAGTCTAAGTCACACATTACATTTTAGTTGTGGCTACAGCAAGTAACATATACAGTATGTGATCAATAGTATCCGGACATCTGGCTGAGAATGACTTACAAGTTGGTGGCGCCCCCCATCGGTAATGCTGGATACAATATGGTGTTGGCCCACCCTTCGCCTTGATGGCAGCTTCCACTCTCGCAGGCAGACGTTCAATCAGGTGCTGGAAGGTTTCTTGGGGAATGGCAGCCCATTCTTCACGGAGTGCTGCACTGAGGAGAGGTATCCATGTAGGTCGGTGAGGCCTGGCACCAAGTCAGCGTTCCAAAACATCCCAAAGGTGTTCTATAGGATTCAAGTCAGGAGTGTGTGCAGGCCAGTCCATTACAGAGATGTTATTGTGGTGTAACCACTCTGCCACAGGCCGTGCAGTATGAACAGGAGCTCCATCGTGGTGTAAGACGCAATCGCCATCCACGAATTGCTCTTCAACAGTGGGAAGCAAGAAGGTGTTTAATACATCAATGTAGGCCTGTGCTGTGATAGTGCCACGCAAAACAACAAGGGGTGCAAGCCCCCTCCATGAAAAACACCACCACACCATAGCACCACCGACTCCGAATTTTACTGTTGTCACTACACACGCTGGCAGATGACGTTCACCGGGCATTCGCCATACCCACACCCTGCCATCGGATCGCCACATTCTGTACCGTGATTCGTCACTCCACACAACATTTTTCCACTGTTCAATCGTCCAATGTTTACGCTCCTTACACCGAGCGAGGCGTCGTGTGGTATTGACCTGCGTGATGTGTGGCACCCAATCACCTGACCACGTTCGAAGTCTGTGAGTTCCGCGGTGCGCCCCATTCTGCTCTCTCACAATGTCTAATGTCTACTGAGGTCGCTGATATGGAGGACCTGGCAGTAGGGGGCAGCACAATGCACCTAATAGGAAAAACATGTTTTTGGGGGTGTCTGGATACTTTTGATCACATAGAAAATATGTGCCCACCCTTACCTTGGCTTGAATTTGATTCCAACTTCTAAGGGTCGGATCACATCTGCGTTTGTATTCCATCCAGTTAGAGTCCGCATGGAGAATCATTCGTGCGGGCAGTGCATGGCACGCACAAGGACCCCATTATAGTCTATGGGATTCGTGTGCTAATTGCACAGCGCTTGCAGTTTTGTTGGCATTTCCGTTCGGGGGGGGATGAACTCATGCGGACTACCACAGATGAAATCCAAACGCTAATGTGAACCAGGGGTAAGAAAACAACATCAGTACTGTTTCAGGACATAGTGACTTGTTAGCAAAATTCTTCAAAAGCTGCTACTCACAACACAACCACTAGGTGGCCATACACATACTCGATAGACATCTCATGACAGAGTAACACAAAACTTTTGTTGGTTATCTTGTGCCACACTTCTCGGAAGACAAGAATAAAGGTAAATCTGATGTGCCGGTCAGCCCATCTGATATAGCAGAGCCGAGGGTGCACTAGAACCCTTATGCACACTCGGCCCTGCTACATCAGATGGCTCTGCCTTGGCCAGCCTTCGGCCAATCAGCGCTGGCTCTGCCGGAGGAGGCGGAGTCTAAGGTTGGACCTGAATGGAGACTGGTGTGGAGCGATCTTAGACTCCGCCTCCTCCAGCAGAGCCAGCGCTGATTGGTCGAATTCCGTACTCTGGCCAATCAGCGCTGTCCAATGCATTCCTATGGGAAAAAGTTTATGTCACAAAAATCACAATTACACACCCGATAGAGCCCCAAAAAGTTATTTTTAATAACATTCCCCCTAAATAAAGGTTATCCCTAGCTATCCCTGCCTGTACAGTTATCCCTGTCTCTTAGTCACAAAGTTCACATTCTCATATGACCCGGATTTGAAATCCACTATTCGTCTAAAATGGAGGTCACCTGATTTCGGCAGCCAATGACTTTTTCCGATTTTTTTTCGATGCCTCCAGTGTCGTAGTTCCTGTCCCACCTCCCCTGCGCTGTTATTGGTGCAAAAAAAGCGCCAGGGAAGGTGGGAGGGGATAAGAATTTTTTGGGAGTTTGCCACGTGATGTTCGATTCGAATCGAACACATCGAACAGCCTGATATCCGATCGAACATGTGTTCGATAGAACACTGTTCGCTCATCTCTAGTAGTTATCACTTGCATATAAAGTAATATTGGATGGGCTGCAGTATTTGAATAGGTCAAATGATAAAATGTAGCTAATAGCCGATAAAAACACAAATTGTTAAATGTGGTCAACCAAAAAATGTATAAAATCAGACACATGCATAGTCACTGACCCACATTTGTGCTTAGGTATAGTGCTATATATGTATCAGATGAAGCTGCATAGAATCAGCCTACATTGTCTATTCTAGCTAAAGCGGTCCTTGTAAAAAAAAAAAAAAAAAACAGACCTACTGCTCAGGTACATAGCCTCCTCCTAGACTGCCCAATGATAGCCTGAATGACTACTAAGAGCCCTATTAAAGGCCCTACACATTTCCCTGGTATAGCAGTATTATCAGGGGTCTGATAAATATAGGATAAAGAAAAGAAAAAACAGGTCCAGACACACTCTGGCAGCATGTCCGCCTGGATAATAGCGGCACGCCATCATGAGCTACAGCCCGGGCTTTTCTAGAACAATATCCTCCCCTTTACCACCCAATAGCATCTTGTTGTGTATGCGCCTGTATGTTGTGTATAGTTATATTGAAAAAAATGACATTTTATTAGTAAATGAGGTAAAACATAAAAGCAGTAAAGAAAAAAAACAAAACACAAAAACCCCAAGCTACACTGCATCCTTAATGAGTACATTTTACTATCACCACCAATGTAAGTTCCTAGCGTCTGTTAAAAGTCTCTACTCCACCTATTACAGCGCATTTGGAATTCCACCAATCCTGAGCAACAAGTGCAGTTCGTTTTGGTGCCCTATGTGCTATTTAAGCTCTGTAATATCAAAGAGGCGGTGTCCAGCAGGGGGCGCGAGTCAGAGTTCCAGAGACAGCCAGTGTAAGAGCTCAGAGTCCTACCCCTTGCCTGCTCCTGCCATTCTGATTGTACAGTAAGTACCGTATATACTCGAGTATAAGCCGACCCGAGTATAAGCCGAGGCCCCTAATTTTACCACAAAAAACTGGGAAAACTTATTGACTCGAGTATAAGCCGAGGGGGGAAATGCAGCAGCTACTGGAAAATTTCAAAAATTAAAATGGTCGGAGTTTTTGGGTGCAGTAGGTGCTGGGGAAGGGGAGGGGGTGTTTTGGTTGTCTGTCTGCCCCTTCCCTGAGCTTGAGGACTGGGGTTCCACCCCCCCATACACACACTTGGAATTCAGCCTGGCTGAATATAGGGGATCTGCAGTGCTCCTATTAACCCCTTCCCGACGGAACAGGAGCACTGCAGATCCCCTATATTCAGTAGACACAGGGATACCTAATGTGTTTGTGTTTCACAGTCATTTTCTACTTTTATATGTATTCTAGGGAAAGGAGGGATTTACAACTTTATTTTTTTATCATATTTTTTTAAAGCTTTTTTTTTTCCCACTATGGGAGATTCTATACATTACTATTGCGGCTGGTCATAGACCACCCCTCTCCTCAAAAAAATAAAATGCATTTTTTTTTTTTGCTTGACTCGAGTATAAGCCGAGGGAGGCTCTTTCAGCACAAAAACTGTGCTTAAAAAGTCGGCTTATACTCGAGTATATACGGTGCGCATATCAGGCACCAAAACTAACAGCATTGATTCCACGGGAATAGTGGGGGGCTAGAGGAAAAATTCAAACTGTTCTAGAATGACTGGAGTGGCGCCTATCACTTTATTTAAAGACTCATTGGAGGTGGTGAAAAGCACTCTTTAAATGCAAAAGAGAGCAAGAGAAGGAAAATAGCCCGATAATTGGAGAAAGCAGCATTTTTATCTAATGAGATATATATGACAATTTCTTATATCTGCTCGTACTATTGATTTTGCAAAGTTTGTAAATCAAACTTTATAACTGATACCACTTCTCAGCAAAAGGACAGAGCATAACTCCACACATAATTATTCTGAATTTTTTTAGTTTTTTTTTTTATTTCACTTTTGCTTGTAATACATAAATGAAATTGTACTTCACATAATAATCCCACCTAAAAATTTAAGTCATGGCATGTATATAAATTTTATATACTGAGAGCCGCAAAAAAAAAAAAAAAAAAAAAAATTAAACTGCTTGTCAAAAAAATACAAAAAGGCTATGTACACTGCCGCAAGACCAAGACCGGCTCTCACTACAACCAAAGTGAGATTTCAGGGGCACTGGCGACAGATTGTAGAGCATATTCATACAAAGACAATTTACGTACGCCCCCTAAAGTCTCTCTGGTAATGTTTTGATATGTTATCTGGCTATTTCAGTACAACAATCTTTCAGGGCTTGCTCGGAAAATGTAATTCTCCAATTCTTCATCATTTTAGTTGAAGGACGACCTGCAAACAAGAAGAAAAGTTTATTTTGCTTTTAATAAAAAAAATGGAGGACACTGTAATAAATTACAATATACAAGACCGTGTTGAAAAAGTGCTTATGTTTTAATACATTTTATCTAGGTTTTTGGGTTTTTTTTTATTAAGTTTTGTTTTTGTTTTTTACCTACTGTGACAGGCAGAGAGCTGTCTCCCCCAGGTTTCTGACTTATGTATGGTCCAGTGCGGGTCTTGAGTAGGCCTCAGCCCCAGGTGTGGTTCCTAAGGCTTATTAATGGGCAATAAAAGACTGCAGAGCCTGCAGATCCTGGGAGTGAGTGGAGGTGCCTGGGTCTGTCCTGAAGAGCCGAGTTGAGAACAAGCTAGGACTTATTGTGTTTTGTTTCATGGGAAGAATATGCAAATCTGTCTTCCATGATTTAATTAGGAAAACAGCTGCTGCCTCAGTATTGCAAACCAATAGAGGGCGTTGACTGGAATGTGCAAGCCTGTCTTTCCTGATGTAGTTAGGAAGACAGAACTCCAGTGAAATAACCCAAAACAAAGGCCTCTTGGAAGGTCGAGCATGATGTAAAAGGGAGCAGCCTTTATTGGGTTATTTCACTGGAGTTCTGTCTTCCTAACTACATCAGGGAAGACAGGCTTGCACATTCCAGTCAGCGCCCTCTATTGGTTTGCAATACTGGGGCAGCAGCTGTTTTCCTAATTACATCATGGAAGACAGATTTGCATATTCTTCCCGTGATCCTTTGCGAAGTGGAGTGCTAAAGGCTTAATAAGTCTCCACACACCTATATGGTGGTCTCTCCCCAAGGAGTAACAATATCCCCTTAACCCTGTGTTTTGTTTGTTCGTGTGGATAGAAGTAAGCCACATGTACAGTTAACCTTATACTGTATTAGTTAGAACTCGGACGAGCAGGAGTTTTGTTTTGCCTGAAGTCAAAGGTTGCATTTTATATTGCTTATTTTTTTTTTTATATATCTGACGTGAAAGTTTATTTAACGTTCCCGTTTTTTCTCTAAATAAACCTGTTTGCACCAGATTTTGTGTACCCGTCTCTGACTGGTTGAGTTCGCACCATTGCTGCTACCAAGCTATCTTTCTGACGCTACTCATTATTTTTGTTGTATTTTTGATTACAAAGTACAGGTAACGCTAGGTTCACACTAGCGCCCGGAATCCGTTCTGAGCTTTCCGTCTTCTGCATGCATGCGCTCACGGCCGGACATCTTTCAAATCCATTCAAATGAATAGGTGTGAAAGAGTCCTGCAGGTTTCCATCTCCTGCTCAGTTTTGTGCAGGAAACGGAAACCTGCAGAACGGAGACCGGGCACACATGTGAACGAGGGAAACAAACTTTACCATTTGCTTCATTAAAAAAAATAAAAAATAAAAGTTACTGTGTCTTTACTTATCTGATTCATTCTATCAGTACTCCATAGACAAGCAGTCTCAGTTTACACTGGGCTCTATGGAGGGAGGAAAAGAGAAGGAGAAAGATCTCTACAACATTACAGGAGTCATTTCTGTCAGGAGAAGATTGGATACTAATTCTTGACAACCTAGCGGTGTTGTGAAAAAGAACCGTCTCTATTACTAATTAGAGATGAGCGAACAGTAAAATGTTCGAGGTTCGATATTCGTTTCGAGTAGCCCCTCAATATTCGACTACTCGAATCGAATATCGAACCCTATTATACTCTATGGGGGGAAAATGCTCGTTTCAGGGGTAGGCAACATTCGATCAAATTACACTTACCAAGTCCACGAGTGAGGGTCGGGCTGGATCCTCCGAGAAGTCTTCTCCTTGCAGGGTCCCTGCGGCATCTTCCGGCTCTGAATTCACTCTGCCAGGCATCGGGCCTGGGCAGAGCCGACTTGCTTGTAGTGCGGACATGCGCAGTCGGCTCTGCCCAGGCCCGATGCCTGGCAGAGTGAATTCAGAGCCCGAAGATGCCGCAGGGAAGCTGCACGGAGAAGACTTCTAAAGGTAGGAGAAGAACCAGCATTGATTGGCCGACTGTATAGCATTCTGCCAATCAATGCTGGTTCTGCATCGAACTTTTCCATTCGAATAGCGAGTGGTACTCGATCGAGTACGAGTATTTTGAATACCTACTCGATCGAATACCTACTCGCTCATCTCTATTACTAATGTCTCTGAGGATTGCTCCTATTCCTCCCCTCCTCTTGCATAGAGTTCTATTGTGCAGATTTGATCAGTGACAGAAGAAAGGCAAACGGATTTCTTATATGAAGAATATTTCAAAGTTTGTCGTCTTCGTCTGAACTATGGTTTTATGAGAACAAAACAAAACAAAAAATTGATTTTGTTACACTTACACAGTCATGAGCAGTTAGAATAGAAGTGCGGAATTATATCAAGATTATATAAGACAGTTTTACGTCGACTCCCATAAAACTCATAAAAAGTCAATCCTGGCCTGCTGCCTTCTGATTTTTGGCCTCAGGTTCATCCTCCGTTACCTAGGGTCTCCTCTAATAGTAACCACAGAATTACTCAGTCTGTGACAGTTCATAGCGGACACTGAAATACTGTTCCATAGTGATTACAGTTCTATTATACGGGTGACACCTAGCCTCAGAGAACTACAATGTTAGGAGTCCATGTTCAGGGATACAGTTCAGGCCAGTAAATTCGTCTCAGGCTAAGGCCCCACGCGACATCCCGCAGCAAAAAAGCGCTGCGGGAAAAACCACTGCGGCAACGCATCGCGGTTCTTCCCGCAAGGTTTTGGACAGAAAGTTTGTGGAGTTTTCCTCCGCGGACTTTCTATTACAATTATACCTATGGGGAAACCGCCTGTGTTTTGTAGGTATAAATAACATGCTGCGATTTCCAAAACCGCGTCAGTTTTTACCACAAAGTGGGTATGGGATTCGGTAGAATCCCTTATCCACTTTGCCTTTACTGTAAAAAAAAATTTCCATGGCGTTTCTGCCGTGGGCAAATTGTGGCGTTTCCGTCCCACGGGGCCCTAGCCTCACAAATGGAGAGTTATAGCCATGAAAGTCAGACAATGTGTGGGTTCTGGTGCCAATTTAACACGGCGCTGCTGAAACTAAAATATTCCAAAGGTGGTAACTTTGGGCATAGAGGATATTTTTAATAAAAAATTCCATTAGTTCCTATAATATACTTTCATGGAGATAGTGATACGATTGTTTGGCAAATAAAAAAAAAAAAAAAAAAAAAAAAATAGATTGTATGCCACATGTTATGGTCATGGCCAGACTGAAAATTCTGACACACACATATCTATATATAAAAATTATATACAATTATATATTAAATAATATGTAATTAATTAATTAAATATATATTTAAAAAATTGGCAAAAAATAAGGCTGATCATTTTGTTGTCCGAAGACTTAAACTGATCTGTTTGAGGAGTAGGTGAGACCTTTAAGAAGCAATGAAACCGAGAGATGGAGGGAGGGAGGGAGGGATGGAGGGGTGGATGGAGGGAGGGATGGAGGGGTGGATGGAGGGAGGGATGGGGGGGTGGATGGAGGGAGGGATGGGGGGGTGGATGGAGGGAGGGATGGAGGGGTGGATGGAGGGAGGGATGGAGGGGTGGATGGAGGGAGGGATGGAGGGGTGGATGGAGAGATGGAGGGAGGGAGGGATAGATGGATGGAGGGATGGATGGAGGCTTGGATGGAGAGATGGATGGAGGGATGGATGGAGGCTTGGATGGAGAGATGGATGGAGGGAGGGATAGATGGATGGAGGGAGGGATGGAGGGATAGGGGGAGGGAGGGATAGAGGGAGGGAGGGATAGAGGGAGGGAGGGATAGAGGGAGGGAGGGAGGGAGGGAGAGAGGGAGGGATAGAGGGAGGGAGGGATAGAGAGAGGGAGGGAGGGATAGAGGGAGGGAGGGAGGGATAGAGAGAGGGAGGGATAGAGAGAGGGAGGGAGGGATAGAGGGAGGGAGGGATAGAGGGAGGGATAGAGGGAGGGATAGAGGGAGGGATAGAGAGAGGGAGGGATAGAGGGAGGGAGAGAGGGAGGGATAGAGGGAGGGATGGAGGGATAGAGAGAGGGAGGGATAGAGGGAGGGAGGGAGGGATAGAGGGAGGGATAGAGGGAGGGAGGGATAGAGGGAGGGATAGAGGGAGGGATAGAGGGAGGGATAGAGGGAGGGATAGAGGGAGGGATAGAGGGAGGGATAGAGGGAGGGATAGAGGGAGGGAGGGAGGGAGGGAGGGAGGGAGGGAGGGAGGATTTATTTATTTATTTATTTTTTTTGTGGTTTTGTTTTTTGTTTTTTTATTTCCCCCAGCTGACAGGTGGCCAAATGAGTTCTATTGATACATTATAAATCTCCTTCCTGTCATCTAATTATTTTTGTAAATTGATTGCTAATTTAAATATACTACGATTATTAAAAAATAACAAGGCTTTTCTTGTGAAAAAAAAAAATTACAATTTAACTAGCAAATGCTCTGGTGGCAGTGACTTTATTTCTACACACTACATACCCTAAATAATAAAAGCATGACAAGGACACAGGCCCTACTTTACCATTACAATGCAGCTCTGCGGATGAGGAATCCTTACAGAAAAACACGTCACACCATGGAAAAGTCATTTCCTAATCGATTAAATATGGAGACATTTTTTAGCATTCAGATAAATCAGCGCTAGCCGTCACAAGTAAAATTGTGTTGCATCCCCGTATAAAAAGGCACGGCGGTCCATTTATCACGTCTAATTTCCAGTATTACATTTGTATAAGGTAGCACTTCCAGGAAATCCAGTCCAAATAAATCACGTAGATGTCATCTCAATGCATTCAGACACCGCGTATATTCTGGAGGAAGAAAGGTGATCTGGGATAATAGGACAGATAAAAGGCCAACACGCACCTTGTTAGCTGCCTCCAGAGAATTGATAAGATTCTGCAACTCTTCTTTATTCATCTCGATGGAGACAGGTGCAATTGCTCCATTTTCTACAATATCCAGGTCGAGATTCACAAGTGGCATTTGCAATGTAGAGAGCTTATCACTGGACATAGCAAGCTAGAAGGGGGAAAATAGAAAAACACTCAGGTTTGTGCTGAACTATAAAAAGTACATAAGACACAGTTCGTGTGTAAACCGGAAAAATTGACCTATGGGTAATTGTTCTCTGTTTCAATGGGCCACATAAGTCGGCAGCCATGTAATACATGAGCCAAGATATGAAGGCAGGGCTCCAGGTGGCAACAAAAATGGCTGGATTCACATCTGTGGTGGAGACTCTGCTGCAGATTCCACCTACAATTGGTAAAGAAACGTCCTGCAAGGTGGACTTCTCTCTCCACTGGTGTTCAATATAACACTGGCAGAAACCCATTATAGTCTTTGGGTCTATGATCAACTGAATTTTAGGTAAAAAAAATATGCAAATCTATTCTCCAGGATGTAATTAGGAGAACAGTGCCTCTGTATGCCGCCCTCTAGTGTCAGCCCCCTTAACATCATGCATGACTCAGTTAATAAGCCTACTAACATGATGCAGAGTTTATTGCCAAATTAGTATTTCTATTCCAAAAGGAACAGATTCCCAGTTATGGACAGCGCTGTTTCGGCCTATTGGGCCTCCTCAGCACAGCGCAGGGATACTGATTTGGCAGAGTGAGAGACTATAGACCAGGGTCAGGGGATAATCGTACACATTAGGGAGAGTGCGTGCCTACATAGGCGTACAGAGACTTGCTGAGGAGGTCCAAAAGACCGAAACAGCGCTGTCCATAGCTGGGAATCTGTGCCTTTTGGAATAGAAAAACTAATTTTGCAATAAACTCCGCATCATGTCAGTAGGCCTTTTAACTGAGTCTTGCATGATGTTAAGGGGGCTAATGTGAACCCAGTATAAGAATTTGCAATTAGCCCTAGTGCCATTTGGGGCTAGTCCCACTACTGCTGTATCTCCTTAGGAAAAACAAAAACCTAAAAAAACAAAACGAAAAACACAGTTATGTTGCACAATTGACTGTTAGTCAAAGCACTAACATCCCATTAGTGCACCCCCCCCCCCAACTAACTCTGCTCCCTCGCACAGTATTTGGTCACGTTGATGCCCCCTCACTAGTAAGGGGGTGTTCACACTTGCACCCCTGTGCACTCTGTGTCATAATTCCGGCGGGTGTCCATCCTAAGCCTCGGCGAAACTGCATAGGGGACTGCTTCCCAGCCGTCCCCTATACCGTTTCGCCGGGGCTTGGGACGGAAACCCGGCAAAATGATGACACAGAGCGCACAGGGGTACAAATGTGAACACCCCCTAAGTGACCTTGGCCCGTCAACTTTACTTGACCATCAGGGAAGGCTAAATTAACATGAAATATTTTTCAAAATTTTTTGTTTATAGTTAGACATGTTATATCTGAAAAATACAAAAAGCTACTTTTCAGCTCGGAGCTTCACATAATAGTGGACCCCGGTCAGTGGGCCGATACTAAAAGTAGTTGAGCACCCCTGATATAAAGAGAAGGTGATTCATCGCACCAAGCCGACTTCTTCCATTGCTCCAAAGTGACTCTTCACGCTTCGCTTATGTCGACATGCCATAAACGTCCCCAGTAGAAATACCCCTTTAAGTCCACACCGGCAAGCGTCTCCAATAGTTATAAGAGCAGAGGACTCATTTTCATCCGAAATAATCTCTTGACAACGTTATCTCGGAACGTAGTCATTTTCACAAGAGCAGAAACATCAACTGTATATTTGAGCAGAAATTGCAGGTTTTATGAACGGCTGCAATGATCATTATGTAAGCGGAGAATGGGGTTTCACAGCGGCTTCATTCTCAGAACCGCTTGTCCTGATGCCACGGCATATCGCCAAATATTGTATTCACATGTTATTGCATGCACAAAAAATAAAAAATTTTTCATTGCCGTGTTTCACTTTCAATATAGAGAAATCCATTTAATTACTTTAGGAAGAGGGATGATGTAAGGCGCTCTATTCAGACCTAGGCTACATTTCACTGCCAAATCAATGAATAAATGTATGAAATCAGCAAGACTCTTAAGCACCGCTCCCTAATGAGAGGAATGTTCTCCGTTTCTCACATTTTCGGTTTTACATTCAGACCACCACTACAATTCAATCAGGGAAGATAAATCGATATCAAGCGGCAGATGGGCTCGGAACAACATGATGCTTTCTGTTATTTCTGTGCGAGCCATTTCAGGTCAGAAATTCACTTAAAATTCATCATTTTGCAATGTTCCATTTGTTCAAAACCAATTTTCAGAAAAATAAAATGGGGATAAAGAACCTCTACTTAGCCATGGGTGAAAAATGCAAGTGGCGCAAGTCTAAGAGCCCAGAACAGCAACTATATTACATCTGCAATTCATTTCTCGAATTGTGCAACATATTAAGGATGAAAAAACTGGATTCTCCAGGGACCCGGCACCTCATTACCAGAAGGTCAGAGTACCAAAGGGAAGCACTGCCGATAACTCCTGCACACGGAGAGAAAAAAGTCTGAAAATTAAAATACTCCAGGCTTAGGGTTCATAGAAAGTCTCCTGTACAGACTAAGGAAATGCGCCATGCTAGGCTTAAAATGGCAAAGACATTTTCTTTTTGCTAAAAAAAAATTGCCAATCTCGTGTTGCATAGATCACAAGTGTTTAGTTTTTTTTTTTCGGGGGATTCTACCATTAAAACCTTTTTTTTTTTTTTTATTTGTGGATAAGACATCGGAATAGTCTTTAGAAAGGCTATTCGTCTCTTACCTTTAGACGTGGTCTCCACTGTGCCGTTCCTTAGAAATACCGGTTTTTACCGGTATGCAAATGAGTTCTCTCACAGTGATGGGGGCGTCCCCAGTGCTCAAACAGCGATGAGGGCGTCCCTACCGCTGCCAGAGAAGTGTCTCCAAGCGCCGCCTCCTTCTTCGTCCGCCGCGTCATCTTTAATGTCTTCTTCCGGCGCAGGCTCGTAACTTCTAGGCGTCGGGCCTTGAGTAGAGCAGACTGCGCAGGCCACGGGAAAATGGCTGCTAACAATACTGTGCAGGGGGCTGCGGAAAAGGAAAGTGGGGCCACCGTGGGAAAGTGGGGTGCCATGGGAGTGGGGGGCCGCTGACGGATCCCACCGGCGCGCACATGGCACATCACAACCAGCAGCAGTTGCATACATGAACGCGGCTCAACGCCATCGCGAACCCGCAGACGAAGTCGCGGGCACATGCTAGTGTTAAAATATAACAGATGCTTGATGTGCATCATGAAACGGTTTTGGTTTTTAGTCTGCAAAAAAAGAAAGAAAAAAAAAAAAAAGACAAAATCCCATTGAAATGAATGGAATTCGTAACAGATTTGTGACAGTTCAGCTAGAGTCCGTTGCTAAAATCTTGTAACAGATAATAGCAACAAGTGAGGAATGATATCAGCTGGTTTAACTGATGGCCTATAAAAAAAAAAAAAAAAAAAAAAAAAGGTGTCCCATTACTAATACACACGGCATATCACCTCAAAAACAATGTTCAATATCTGTAAAGCGCTGAGGAATATGATGGCGCTATACAATAATCCTACTATCCTACTATTATTATCTATTATGAATGAATGTGAAAGTTTGTGTGTTTGGATGTTTGTTCCTCAATCACGCAAAAACGGCTGAATGGATTTGCCTGAAATTTGGCACATACAGTGCCTACAAGTAGTATTCAACCCCCTGCCGATTTAGCAGGTTTGATAAGATGCAAATAAGTTAGAGCCTTCAAACTTCAAACAAGAGCAGGATTTATTAACAGATGCATAAATCTTACAAACCAAAAAGTTATGTTGCTCAGTTAAATTTTAATAAATTTTAAACATAAAAGTGTGGGTCAATTATTATTCAACCCCTAGGTTTAATATTTTGTGGAATAACCTTTGTTTGCAATTACAGCTAATAATCGTCTTTCATAAGACCTGATCAGGCCGGCACAGGTCTCTGGAGTTATCTTGGCCCACTCCTCCATGCAGATCTTCTCCAAGTTATCTAGGTTCTTTGGGTGTCTCATGTGGACTTTAATCTTGAGCTCCTTCCACAAGTTTTCAATTGGGTTAAGGTCAGGAGACTGACTAGGCCACGGCAACACCTTGATTTTTTCCCTCTTGAACCAGGCCTTGGTTTTCTTGGCTGTGTGCTTTGGGTTGTTGTCTTGTTGGAAGATGAAATGACGACCCATCTTAAGATCCTTGATGGAGGAGCGGAGGTTCTTGGCCAAAATCTCCAGGTAGGCCATGCTATCCATCTTCCCATGGATGCACACCAGATGGCCAGGCCCCTTGGCTGAGAAGCAACCCCACAGCATGATGCTGCCACCAGCATGCTTGACTGTAGGGATGGTATTCTTGGGGTCGTATGCAGTGCCATCCAGTCTCCAAACGTCACGTGTGTGATTGGCACCAAAGATCTCGATCTTGGTCTCATCAGACCAGAGAACATTGAACCAGTCTGTCTCAGAGTCCTCCAAGTGATCATGAGCAAACTGTAGACGAGCCTTGACATGACGCTTTGAAAGTAAAGGTACCTTACGGGCTCGTCTGGAACGGAGACCATTGCGGTGGAGTACGTTACTTATGGTATTGACTGAAACCAATGTCCCCACTGCCATAAGATCTTCCCGGAGCTCCTTCCTTGTTGTCCTTGGGTTAGCCTTGACTCTTCGGACAAGCCTGGCCTCGGCACGGGAGGAAACTTTCAAAGGCTGTCCAGGCCGTGGAAGGCTAACAGCAGTTCCATAAGCCTTCCACTTCCGGATGATGCTCCCAACAGTGGAGACAGGTAGGCCCAACTCCTTGGAAAGGGTTTTGTACCCCTTGCCAGCCTTGTGACCCTCCACGATCTTGTCTCTGATGGCCTTGGAATGCTCCTTTGTCTTTCCCATGTTGACCATGTATGAGTGCTGTTCACAAGTTTGAGGAGGGTCTTAAATAGTCAGAAAAGGCTGATAAAAGAGATAATTAATCCAAACATGTGAAGCTGATTGTTCTTTGTGCCTGAACTACTTCTTAATACTTTAGGGGAACCAAACAGAATTCTGGTGGTTTGAGGGGTTGAATAATAAATGACCCTCTGAATAAACTTTTCACAATTTAAAAAAAAATTTAAAGAAATAACATTCTTTTTTGCTGCAGTGCATTTCACACTTCCAGGCTGATCTACAGTCCAAATGTCACAATGCCAAGTTAATTCCGAATGTGTAAACCTGCTAAATCTGCAGGGGGTTGAATACTACTTGTAGGCACTGTAGATAGATTGTACCCTCGATTAAAACATAGGTCACTTATCCCGGTAAATGACCGGATTTCATGACCGAATTTATGTTCAGACTACACTAAAGGACCCTTGATGATGTCATCACAGGTTCTATAGCCATTATCGGATAGGATCACGCTATTGTGTGGGCAGAGCTACACTCTATTTTGTGGGTGGAGCTATATAGTATTGAAGCGGACAGTGTGGAAGCTGCAGAAAATGGAGTCTCATGGAAGGTCAGGAGAGTAGCGAAGATGCAGCCTGTGTGTGGGCAAGAGGAGTATATCGGGGGTACAGTTTGTGTGAGTACGATGCAGGAATGTGGTGTTCAGCCGCTGATGGGGAAGGGGGGAGAACTATGGCAAATTTCAGCAACATCCGTTGGCTACATATAAGCGGATCATCACCAACAACAACACGCGGACAAAGTTGCGGGCAGAAGCTAGTAGATGATAATAATACTAATAATAAAAACACCATACCAACAGTGAAGTTTGGAGGTGATAATATCATGAATATCATCGTGTGAGGCGGTTTTTCAGCATACAGCGCTGGCAAACATCGTCAGGGGCCTCACGGTGGCTCAGTGGTTAGCACTGCAGCCTTGCAGCACTGGAGTCCTGGTGTTCAAATCCCACCAAGGGCAAAAAACCATCTGCAAGAAGTTTGTATGTTCTCCCTGTGTTTGCATGGATTTCCATCCCATATTCCAAAGACATACTGATAGGGAAAAATGTACATTGTGAGCTCGATGTGGGGCTCACAATCTACATTTAAAAAAAAAAAAAAAAAAAAAAAAAAAGTCATTGAAGGAAGGATGAATGGACAAATGTACCGAGACATTCTTTATATAAATCTTCTGCTAACTACCAGGAGGATGAGGATGAGGATGAACATTTGAGAACAATGCTGAGATCAGGAATATAATACTGTACAGCACCATGGAATTAATGTAATGTACAGCACCATGGGATTAATATAATAATGTACAGCACCATGGAATTAATGTAATAATGTACAGCACCATGGAATTAATGTAATAATGTACAGCACCATGGAATTAATATAATAATGTACAGCACCATGGGATTAATATAATAATGTACAGCACCATGGAATTAATATAATAATGTACAGCACCATGGAATTAATATAATAATGTACAGCACCATGGAATTAATATAATAATGTACAGCACCATGGAATTAATATAATAATGTACAGCACCATGGGATTAATATAATAATGTACAGCACCATGGAATTAATATAATAATGTACAGCACCATGGAATTAATGTAATAATGTACAGCACCATGGAATTAATATAATAATGTACAGCACCATGGAATTAATGTAATAATGTACAGCATCATGGGATTAATATAATAATGTACAGCACCATGGGATTAATATAATAATGTACAGCACCATGGAATTAATATAATAATGTACAGCACCATGGGATTAATATAATAATGTACAGCACCATGGAATTAATATAATAATGTACAGTACCATGGAATTAATATAATAATGTACAGCACCATGGAATTAATATAATAATGTACAGCACCATGGAATTAATATAATAATGTACAGCACCATGGAATTAATATAATAATGTACAGCACCATGGGATTAATATAATAATGTACAGCACCATGGAATTAATATAATAATGTACAGTACCATGGAATTAATATAATAATGTAAAGCACCATGGAATTAATATAATAATGTACAGCACCATGGAATTAATATAATAATGTACAGCGCCAGGGAATTAATATAATAATGTACAGCGCCATGGAATTAATATAATAATGTACAGCATCATGGAATTAATATAATAATGTAAAGCACCATGGAATTAATATAATAATGTACAGCGCCAGGGAATTAATATAATAATGTACAGCACCATGGAATTAATAGTGCTATATAAATAAACAATAATAGCATTTTTTCCCCACACCTGCCTAAAACTTGTGCACCATACTGTATATTGAATGTAAAGAGTTAGTTTACCAATATGGTAAATGTAGCAACTCCCATACTCTACGCTACTTTCCAGTACTTAAAAATTCGTATTGCCAGCTGATGAATGTTCATTGCTTGTATTCATAGGGACTGGAAGACAGTGGCACCGGGCTCATCAGTCTTTTGATTATGGAGTCAAGCCGAAGACCACGTCTGAACGCCATGACAATGAGGTAGCAGATTGTAAAGTGGCCACCGGAAGCCATTAAACATAAAACCATGCTTTCCACTGTAAATAAGTCTTTTTCAGGCATTTCTTTCCAAGTGGCGTGGGGCGCCGCGGATCATCCCGGTATGTTTCAATGCGATGTACATGCTGTTTTCAATTTAACTTAATGAGTATCCGCTTTGTAGGAACACATTTGCTATAATTGCATTTCACAGGTGTAAAGGCCTCTAAGACTAAAGATGACCCCGGCCATCTGTGTAATTAGAAGGGGCTATTACCAAGACAGAGGCGGGTGGAAGCGAGCCAGATGCCGGGACATCAGCAATACCAGCTCACATCTGCACACAACTTTTGGTGTGTAAGTCTCTATATTAAGCTCAATGCAGGTGATGTCACGATGTAAGAGCTCTTTAATGGAACATACAATTAACAACCGAGTGACATGCAGAGGTGGTGTCACATTTTTCTCCAAAGGAGTACGAAGACAAATGATATGTAGGCACAATAATGCTAAGAGGTCGCTATTTAAAGGGGTTGTCCCATAACAAGGATCCTATCTATACTGCTTGTTAATGTGGATTTAAGACTTATCCTAAATACACTGCTTCAGCAAAACTGCTTTGTTTGTCCACTATCTTAATTTATTCACTTCATTGTTGACACTGCGTTTCTATGGCCCTTGGGATTATCTACTCATTTCCTAGGTGACGTAGCTGCCTGTTCTAGGGGGGAGGGGCTAAGTGCACAGGAGTGAGCCTGTGTCTGTAGCTGTTCCTGTGTCTGCACCACACAATGTGACCTAGCTTCCTGCTCTCAGATAAAGGAGGGGGGAAATGAGTGCTGCTTTCTTATATAAAACAGTCTAAATCCTAATGGGCTAAAGGACCTGGTCCCTCTGCTCACTAGGATTTAGCCGACTCTATAAAGAACAAACTAAATCCAAGTGTTATAGGACCTTTGATGACATCACAGGCCCTTCAGTCGTCCCATAGGATCACGCTATGTGGTGGGCAGAGCTACACGCTAATTTGGGGGTGGAACTAAACTGGAGGTAGTCGGACAATGTGGCTTTGCATACGAAACCCCGCCCACCAATTGACGTCGAAAACCAGGAAGAAAGAAGTCTTTGCAGCAAGGGACATGGGAATACTCCTTTAACCAGGGGAGCCATTACAGTCTTCCACATATAAACAGTAATTTGGGGGTATGGTTTTTACCATGGTCACTACACAGTAAAAATTACCTTCCTTATAGTCTTTGGGTTAGCATGGCTACAGCCATACCAGATTTATATAGTTTAATACCATATATATATATATATATATATATATATATATATATATATATATATATTTATTTATTTAATACTTTAATCATTTTAAAGGGTTTCTATCATTAAAATGACATTTTTTTTGTCCCCAACATGTAGTAATAGCCTTTAGAAAGGCTTTTCTTCTCCTACCTTTAGAGGACTTCTCCGCCCCGCCGTTCGGTAGAAATCCGGGTTTTCTTCAGTATGCAAATGAGTTGACCACCCCCAGTGCTGCGAGAGAAATCTCCAGGGCTGCCTCCATCTTCGTCTGGAAGGGACTCTCTCTGCATCTTCTTCCTTCTTTTTATTTGTGATATAAGGAAAGGGGGGCCCGATTTGAATTTTTTATTCTCCTATTTTTTTTCTCCTCCATAAGCCCAAGCAGGGTTCTATTACGGCACGCTGAACATATAGTTAATGCTCAACGCCATCATAGTACGACGCTATAAAGCCTGTAAAGCCACGGCTAACACTCATCTGTGTTACACAACCGAGAGCTAGGACCAGACATCGGACATACAGTATATCCATCAACAGGATAGTAAGAAAAGTTATAGGTGTCAGAATACGGTGACCCCATGAAAAATCATTCATTTTCAAGAAGTATAGTTTTATTTGTTTATTGTTATTTGTTCTCCATCTACACCCTTGGCCTGGGCCAACTCATAGAATCTCATGGCTTTCAGTACCACTGCTATGCCGACGACACCCAAATCTACATCTCTGGACCAGACATTACCTCCCTGCTGGCCAGAATTCCAGATTGTCTAGCGGCAGTAGCCTCCTTCCTCTCCTCCTGCTTTCTCAAACTCAACATGGAGAAAACAGAGTTCCTCATCTTCAGCCCATCCTGTATGGCCCCTCCACCTGACCCATCTATCAAAGCTAATGGAACCACAATTACCCCTGTCCCACAGGCCCGATGTCTTGGGGTAACCCTGGACTCTGACCTATCCTTCAAGTCACATATTCAAGCCCTCAACACCTCCTGCCGCCTCCAGCTCAAGAACATCCACCGAATCCGCTCCTTCCTCACCCCTGAAACTACCAAGATGCTCGTCCAGGCCCTCATAATCTCCCGCTCAGATTACTGTTACACCCTTCTCCATGGACTCCCAGCTAACACCCTTGCCCCCCTCCAGTCCACCCTAAACTGCGCTTCTCGCTTAATCCACCTCACCCCCCGATCTTCATCGGCTGCTCCCCTCTGCCAGTCCCTCCACTGGCTACCAATAGCCCAGCGAATTGAGTTCAAGCTACTAACGCTAACATACAAAGCCATCCACAACCTGTCCCTTCCATATAGCTCTGCACTAATCTCCCGCTACCTGCCCTCACGTAACCTCAGATCCTCCAATGACCTCCTACTCCGCTCTGCTCTCATCCGCTCCTCACACAACCGTCTCCAAGATTTCTCTTGTGCATCCCCCATACTCTGGAACTCCTTACCAAGACACATAAGACTGACCCCCACAATCACAGACTTCAAGAAGGCCCTGAAGACTCCCCTATTCAGGAAGGCCTACAACCTCCAATAACACTATCACCGCACTGCCATCTGTACAGTCTTCCCCTCTCCTTCTGTCTCTACCCCCTTCCCCCATAGATTGTAATCCCTTGCGGGCAGGGCCCTCTACCCCACTGTGCCAATCGGTCATTGTTAGTATTATATCTACCTGTATATTCTGTGTATTGTATATAACCCCCAAATGTAAAGCACCATGGAATTAATGGTGCTATATAAATAAATAATAATAATAATTTGTAACAGCGGTAAAACCTAACGACAACCAATATAAATATGGTATCGCCGTAATCGTAATGACCCGCCGGACAAAGCTGCCATGTAGTTTATAAGGCTGAAAAAACAAAAATGCAAAAAATGATGATAGAATTTTGTGCCAAACGAAAGCACAACTCAACACACAATGAATAAGCCCTCACGTAGCTATATCAACAGAATTAAAAAAAAAAAAAAAAAAAAAAAAAAGTTATGAATTTTTGAAGGCGGAGAGGAAAAATATGAAAAAAAAGTCACTGAGCATTAAAGAGTTTGTTCAGACAAATTATTATTAATTATTATTATTTATTTTTTTTTAATAAGCCATGGAGGGGGTGAAGAAAAAAATAAATAAATCACACTCACCCGTCCTCGTTGCTCCGATCCTATTCAAAGTGAAACTGTTCGCTGTCTGTGATGTTACGGATCCCTTCTGGTGAGGCTACTGATTGGCCTCAGCAGTCACGTGACCACTGAGGCCAATCAGCGGCCTCAGCAGGATATCAGTGACACCGTTGGTGTCCGCTCAGCAGTGTCCATGGCTATTGTCTGTACAAGATTTTAGCAACGGACACTAGTTGGTCCGTTTCCAATTTTTATTAATTTCTATGGGATTTTATAACCATGTCCGTTTTCTCAAGCGGACAAAAAAAAAATCCTAAATGCAGGACTTTTCAGTCGTTTAAAAAAACAAAAATACGGACAGTAAGTGTCCTCCTGAGGTCTATGGACAACGGACATATAATGGACAGTAAATGATAGCCATCAGTTACTGTCTATTTGTGTCCATTAGGATAGGTGTCTGTTTTTTGTTTGGTTTTTTTAAACAGACACCTTCTGAGCGGACACCAACGGTAGTGTGAACCCTGCCTAAGGGCGCCGCTCATTTAGACACGTATACATGTGTCCGAGCAGCGCCTCAAAACAGAGCCCATTGATTTCAATGGGAAACGCGAGAATATGCCGATATACGCACACTTCCCAATGAAGCGCCGCGCTCGGACACGTGTATACGTGTCTAAATGGGTGGCGCGCTTACGCCGTGTAAAGGGGCCCTTACAGGTAGTGACATATCATGCCCTTTGTGGAGGCTGCTGATTGGACTCTGTGTTCACCTGTGGCTGGGAATTCCACCACAAGTTAAGGGCCCGTTCACACGGAGTAAACGCACATGTATTTTGGCAAAATACACATGTAAAAATAAGACTCCCATTGACTTCGATGACATTTTTTTTTTTTACACGTGTAAAAAAAAAAAGTCAAAATACACATGTAAAATGTAATTGAAGTCAATGGGAGTCTTATTTTTACATGTTTTTTTTTTTTTTTTTACACGTTTATTTTGCCAAAATACACGCGCGTTTACTACGTGTGAACAGGCCATAACAATGGACTGAGAAGACCGGAACGCACTAGGAGGCACTGGAGCAATACAGAAAGGAGAGTATGATTTTTTTTGCATACCGCACCCGGCTGTTTTAAAAATTAAAAGGGTTGTCCCATCACAAGGATCCTATCTATACTGCTAGTTTATGTGAATTTAAGACTTTTCCTAAATGCATTGCTTTATCAAAATTGCTTTGTTTGGCCGTTATCTTAATTTATTCACTTCATTGTTTACAATCCGTTTCTATGGCCCTTGGGATTATCTGCTCATTTGTCAAGTGATGTAGCTGCCTGCTCTCGGGGGGGGGGGGGGGGGGGGCTGGGAGCAGCTCTGAGCTGTTTGTGTCTGATAAGTAGCGGAGCTTCTCAGATAGGGGAGGTGAGAGCTCCGGGATTTCTGAGCTCTTAACAGCCGGTTTAATTGAATTTGGCTGATAAGGGCTGAGATAGGGAGTCCATTACCTCTGTATGTAATGCAAACTGACTCAAATCCAGCTCTGCTACATCAGCTTCACACTGTGGTAATTCATTTACAACCAACCCCGTGAAAGTGAAACCCCGCCCACCTATGTGCCGAGAAAAGCAGGAAGTGAAGAGAGCACAACAGCCTGCAGGTTAGTGAACAAGCGTCATGGGAATACCCCTTTAACTGGTTGTCCATTTCTGCCTGGACAACCCATTTAGGCGGTTCTTCCCGCAGTGCTTTGAACAGAAAGTTCATGGAGTTTTCCTCCACCAACTTTCTGTTACAATTATATCTATGGGAAAGCCGCCGGCGTTTCCGTAGATGTAATTGACATGCTGCGATTTTCAAAACCGTGACAGTCTTGGAAATCGCAGCATGTCTGCGCTGCGATCTTTTCCGCAAAGTGGGCATGGGATTTGCATGAATCCCATCCACTTTGCAAGTACTGTGCAACGCAGCGATTTTTCCAGCAACATTTCCGCTGCAGCCTAATCATGGCGTTTTCGGCCCGTGGGGCCCCAGCCTTAATGTACAGATTATCCTGCGTCCTTACAGGGTTAATACACACACAAAAAATTGAACAAATAAAAACGCTTATCCAGACATCTAGGACGACTGTATGAGATTTATTGTGACTTCTGCAGACATGTATACTATAGAACTGAAGTATAGCACATTGAGGTGTATAGCCAGCACACATGGTGCAAACTGCACCCTAGCAAATCAAATATTAGGAATGTCAATGACCCTGCTGTGAAGGTCTGCTGAGAGGGAGGAGTGGTACTGCTGTGATCACTAGTAGAAGGGCCCAGTGGGGAAGGGACATAGTTATATGCTGCAACAAATCCAGGTGTGCACATCCCTGATCTGCAAAGGAAATAGTCTCTCTACTAGTTACCAACCAGTGATCATCTCTAAGGGGTTGTAGCAGGCGTAACCACAAAAAATAAAAAATAACCAGAACAATTTTGGGGGGGAAAATTTATGAGATTACACCATATCTGACAAGGCCTTTAGATACTGAAGAGAAAACCTACCTTGAGCTGCCAGTCAAAATCTTGTAAATACGCCGAGGACATAGAACACACTTTCTCTACCAAGGCATCTTTAATTTCAGATTTTCTACTCTTTATGCACTTCATAATTATTTCTTGGCATTCTGGATTTAATCCAGTCAGTTCACTAGACGTCTAGAAGAAAAGGAGAGCTGTCAGAGAGTGATGTCAGGAGAGGAGCCCTGAGCTTACAAATACTACACACACGTCCTGCAAATATTACCGGGTGAATTTACAAGCTTGAATAGTATGGAGGCAGAAAATGTGAATGCAATATTTACCAGTACAATGACAATGCGCACTATTAGGCCGGGGCCCCACGGGACGTAAACGGGCACACAGCACACAGCACTTTTAAGAGAAAGTTCACAGAGTTTTCCTCTGAGGACTTTCTCTTAACATTATATCTACGGGAAAGCCGTGTTACACGTGTATTGCAGTGTATAGGAAGCTGTCAGCCTGTGTAGACGCACAAGGCTGACAGCTTCCTTTTGGGCAGGATCAACCAGGTACCTGGAGGGGGTAAATGATGGGGTAGTGATCAGACCCCAGGCTGCCCCCTATGAACATCGGCACCCCCCGAAACCGGCACGGGGTTGCCGATCGGCACCATAACATACTGAAACCCCGGAGATGCCGGCGGTCATGTTTAACCGCCGGCATCTCAGGGGTTAACATCCTCAATCGGACCCGCAGGGCATGGTGCACACAGTTTCTGTGTGCGCACCATGCAGCCGCCGTACTAGTACAGCGGTTTGCGGGAAGTCCTTCCCAGCAGCGCCGTACTATTATGGCGGATGTCGGGAAGGGGTTAAATACACTGGATTTTTTTCCTGTAATTTTTGCAGACAGACATCCAACATCACAATTTATCACAAAGGCTGAAGCTAGTTACTAAATGTGGTGCTTCTATAGACATTTCTGCTGGTTCAGTCATTTATTTTATTTTTTTAATTTTGGTGGAAGTTCACACATTTAAAAGGGATAAACCCTTCCTGCAGTACACTCATAGCAGAAAAAAGTGAAACCTATTGTCAGCTGGTGACAGGCAGAGTGTTGGAGTCCCGCTAGATCAGCCCCAGATTTATTGAGTATATCTCCTTCTGTATTTCAGGGTGAACTGAAAGGTAAACTGGCGACTTACCTCATCTGAGGATCCATCTTTGCCAGCAGCAGTTTTAATAAAAGCAGTAGTGCTTTCTAAGACTTCCAGCCATTCCCTCAAGTTCCAGATACTGCCATAGTCCTGAAATCGAGGCTGCGCCCGGCCACAGACTCCATCGATGACTTTGTGGAGAAACTAAAATAAAATAATAATAATAATAATAAAAAAAATACATCATTTTCTATGGCCCTTTTCACAACTGTGTATCATCAGGGGTCCCTGTAGGAAGTGGTGAGCCTAGGGACAAAATTCAGGACAGGTCCTATCGCTGCGCATTTTGCAGCCCAGGCTCATTAATGCAATCTATGTGTCTTTAGAGGGCACAGACTGCACACATGTAGTATCCATGCAGTTTTCTCACAGACCTGTAAATGCACACGCTCAGGAGTGTAGGCCAAGTCTCAGTTTTCCTTGTGCTGGTAAATCAAAAGTATCTGCTATGATGTCTCTCACAGGCATCACACGGAGAAAACAGGAGATTATGCTCCCTCCTACTCTGTCTCTTTCACTCAGCTGCACCATATAGCTCATACAGAAATAATGAACAGTACTGAAGTGAAGAAAGCACTTGTGCTGAGATAGTAAATGTATTAACTTCAATAGGATGTGCATGTGTGGTTCTGCTTCTTATCGCTCATCCCCTCTCTATACACTTACATGAACATGTGCAATGTGATGCCTCAGTGAGCTGGAGTCTGACTTGGAAGACCAAGGTGAAATTCAGCAGATTCCAAAGTGAGCAAAAAGTTTAAGAAGCAGTAACAGAATCAAGGAAGTGTAGAAAGAAGCATTTTTCTCTGATAAGATGTATTGAATGCTTCTTATGTTGGCCTGTACTATTGATTTATGCAAATTTAAAGGGATTCTACCACTAAAACGCTGTTTTTTCTGCTTTACACGTCGGAATAGCCTTTAGAAAGGCTATTTGTCTCTTACCTTTAGACGTGGTTTCCTGCCGCGCCGTTCCTTAGAAATACAGGATTTTACCGGTATGCTAATGAGTTCTCCGCAGCAATGAGAGTAGGCCCCAGCGCTGAAACGGTGATGGGGGCACCCCCACTGCTGCCCGAGACCCTCCCTCCAGCGACGCCTTCTTCTTCACCTGCATCCTCCCCTTCTCTGTTGTCTTCCCTCTTCGTCAACATTGATGCCTGCGCAGTTGGCCCTGCCAGCAAGACACTGGTAGAGCCGACTGCACATGCCGGCCGGCGGACATATTTTCGAGGCTGCAAGGCAAGACTGTGCAGGCCTCAGAGCTGACAAAGAAGGAAGACAACAGAGAAGGGGAGGATTCAGGTGAAGAAGAAGATGTCGCTGGAGGGAGGGTCTCGTGCAGCAGTGGGGACGTCGCCGTTTGAGCGCTGGTGCCCGCCCTCATTGCAGCAGAGAACTCATTAGCATACTGGTAAAAACCGGTATTTCTAAGGAACAGCGCAGCGGAGACCACGTCTAAAGGTAAGAGACAAATAGCCTTTCTAAAGGTTATTCTGACGTCTAAAGCAGAAAAAAAACAGCGTTTTAGTGGTAGAATCCCTTTAATTCAAAAGTTAGCGACCATTTAAAGAGGAGCTTTCATGTCCTCGGACACATGTGGTTTTATATAGTGCTAGAATTCAGCGCAATGTCAGCTTTCCCTTTATGTGCCCCAGGGGCTAGAGATATCAGTGCAATTACCGATAGCTTTTCACTGTCAGAAGGGCGTTCCTGACAGTCGAGCTGGGCTGTGAGGATCGCCCCGACTGATAGCACTATCCATAGCCCTGTACTGCCAGAGGGGGCGTTTTTTACTGCCCAGTCATGACGCTGAGGGGTGAGGAAAGCCCCCCCCCCATCCCTCCTGACTGTACTCATCCATAGAGTACAGTCAGAAGGGGGCGTTCCTCACCACTTAGCATCATTGCTTTGCGGTAAGGAACACCCCCTCAGACAGTACAGGGCTATGGACAGAACTGTCAGGAGGGGCGTTCATCACAGCCCAGCTAGACTGTCAGGAACGCCCTTCTGACAGTGAAGAGTTATCGGTAATGGCACCTATAGCTGTTGCCTCGGGGCACATAACAGGAAAGCCGACACTTTCTAGCAGTATATAAAACCGCTTGTGCCCGAGGACATGAAAGCTCCTCTTTAAGATGTATTACAGCAATTAAATTGGCTGTAATAGCACAGACAGCGCTCCAAGGGTGTCAGTCAGTCAGCGGGAAAATTGGTAGCAGACTAGTATTAGCACCTTATAAGTCTCTTTCTACACTTTCCAAAGCTGCCTTTGTTATTCTGCATTGCAGCTCCATTTTAATGAAAATCAGTATTTTATTCATATGCAAATTAAAAATCAGCCGAAAAGGGCTTTAGGGATCAGGGCCACATCTCCCATGAGGCATCCTAAGCAGAAGGTAGTGAAAAGGTCAGAGGAAGACGGTAAATGCCAGACTGCACCGCTGTCTACATCTGTGCCATGACCTTCACATCTCTCCAGCCACCCCCACAGCTAATAGCCTTAGTTATATTGGGTGGGAGACTAATACCCTTGGCCGGTCATATTAGTGCACTATTGCAGTAATTAGTAATTGCACTTTTAGTATTGAACAATTAGAGTAATAGTGCATGGGGGGGGGGGGGGACGACCATTACCTGGAGGGCACGATTACTGTAAAACAGGTAATAACATGACTTATGTCAGGAGCACTATTGTATTAATAACTCCCAGCTAATGAGGACCTTTCATGCCCTCAGGGATCGGCAATAAGCCGCTTTCCCGGTATGCGCCTGACTGTCGGAGATATCGGTGTCGTTCGTTTCAGGACCTATGGGGTTAATCAGTTTTGCTGCAGTTGATCAGCAGCAGAATTTGCAGGAAGATTATATAAGACACTTATTTTTTTTTCCCAAATGGAAGGAACATTCTAATGGGGGAGGGCATTTTATAGAGGACAACCTAGAACCAGCCCTGTTAAGGACATTTCTTCTAGTGGAGCTTCACTCTCTAGATCAGTGGTTCTTAACCAAGGTTCAATCGAACCCTAGGCCCTATGCACGGTTCATTTTGTGTACCGGTAAAAAAAAAACCAAACATGTACCTATGTCTTGAATTTGCAAAAAAATCATATTTGATTTATCACTAAAGGGTTCGGTGAGTGTGCAGATGAAACTGGTGGCTTCGGTACCTCAAACAAGTTTAAGAGCCACTGCTCTGGATAATTAAAACCCCCACCTAGTCCCCCCCCCTCCATTGCTTGAATGACATCTTCCACTTTGTCTGTGGGCAGGGGCAGTTATACAGTATGGAGCAGAAATCAAAGCCCTTGCAGGAGAATAACTGCCCTTAAATTCCTTTTCAGCTAATTTGTATTAGAATAATAATTTTTATGAAAATGGAGCTGCAATGCAGAATAAGAAAGTCATCTTTGGAAAGTGTAGAAGCCGCTATACAAGGTACTGTCATTAGTTTGATACAGATGTTCCTATAGAAAGACTCCTTTTAAACCCTTCCCGATATCCACCATACATATACACCAGATGCCCGCACGGTGCCCACTCAGGAGCAGAGCAGGTGCCTGAGCGGCCATGCACAGCTTTATACAGTGGAGACCAAGCGGCAATACCTGCGATCTGAGAACACACAAATGTAAAATTAGTCATAAATTTCTAGTAGTAATAACAGAGGAACATGACAACAACAACATTTTCCAGAATTGTTATATCATTGGAAATGCACTAATTTACTAAAACAGACAGGAGAGGGGACAGTCCTCTTGGATCTTTCATGGGTTTGGGCACATGCGGTGTTATATACCGCTGGAAAGCTGAATTCAGCGCACTGTCAGCTTTCCCGATCTGTGTCCTGGGTGAAGAGCTATCGTCCCGGTACCGTAACTCTTTACAGTCAGAAGGGCATTCCTGACAGTCTGTCAGGAACGTCCTTCTTCACAGCAGCGCCTATTGTACTGTGCTGTATGAGTACGCCCCCTCCCCTCCTGATAATACTCGTCTATGGACGAGCCCTGTGAGCAGAGGGAGGGGGCGTTCCTCCCCGCTCACCCTGTACAGCGCCATAGGCGCTGCTGTGGAGAAGGACCTACCTGACTGACTGTCAGAAACACCCTTCTGAATGTAAAGCGCTACGGTACCGGGACTGATAGCGCTTTACCTGGGGCACAGATCGGGAAAGCCAACAATGCACTGAATTCTGCGCACTGTCGGCTTTCCAGTGGTATATAACACCGCCTGTGCCCCAAACCATCAAAGATCCTCTTTAAGGCTGAGGCCGCACGTTGGGGAACGGTTGCATTTTTTTTAGTGGATTGCGCAGACAATAGAAGTATAAGTACTCTGTATATATTTCCCATTCCTCTTGCAGCCATTCTTGGCTTTGGCTCAAACAAAAAAAGCTGCGTTTCTGTAATGTGGGGCCTTAAACTAAAGGGGTTTTGCTGCAATAATAACTATTCATCATATATTCACAGATGAGACGTATTTATGACATCATAACCCCACGAACTGACCCAAAACTCTACAAATCCAAGGCCGGGATCACATGTATCCGCTTGTATAAGAGGGTGAGGTCTATGCCCAGCGTTATTACTATCCATAGGCGGGCATGGTATCTGTTCTGTGCACAAGCCTGGATTGCTGGCTATCTATTATATGCTGGATATGTATTATGTGATAGCAGCAGCCAATCATTTGGATACATCACCCAGATTGTATAACATGTACGATACAGATCAGCACAGAATCCAATATAACACATCTACCCCAGGACATAAAGTACAATGCACAGTTTACACTTCCTTATATATTGTATGTAAGAGACTACAAATCCCAGCACACCCCGGGTAACCCATATAAGGAGGCAGCAGGGTACAGTTATCAGTGCAGTACCCTGCCCCGCCGGTGGGGGCAGCAGTATAGTCACCTGCGGGCACTGAGCCAGCGGCAGCTTCACGATCAGCTCCAGACCTCCCTCCTCTGCACCGTCCATGTCCAGACCGCTGCTCTGATCACATGACCCGCAGCTTCACTTCCTAGTGCGGCAGCCAATGACAGGAGAGCGGCAGCCGAGTCATGTGACCGGCCGAGTGCGTGACGTAATATGTTGGCTGTCAAAAGTGGAGCGTGCGCAGTGCGGATGTCAGAGACTAGTGATGTGTGCGGGGCTGTCACTGCTGTGTGTGATTTCTCCATAGGACTATACAGTGTCTACAGGACTAGTGCACATAGCAAGCAGTTATTGCCATATAGCGTCATTTACTGTATATATACTATAGCCATACAGTGCCAGTATATAATAGTGCCAAATGAGCCTATAGACACCATACACTGCCTACCTAGCCTCATACTCTGCATATAAGAGGGGCGTCACTATATGAGGTCATAGTCACTATCGGGCCCTGGAATCTAAGGGGCCCCACATAAAATATACCGCCATTCTATAAAGGGCACATAGTATTAAGGGGCCACATTACACTGCATTGGGGCCCAGGAACTCTGATGAGGCGGTCCAGGGAGTTTAAATTGACTTAGGCCTGGTTCACATCTGCATTTGGGCCATTCCCTTCCCCTATCTGTATGAACTATGCAGAGAGAATAGTCCTACACTTTTCTTTGCGTATTTTTTGTGCGGAAAAACACAAACCCCATTAAAGCGTGTGGGGTCCACGGGTTTCCTTACGTAACCACTTTTTATGTGGATAGGTTTTTGTTCAGGGGGTACCTAAGCGGACTCCCTGAACAGAAACCCGAATGCAGATGTGAACCAGGCGTTACTTGAAATGGCAGAGGATCAGTGGCGTAACTAAGAATGGCGGGGCCCCGTGGCGAACTTTTGACATGGGGTGCCCCCCTTCCTGACCGACACTAAAGACCTCGACCGACCCCCCCCCCACACACACACACACACATTCCTGCGCACTCTATTATACCCCATAGTGGCCCCTGCACACACTATTATGCCCCATAGTGGCCCTTGCACACAGTATTATCCCCCATAGTGGCCCCTGCACACAGTATTATCCCCCATAGTGGCCCCAGCGCACAGTATTATCCCCCATAGTGGCCCCTGCACACAGTATTATGTCCCATAGTGGCCCCTGCACACAGTATTATGCCCCATAGTGGCCCCTCCACACAGTATTATGCCCCATAGTGGCCCCTGCACACAGTATTATGCCCCATAGTGGCCCCTGCACACAGTATTATGCCCCATAGTGGCCCCTGCACACAGTATTATGTCCCGTAGTGGCCCCTGAACACAGTATTGTAGCCCATAGTGGCCCCTGCACACAGTATTATCCCCCATAGTGGCCCCTGCACACAGTATTATAGCCCATAGTGGCCCCTGCACACAGTATTATCCCCCATAGTGGCCCCTGCACACAGTATTATGCCCCATAGTGGCCCCTGCACATAGTATTATCCCCCATAGTGGCCCCTGCACACAGTATTATGTCCGTCAGTGGGAACTGCACACAGTATTATCCCCATAGTGGCCCCTGCACACAGTATTATGCCCCATAATGAACACCCATGAACAATTATTATACTCTGGGGGGGGGGGGGGGAGTATAATAATTGGAGACCCTGAAGGTAACCTCTTTTTAATGCGTATAGGTTTCCATTTGGGAGGTCCCCAGGCAGACTCCACAAATGGAAACCTGACCGCAGATGTGAACCGGGCCTAAGCATCACATTATAAAATACAATTCTAGTATGTACAATGGTAGACATGTATAAAAGCAAAAACAGATAGACAGACAGACAGATAGCTAGATAGACATTGATATGCTGTATATACTTACACATATACACATCTATTCACACACATACATTCATATACACACCTATCTACACACATACAGGACTCACACAGTATGTGAGACACATAATGTAAACACATATACATACCTCCCAACCGTCCTGATTTCCGCGGGACATTCGCGATTTGGGTGACATGTCCCACGGTCCTGGTTGGAGGGAGGTATGTCCCGATTTCAACTCAGATCTGCGTCCCTCTTTCAGTTCTTCAAACATTGGGAGGTATGCATATACACATTTATACATATTTTACCCAAAAATATACTTACATGTTGCTGAATGGCTGGGTGCCCAGGACATGGAGGAAACCTTTGTGCAGCTCTGCCTGGCAGTGGAGAAAGCTGTGACATTGCAAGAGACTTCTCCGCTCACACTCCGATGCTGAGGAGGAGGGGCGGCACAGGAAGCTGCTGTGTGCAGGAAATGTTACAAGAAGCGATCGGCAGCCCCTGCATCTGCAGATGATTTCTCTGCTGCTGATTTTCTCCATATCATAGGGAAAGTATGGGGCCCCTGGAAAATGGCCCAATTTGCTCCCCCCCCCTCCCCTCCCATTACCGGCTGAACTATCTCCATTCGGTAACGGCCTATTAAGGAAAAAAAACGTGCAGGGGTAGTGGCTGTCACCGGGCCCCTAATGGCCCGGGCCCTGTGGCAGCTGCTACCTCTGCTACCACGGTAGTTACGCCACTGCAGAGGATGATGATGAAGCCGGGGGTTCCAGACTTGTCACGACTACCAGGTCAGGTGGTTGTTAGCAGCGTGCTAAACCTGGATCGCTCTGCCCTGAGTAGCTCCGCCTCTGCTTTCCTGTGAGATTGATGAAGGACAGGGCAACCCGGGAATTTGAGCGATGCTTCCAATCACGTGACCTGGATCTGCTAAGACAATTTAAACTCCATGGGCAACCCTTTTAAGTTAAGCCTCTATGTGCATATAGAGCTACATGTTGAACATGCAGTAATATAGTGCCCAAATAGAACCATTCTCTGCCATGCCCTGGATACAGTGCTCATGTATACACAGGGTCGGACTGGCCCGCCGGGGTACCGGTGAATCCCCCAGTGGGCCCAAGCCTTGACTATCAGTTCGGGGCCCCAGGCTGCCGGCAGCGCTGTAATTACTAAAGATGCCCGGCTGCCAGTTTCCCAGGGCCCCGACACTTGCACAGAGGGGCCTGCTAACAGTGCTATACTTTCCCTATTAATATAGAGAAAGTATACATCCGGAGGATGGCGCACACCAGGGGCAGCAGCTGTATCTCTCCCTGCCATCCTAGAAGTGATCTCTCTGCAGCCCGGACTTCCTTCCCCTCCCCCTCCCAGCAGGGAGTCATCTCTTACTTCGGACAGTGTGGGGACAGAGGAGTCTGCTGCTGTGATGACCTGCTTCACAAATGTGAGTATATTTTTTTTCTTTTTTTTGGTAAAATGTAATGTTTAATATGTATATGTGTACATTTGTTTAACCCTTAAGTCCTATCATGGTGGCTATCATGCACCACTACCATACACATATCACTATGATAGACAGCATGATAGTACTTAAGGGTTAAAGCATGTGTCTTGTATACTGTGTGAGGACTGTATGTTTGTATACAGGTATGTGTGATTGTATATAGTATGCTATAATAATGTGTATATGTATATATAGTATTCATACATTCATATAAGTGTATATATGGCTTATATATGGTATATGAATGTATATCTATGAGTGTGTAGGCAGTGGCGTAACTAGGAATGGTGCCCCCCTACCCCCCCAACCGACAATGACGCCGAAGACCTCGACCGACCCCCTCCTCCGCACTCTATTATATCCCTTAGTAAGCCCTGCACACAGTATTATGTCCATTAGTGGCCCCTGCACACAGTATTATGTCCATTAGTGGCCCCTGCACACAGTATTATCCCCCATAGTGGCCCCTGCACACAGTATTATGTCCCATAGTGGCCCCTGCACACAGTATTATCCCCCATAGTGGCCCCTGCACACAGTATTATGTCCATTAGTGGCCCCTGCACACAGTATTATCCCCCATAGTGGCCCCTGCACACAGTATTATGTCCCATAGTGGCCCCTGCACACAGTATTATCCCCCATAGTGGCCCCTGCACACAGTATTATGTCCCTTAGTGGCCCCTGCACACAGTATTATGTCCATTAGTGGCCCCTGCACACAGTATTATCCCCCATAGTGGCCCCTGCACACAGTATTATCCCCCATAGTGGCCCCTGCACTCAGTATTATGTCCCTTAGTGGCCCCTGCACACAGTATTATGTCCATTAGTGGCCCCTGCACACAGTATTATCCCCCATAGTGGCCCCTGCACACAGTATTATGTCCCTTAGTGGCCCCTGCACACAGTATTATCCCCCATAGTGGCCCCTGCACACAGTATTATGTCCATTAGTGGCCCCTGCACACAGTATTATGTCCCTTAGTGGCCCCTGCACCGCAGCTGTAGCGGCTGTCATCGGGCCCCCTAATGGCCCGGGCCCTGTGGCAGCCGCCTCCGCTGCCTCTATGGTAGTTACGCCCTTGTGTGTAGGTATATAGTGTGTGCAATCCCATCCACACATTGCAGAAAAATACACAAAGCGGAAATGCTGCAATTTCCAAAACCATTGCGGTTTTGGAAATCGCAGCATGTTACTTATATCTACAGAATCACTTACAGTGTCCCTATAGGTATAATGGAAGCAGAAAGTCCTTGGAGGAAACCTCTGTGGAGTTTCTGCAAAAAGCGCTGCAGGAAAAACTCATGTGTTTTCCCGCAGCGCTTTTTTGCTACGGCTTGCTACATGGGGCCTTAGCCTTATAATGTAGTATATACAATGTAGTGAGTACTTTTTTTTTCCTGCAATGTGTGGATGAGGTCAATTTGATTAAATTTCATTCACTTTGTTTGTTTTGTAAAACACATAATTTTTTTTTCTGCCGTAGCCAAAAACGCTGTGTTTCTGCAGTGTGACGCTTTAGCTTAAAGAGGTTGTCCACAAACTGGAGCGATCACTGTGGCGGCCACCAGGGAGGTGTAGAAATAAAAAAAGCCTTCTCACCTGTCCCCAACACCCCATTGTCCCCCGCCTGTGTCTGTTAAGTCTCATAGTAGCGCCTAATTTCTGGAAATCCTGTACCTAATTGTTCTTAGCAGTCACATGAGGTGCAGGACTCCCAGCAAGGAGGTGGCAGCACGAGACTGAGTGGACACTGGCCACGGACAACCCAGCACCAAGGACAGATGAGTGTGCTTCTTATTTTATTTATTTATTTTTTTTATTTTTTAATTTTACACCTCCCGCCCGGCACGTGGGTTGTTCCAATTCCTGGACAAATCTTTAAAGGACTTATCCACCTTTCGAATATTGATGGTCTGTCCTTAGGATAGGCCATCAATATTACATCTGCGGTGATACAATAGCCAGGACCTCTGCAGATCAGCTCTTCCAGGACAGTGTGGCTGCAGGTAATGGTAACATTTCTAGGAGCCGCGCTGTTCATTTGCCATACAGGGTGTAGCAGTGGGTTTAGGTAGTGAAGTGGTGCACAGTGTATGGGGGGTGAGCAGCATGGCTCCTGACATGTTATTACCTTTAGCCTACCTGTCTCAGTATCACTGGTTTGCAGGGTCCTGATGGTGGGCCCCTAGAAATAATTCCACTGGTGGGCCCTAGACACCCCAGTCCGACACTGTGTATACACAAACAGAACTGCAGTATTTTCATACGCAGAGCCATATATTGCTAACCATGCTCTGAGATACTGCCATACAGTGCCCACAGTGATGTTGCCAGCCGTCCCCATATCACAGAGCAGCCACCGCTAATGTGCCCTTGTGATATGCAGAGAGCTATACTGCCAACTGCTGGGAGCCAACCAATTAGGTCTAGGCTACACTTTAGGGCATGTGACACTAAGAACGCAAATGTTGCAAAAATAAAATAAAAAACAGCAGATATAACACAATGCATTTTTTCTGCATTATTTTTTTTAGCTGCGTTCCACAACGCGAGGCCTTAGCCTTAAAGCCCTAGTTGTGCTGCCACCATTCCCGCTACGCTACTCTATTAAAATGATATTCACCTTTAGAATGCATCATATCATATGTCATATTTTATTTGATTCAAGCAATTAAGATTCCTGATCATAAAATAAATATTCTATTTAATAGAGGTATTCCAGATAACATCAGGTTTTTTAATATAGGAAGATTCTCAAAATGACCTCAGGGTGGCAGTAGAGCACATAGTGAAGTGTAGATTAACTCGCACAATAAAAGGTTTCCTTCAAGGTGTTGCTTTGTCTGCTGAGTTATCTTTTACATGCAAAATGGTCTTACCTCCAGGCCGGCATACACTGTACAGACTACTGCAAGCAAGAACTATCCTATTGGATTGTTCTTTGATTTGTTCTAACACTGATATAATGTTCATTAACAAGGAGTGCAGTAATATAGGGGAGAAAGGAGGTTGTGGGGGAAACATTGGGAAAGAGGGGTTCTGGGAACGGAGTAGGGTTTAGTAGCCTTCTACTTGGAATTCTATCCCCTGAGCTCCAACCATTAAATCGTACTGCTATTTTACTTATTTATTTACTTCATTCTTAGATACTTTTAAGATCACCGACCATGTAAGAGTTTTATGATTCTAGCCTTGTATCTTTCTTTCCATGGATGGGCCCATTCTTCTTCCATCAATGCTAGCTACAATGTGTCTCTTATAGTGGCTTTACTTATGGATGCTACTGGCATTGGTAAACATTCTGGATTATTGTAGCATCTTTATATTTTCTTATGCTAGATGCAATCTCAAGGATGTCAGTATAAGAACATAGCATACTCATGTCGACCTTACAAAAGTGACTGCTGCAATTTGCATTTTGTAATAAAGTTATCATGTTGTAGCAGAGATACATGTACTGTATCAACGACTGAGTTTGTCATTTATGTTTTTCTCACTTCTTGCATTATTTTAAATGCTAATCTATCAACCTTCTGTTTTCTGTTACATGTAAGATGTCCTATAAAATGAAGTCTGGAGTATCTGCCCTTCTTGGTTGTGAGACAGAGGAAGTACTCTGGGTAAGAAGTGGGGTCTTCCTGGGTCTCCTACCATACAGTCCCTTTTCATTCAGACGCTGATGGATAGTGCGGGGTGACACTGTTGTACCCTCGGACTGCAGGGCAGCTTGAACTTGTTTGGATGTTAGTCGAAGTTCTTTATCCGCCATCCGCACAATCTTGCGTTGAAATCTCTCATCAATTTTTCTTTTCCGTCCACATCTAGGGAGGTTAGCCACAGGGCCATGGGCTTTACACTTCTTGATGACACTCCGCACAGTAGACACAGGAACATTCAGGTCTTTGGAGATGGACTTGTAGCCTTGAGATTGCTCATGCTTCCTCACAATTTTGCTTCTCAAGTCCTCAGACAGTTCTTTGGTCTTCTTTCTTTTCTCCATGCTCAATGTGGTCACACAAGGACACAGGACAGAGGTTGAGTCAACTTTAATCCATTTAAACTGGCTGCAAGTGTGATTTAGTTATTGCCACCACCTGTTAGGTGCCTCAGATAAGTAACAGGCGCTGTTAATTACACAAATTAGAGAAGCATCACATGATTTTTCAAACAGTGCCAATACTTTTGTCCACCCCCTTTTTATGTTTTGTGTGGAATTATATCCAATTTAGCTTTTTGACTTTTTTCTTTTTGTGGTTTTCCATTGAAGACAAATTAAATGAAGATAATAATACCAAAGAATTTGTGATTGCAATCATTTTCTAGAAGAAGATGAGTATTATCTGACAGAATTGCAAGGGTGCCAATACTTTTGGCCAACACTGTACTTGCCCTGGGAATAGTCAGATATAGATGTGGAGTTTTCAGGTCTCTCCTGTCTGTATTCTAAAACATTACAGCAGCAGGAGCTTCTTACCAGCTGTTATAACTTACAGGAATTTTCAGGGATTTCATTATTGATGATCTAACCATATGTCTCTTTCAATAGCTAATCTTCCAGGTGTCTATGTGTTATCCCAAGGATAGGTCATAAATACTACTATCCAAATCTCTCTTGATGGCTTAAAGAGGGACGGAGTGAAGTGTGCATAGAACATGTCTGACATGAAACAAGCTCTGCTCTGCTTACCATAGCTGCTCCACATCACTGGGATGTAACATCTCTATAAGAGAGGTAAGTACTGTACAGTATATGTAATGTGTATAACTATGTGTGCATCCTCTCTCTGCTTCACCATTCCTCTCCTTTGAGCTCCGGGAGTTATGGCGTAATGTGATGATGTCACTCACATCGCTCCTGCAGCTCCCTGAAGCCTCCAGAAGCAGAGACTTCAGACAGAACAGCAGAGGAGCAAGGGGAGGTGAGTATTAGTTTTTTTTTATTTTTTGTTGGTACCAGGATATGGACATAATGTTGTGGGGGCAGCTGGAAGGGACTGTAAACTGTAGGGGCAGCTTGAGGGGGATAGAGGGGGGACATTAAACTTGGGGCAGATGGAGGGGGACATTAAACTTTAGGGGTTACTGGAGGAGGACATTAAACTCAGGGCAACTTGAGGGGGTCATTAAACGCGGCATATGGAGAAGGGCATTAAACTGTTGGGGTACATAGAACTGGACATCAAACTCTAAGACCAGATGGAGGGAGACATTAAACAGGAAGCAACTGGAGGAGGACCTTAAACTGGGGGGAGCTGGAGGGGGACATTAAATGGTGGGGGTAGCTGGAGAGGGACATTAAACTGAGGCAGCTGAAGGGGGACATTAAACTGTGAGTGAACCAGGAGAGGGACTTTATACTGTAGGGACAATTGGAGGGTCACATAATATGAGGGCCTATCATGTTAGGGCATTATACTATGTGGTGGTACAAAGAGAATGGATGGGAATGGGCAGAGTCAATGTAGAAGTGGTTGGGGCTAGATTTTGCATTGGCGTGCTGCGTAGACCCCACATTCTGTCCCTCTTTCTGTCCTTTGAAAGTTAGGAGGTATGCTACTGCAGGGCTGAATACTGAAACATAGACAGCCCTGCGTATGAACAGAAACGACATTTCCTGCAAAATACGGTAATGTCGTTATTATCAAAACTGAATAAAGGACAGTGATGATTACACTGGGTCCTATAACAGACAGAAGCCCTTTAGGAAGCTGGGTCTAACATCCCAAAATTGATAACATCTTAAGTTTAGTAATTTGTAACTTGCTACAGATGAGTTCGGGGCTCATTGCGAGTGGCCCTGGGTGTATTGCACTGACAAAGCAGAGACCAGTACACCTACAGTACCCAATGCACTGCTGATAACACATTGATGGTGCCCTCTATAACATGGCTGAGAACTTCCTAATATAACATTGCAGCTGCAGGAATATAGAGGAAAAGCCATTTATTAATCTCATGTCCTTTGAATACAAAAATCCCTGAACCATATGGGTGCCATTTCCAATAGTACTCGCTCATCTCTATTATGTATCTAATGTGAGATCTATTGAGAGGATATAAGTTTCTTAGATTTGTATCATATGTGAGATCAACTCTACTAGTGCAGCATTCAGTATGCTAAACCACTGACATAAATAACTTTTTTCCGAGGGTCACATGGGGCTGTTTCCTGACAGGTGTTCACATTTTCGTGTTAGTGCTGCACCAGTTTAGAAAACACATGCATTCTTATACTGCACTATGTGGTATTCTCCTATACCCAGTGGCATACATACTACAGAGGCTGCCCTTTAAGAAAACCTATATAAAGCCGGGGCCCCATGGACCAGAAACCCCGCGATTTGCCCGCAGTGGAGACACTGCGCGAAAAATCGCGGCGTTGTACAGTGCAGGCAAAGTGGATGGGATTCATGTGAATCCCATCCCCACTTTGCGGAATAGATCGCAGCGCGGACACGCTGCGATTTGCAAAGCCGCAACGGCTTTGCAAATCGCAGCATGTCAATTATATCTACGGAAACGCCAGCGGTTTTACCATAGATATAATGTTAAGAGAAAGTCTGCAGAGGAAAACTCTGTGAAGTTTCTCTTAAAAGCACTACAGAAAGAATAGCAATGCGTTCACGCCGCGGTTCTTTCCGCAGCGCTTTAGCGTTGCGATTACGGCCCGTGGGGCCTTAGCCTAAGGATCCCCTCAAATAAATGAGGCTGAGTGCACTTCCAAAAACAGGCAGGTAGCCTAGGGCGGGTCTGTGCATGGGGTAACTGTGAAGGACCTTGACCTCTAAACTGGAAATCGCTTTGTGTCCGCTGTGCGTATTTTTCCTCTGGGTGTGGATGGGATTCGCTAGAAACCCCATCCACTATGAAGTGACTGTAAAACGCCGCGGTTTCCATCACATAAGACCAACTTAGGCTAAGACCCCACATAAAGGGGAATTTGGTATTACTGTTTATTGTGGCCATTCCTATTGTCTGTGAATCCTGGCAGTACATGGGTTTTATAAACCCCTATTCCCATGTGCGGATCCTGGGGGCTCTGACACGTGCTCTATTCTTATAAGTATTCTCATAGGAAATAGTTTGCAGATTTTGCATACATTCCTGATTTGTGTTTGCCTATTGTGTGCATTCACAAGCCTTATTGATGCATTTATTGTAGAATTCCAGTATACACTACATAAGTGAATATGGTGTTACATAGCTTCATTACCGGTCTTAGGCTTCCAATGCTCCGTTCCATTCCAAAGATTAGAGAGCAGGTCTTATTCTGTGCTGTGACATAGGGACACTACCACCCATTGAAATCAGTGGGGGATGGAAGGCACAGATATCATCTGAGTGGTATCTGAGTAGAATCCACTAAAATGTCCATTAATCTGCACACTATGTGCAGGAGGCCTAAGGAAAAGATCAGATTTGCTAGCATGTTGCTGATCTTCTAGACTTTAGCATGATATGTTGCTGATGTCTTGTACATTTGCTCAATATATATATATATATATATATATATATATATATATATATATATATATATATATATACAGTGGCGTAACTAGGAATGGCGGGGCCCCATGGCGAACTTTTGACATGGGGCCCCCCCCATCCCAACTGACGCCGAAGACCTCAAACGACCCCCTCCTCCGCACTCTATTATGTCCCTTAGTAAGCCCTGCACACAGTATTATGTCCCTTAGTGGCCCCTTGCACACAGTATTATCCCCCATAGTGGCCCCTGCACACAGTATTATGTCCCTTAGTGGCCCCTTGCACACAGTATTATCCCCCATAGTGGCCCCTGCACACAGTATTATCCCCCATAGTGGCCCCTGCACACAGTATTATCCCCCATAGTGGCCCCTGCACACAGTATTGTGGCCCCTGCACACAGTATTATCCCCCATAGTGGCCCCTGCACACAGTATTATGTCCATTAGTGGCCCCTGCACACAGTATTATCCCCCATAGTGGCCCCTGCACACATTATTATGTCCCTTAGTGGCCCCTGCACACAGTATTATGTCCCTTAGTGGCCCCTGCACACAGTATTATGTCCCTTAGTGGCCCCTGCACACAGTATTATCCCCCATAGTGGCCCCTGCACACAGTATTAACCCCAATAGTGGCCTCTGCACACAGTATTAACCCAATAGTGGCCCCTGCACACAGTATTATGCCCCAATAGTGGCCCCTGCACACAGTATTAACCCCAATAGTGGCCCCTGTCTTTTCAGACCCCAGAGTATAATAATCGGAGACCCGGGGAATAAAAACATTTAAAAAAAACCACTTTCTTACCTGTCCCCAGCTCCTACGCTGTCGACCGCCTCTCACGTCCTTCTTTAATGATGTTGGACGTCACATGACCCGGGAAGCATGCTGGGTTCATGTGACGTCAGAGATGTCAGACAAAGTAGGACGGAGACCTGGCAGGATCGTGGAGAGGTAAGTAACAGTTTTTTATCTTCCCCTACCTCTCCCAGATCTCCGATCATTATACTCGGGGGTCTGCAAAGATAGTCTTTGTGGGGCCCGCGGTGTCACTTGCCGATCCCGGCCCAGGCAGGATCGGCAAGTGAATAGGGCCCGTAACAGCCTATTGAAAAAAAAACGTAGCGGTAGCGGCTGTCACCGGGCCCCCTAATGGCCAGGGCCCTGTGGCAGCCGCCTCCGCTGCCTCTACGATAGTTACGCCCCTGTATGCATGTGTATATATTACGCACTGCAATGGGAAGGGTCAGGTCTTATTCATGTGATGCAAATCAGCCATGAAAATGGATGAACGCTCCCTCTCTCATAGCTGATTTGCATCTGTGCAGCACACATGGACACTTGAGACTTGAGCCTACAAGTGATCCACAAAAACAAACAGAAATCAGTAATAGGATATAATGGCTTATTCTTGTCTGACCATATTCACAGTCCATTAAAAAACTGGACAAGTATATACATACCCATTCACATGGCCATTCTTCACCTACACACCATTAAAAAATGTAACTTGTAAATATACCTGCCTGTTATTACACAATTATAAAAACGGATAAAATATGGCCCCGTGCACACCGCCGCATGTGGGGTTAAGATGCCACCTTATTAAACCAAAATTACAGGTCATTAGTATTAAATACGTAAAAGAAGGTCTGGTGTTGGGCACAGCTTCAGGATATAGTTGGATTGTGGAGTTAGTCACTAAAAACCTTCAAAGCATTGTAATGTGGAGACTTGTGACTCACACACCAAGCATCTTCAAAAGTGTCTGGCCTTGTAGACACTCCAGCTTTAAAAAAAAAAAAACAGAAAAAAAAACATATTTTAATGACAAGGTATAATAATGTAAAGACGCGGTAGTGGTCCAACCCCTGGAAAAAACGATGGAATCACCAATCCCTGAGGTTGTTCCTTCAGTTGTTTAAAGGGGTTGTCCCATCACAAGGATCCTATCTATACTGCTTGTTAATGTGGATGTAAGACTTTTCCCAAATACATTGCTTCAGCAAAACTGCTTTGTTTGTCCACTATATTACTTTATTCAATTCTTTGTGGCCACAGCCCTGACTTATCTGCTCAAAAGTCAAGCAATGTATCTTCTGCTCTCAGGGGGAGGGAGGGGGGGCTAAGTGCACGGGAGCGAACCTGTGTATCTAGCTATTCCTGTGTAGGGGGTAGTTTACACTTTGGGGGGAAGGGGCCGCCAATACAGACCCAGAGAATGCAAGCAGTTATAAAAGCCAGAGGTGGTGCAACAAAGTCCTAGTGATGTGTTGGAGTGTTTTTTGGTTTGTTTTTCATGATTCCATAATTTTTTCCTCAGAATTGAGAGATTCCATAATTTATTCCCTGTTCTAAAAATCTAACTGTTACTGGCTGCCGCAAATATTTTTCTTGATTTCTTTTAGTGTTTCTTAAAGACAGAAAGTTGCCGTATGAAATGCCTTTAGTTTTTTTCCATGCCTGTGATCTGCTTTTTTTTTTTTTACAAGATTAAACAGCTGAAGAAACATCCTCAGGGACTGGTGATTCCATCATTTTTGACAGGGGTTGTATAAGCTTAAAGATAAAAATCAAATATATGAAACTGGTTGTAGTGGGTAAAAGTTAAAGGTTGAACCAAATGTTGATTTTGTCTGTGATCCTTATTGCTTGATTTCCGGGTCGCCCTGTGATCCCTTCACTAATGTAAGCAAATGGAGTCATATTGAGACCTCGTAGGATAACTTGACGTTCCCGTGCCCAGTCCAGTGCTGGTATATTGGTGTATTTTATGCATCAGAAGAACCTTTGGGGCCCCCTCAGGGCCCGCTTGTGTCTGCTGCCATTGCACCCCCTACTGCTATCCTGCCACTAGGGGTGTTGAAATTGCAACTTCTAGTTGCAAAAAATTCTGCAGTGCTCAAATGATCTGTGTCCACTAGGGTTGAGCCGATCTTAACTTTTCAGGATCGATTTTGAAATCCGATTTCCGATCATTTTTCATTCGATCTCGATCCTAGTTCCAATCCCAATGCAAGTCAATGGGATTTTTTTACTAATTGGAGATCGGATTTTTTAACAATTGAACGCTTTGTTAGAATCCACGCTGTGTAGGGATTTTTTTTAATCACTAAGTAGTCAAAGGATTTTTTATTAATCCTCTGGCTACTTAGTCCCCCCTGGTGTCCACTTACCTGCAGAGATGGCTGCTCCGGTGTTCTACTTTGCCTCACTGCCTCCCAGGTTAGGAGAGTGTGGGCGGGTACTGGGAGGGGAGACGTCACGTCTCCCCGCCCTGTACCCACCCACACTCTCCTAAGCCACAAGCCCCGCCTTCTACCTAGCTCTTTAACACTAACCTGGGAGGCAGGGGCAAAGAAGAACAAGAACACCGGGCACCGGACCAGCCATCCCTGCAGGTAAGTAGCTACTAGAGATGTTAGCTAGTCTCCCATTAGAATGAATGGACGCAGCCGGCGCGTAGGGGGTTAAGGCTGTGTGCCAGCTGAACCGCAGCGGAGCCTTCACACTGAGTATACACTCTGCCCAGAATGAGTGGAGCGTATACTCAGTGTGAAGGCTAACATTGTTAGCTTTTCCCACAATGCTTGGCCAGTAGCAAAGCCTTGTGGGAAGTAATCACTGATCTCGATCCCACCTAAAAAGATCGTGTTCGGAATTCCGATCGCAATCGTGAAATTTTCTCGATTGCCGATCAAAATCCGATCTTTTCCGAACACGATCGCTCAACCCTAGTGTCCACATGACAGCCAAAATCTCTGTGTTGCCCTACTCTAATCTTCTGACTCCTTAGCGCCACTCTTTGGTGGAAACATATCACAGTCAATACTTTTACTAGGTGCCAAACTGACAGAGCCCTGTTACATGAAAGCAGAGCTGTGACTCCCTTCTGCAGCCCCACTGTCTCCTATATGTGGTCCCTGCTCCCTAGTGAGTGACCCCGCTACACTATCGCGGTGCGGCGGCTACGCTGACAGAAGGCAGAGTCCGGGTGGTGACGTCACGGAGTGGCGGCCGCTGATTGGCTGTGACGCGCCTCTCTATCCCGGGCCGCCGGGAGCCGCTGCTCTAGTCTGCTGAAGGCTGTGAAGCTTCCTCCGGTGGCGGCACAAGCTCCTCACTGAGACGGTGGAAGCTCCGGACTATGCACCGGGCCGGCGGCAGCAGCAGCGGAGGAGCATGGTGAGCCGGGAGAATCCCGCGTACTTGTATAACTGTCCTGCTGTAGGGATAGGATGTGCCTGAAGGAAGCTGCTATTGTGTAAACCAATCTTGATCATGTGTGCTGCCCCCTTACTGCCAGGGTGCCCCTTAGTCCCAACATACAATGCTCATAGATCCAGCAAAACCTGCAGTTTCTATTTCACTTCCGACCAGTGGTGACCTCTGTCTGCAACATAACGGATACACTTAAAGGAATTTTCCATAATTGCCAAATAGATTGCAAAACTGCATAAAACAGTATAGCACACCCTGGGGTGTATAGGTCTCTGTGCCACCCTTTCTGCAAAGTGTATATGTGCTCAGCTGCCAATGTCTTATGTTGTGACAACGGTATAGACAACACACGGGCACCTATTATTGGCTGCTGTGCCCTTATGGACTCCTATGCTGCCAAAGTAAATGTGTAACTGCATTCTGTAGTGGGGCTGGACCATCAGAGGCAGCGGTATAAATGATTAGGCTGATTTGCAAACATTTAGGTAGTCGTCATTGTATCGTAATGTCATTTAAAACCATTCACGTATATAGGTTGTGATGCGACAAAGATTGCTCTGCAAATTCTCTTCTAATGTAAGTGAATGGAGTTGCACAGTGCTGCAATCTCTAGTTCTAAAAAAAAAAAATCAAGCTCTGCTAAATTTTGCAACAAGAAATCACATTTGCAGCAACTTCAGGGGTGCAATGCAACTCCTCCTACTTTTGCATGCAACTTAAAGCAATGCAAAATATGTAATAGGGGTTTTACCGTGTGCTATTTTGAATAGAGGTATATTTTATATGGCAGAGGGGCCTTTAGGGCCCCATCATGGTCCAGTGTCGGTAGCCACTGCTAACACTGCACCCCAGTAGTTAAACACCTGGGCAAAGGGACCAGGATTCAGTAGTAATTGCTGCTGTTGCACCCCAATATTTATGCCACTGGTCATAAGAGAGCGTTTGGATTAGGAACAATATGGTTGTAAGGGGTGAGGTTGGTAAAATTGCAGTCAAACCATAATGTGATTTTCATTTTTTGGAAAAGTCTTTTCTAATTTTTTTATTTAATTTTCAACAATTGCTTTCAACCTCAAAGAACAAAAACTTAAAGGTTCGTCCCACAAAAACCTTTTGTTACTTATCTACAGGATAGGTGGTAAATATATGATCTCTAGGGATGCAGCTGCCAAGACCCCCAGGATCACTGGTGCATGGGAGCCTAGCCACCAGTCTTATGGAGAAGGCCCTGAATAGATGACAGATGTGGGATAAACCCTAGTGAGAATGTGAACACTTCTCGATGGGAACATGCATGACACCATAGAAAACTAGATATAGAAATAGATTATAATGGGGTCCATGTGGTTTCCACCCGGTTTCCACACAAAAAATGCAAAGAGAAAGGTGCTGCTTGCAGGACTTTTTTCATGCAGAGAGGGGAACGGACTGGCCCGAACACACAAGTGAACCAGGCCTTGCACATGTGCACAACATTTAACATCATAAAAAGACGTAATGGTAAAACTAGTCTTTAAAAAGCTGCACCTCTGGCTTAAGTGATGTCACGTATTTTCTTCCTGACTCTCTCACGTACATCATTCAGTTGTTTAAAAGAGGAAACTTGCCGATCTTTGGGGGTCTGACCCCTGGAATCCCACTAATCACAAGAACAGGGCTGTGTTGCACCCCAGTTTGAACAGAGTTATTGGTTGAAAGGGCACAGGGTTGCCAGAGATAAGCAAGCACTGTACTTCAGATGTCTGCAGCGGCCCCATTGACTTGCAGCTTGTGCATATGAGAGCATCCTGATAATAAAGCATAGCAGTCAGGGGAATTCAGGCTCCACACAGCTACTTGTTTTATAAGACCTTAGAGTCTATTCCCAGGCTGCAGTAAACGGCATTCTGTCACCTGCTAATGGATTTGCATGATGACAGTAGAGAACTAGAATTTTGTGCCAAATGTATCCAGTCTAGATAATCCTCTGTGAGCTAAATACATCAACAGTAATTTATTAACCCTATTCTGTTTGCTACAACCTATTAGTATGGTAAACATGGGGATACAAATGTAGCAAACCTTCAGCTGTGAGAATTGTTTTTAAAATGGTGAGATCATAAAACACAAAATGGGTTACAATGTTGTAATTCTGTATTGGCTTATAAATGGAGAACTGTTATTTAAAGACGACCTTTCTTGTCCTCTAGCATGACCACATAGTTTCAGTTTTGTCAGTAGCTGCCCCAGTTGCAGCAATAGAAAGTTCAGCGGAGCACCATGTGTGGCTGGTAAGCCTCAGATCTGTAACCAAAAGGATTGACCATGGTTAAGACAAGAAAAAGGCAGCAGAGATATCATTGCTGTTTGTTTCTGTACTGATATCACTGTCAGCATCATTGCTGATAGTAAAAATCTAAATAAGTGTAAAGTCAGGGGGTGCCCAGTGATATCAGTACCGAAATGAATGGCAATGACATCTCTGCAACTGGGGAACGTACCAGCAAAAGGTAGTGTGCTGAATTCCGCACACTGTCAGCTTTGCAGCAGTATATAATACTCACAATCTTAAAGGACATGAAAGATCCTCTTCATTGTCCAATGCTGTCACAAGATGAGAGCAACTGACATTAAATGATAACTGCAGATAATTTTCTGACGGAAGAAAAAGTTGTAAAAAGTAGCAAATATGATTGAAGACATTAGTCAATGGGACTGGACACAAACTAAGGGGCTCCATCTGTATTGGTTACTTTGGTATAGTTAGTCCATCACTGTCATCCTATTACAGATGACAGCAATTGACGTAAATAACAGAAGCCTTAGGATAAATGACAACAGGCGGGTGCACATTGCCGTGTTTGTCAGAATCTTGTCTGCCTGTCTTTATCTCTTGTTATTTGAGACTTCCTCCTTGTTCAATTGTATTGTTAGTAGGGTCATTGTAACCTCCATCTATGTACAAAGCACCAACCCCTCCTGCCAGCCGTGCACTGATTTGCTTTCATGCCCGGCTGCAGCAGAGGTGTCACACTCTCCACCCATAGGACATAACTGGTTCTCCTCATTCGGCTGCCAGGTAATACGTCAGGTCAGTCCAAATATTTTAATTGGAATTAATTACAGGGTGACTGAAGCGCCTTGTATAATATGATACGTTACATCGCATAGCCATTAACCTGGAATTTGCTATAAAGCACTTTAAGGAGACACTTATAGTATATTGTGTGACGTCTCTTTGTATCGTAGTCTAGAAATAATATTGCACTTCCATTATGTTGGTAACATGTCTCCTGTATATATAGAGCAATGTGCTGCATCTACTGCCTGCAAATTGTACATGGGCCAGTTATTAGGAACAGTAAGGGGATGTTCAGTGATAAACACTTGTAATGCGCTTTTCTCACGGAGATTCCCAGGTAGTGTTATGGAGTAGGGTATTTAGCGGCTGCCGTACAGGTGCTCATCCCCAACACCAACAAGGGTCAGTTGTTTGTACAGGGATCCTACCGGAAACCCTGGACCCCACACAACAGGAAGTGAATGGTATTTTGATGCACAATTCTGTGATTCACATAAAAAATATTGCAACTTCTTATGCCATGCATGCCAGAAAACAGGCGTACGAGGCGTAATAAATCTACCCCATTGTGTATCGCCACCCTAAAGATGACTATACGTATTAGATTTTGGCAGATAAACAAATGCTAGGCTGGGTTTACACGGTGCGTTCATATAAAAACCACATGCGCTTTTGAAATGGACTTAGGCCGGGCCCCACGGGCCAGAAACGCCGCTGGAAAAATCGCAGCGTTTTACCGTACTTGCAAAGTGGATGGGATTCATGCAAATCCCATGCCCACTTTGCGGAAAAAATCGCAACGTGGACAGGCTGTGGTTTTCAAAACAGTCACGGTTTTGCAAATTGCAACATGTCAATTATATCTACAGAAACGCTGACGGTTTCCCCATGGATATAATTGTAACAGAAATTCCACGGAGGAAAACTCTGTGAACTTTCTGTTCAAAGTGCTGCAGGAAGAACCGTGATGCGATCACACCGTAGTTGTTCCTGCAACACTTTAGCGCGGTGTTTCCAGCCCGTGGGGCCTTAGCCTTATATGGTTTTTCCAAAACGCATGTGCTTTTTTGACAAAAATGTATTTTGTGAACATAGGTTTTGGCTGATGTAATATATTACTGTATAGCCACATGAAACCGAGTAGAAACCACACAGGCCCCATTATAGCTTATGGGATCCATAGGTTTTATGCGGATTAGATTTACTTTCGGGGGTCCCCAAGCAGACTACCCAAACGGAAACCCATGCACAGATGTGAACCAGGCCTTAGATAGTATAGAGACACACACCTTAGAGAAAGGGATTGGTAATGGTAGTCGATTTATTTATACATTTCTAGGAGGAGTAACAGTACTGTGCAGTCATTCATCCACATACACTTTGCATTTGTCATCGGTGCTGCAGACAAGCTGTTACATAAAAGACCTGATCACCATGGAAGGTGTTTTCATGTTCAGTTTTTTTTTTTTTTATGTAGTTTTGAAGTCAAAGCCATCTGTAAATTATAAATGTAGGGAACATATTATGATAGATGAACTTCTCTTTTTTTTTTTTAATATGCTCCTGATTTTGGCTTCAAAAAGTGCACCAAAAAAACCGAATGTGGAAATCTACCCTTAGGATAAGGCCCCAAATCGTGAACAAGCTGGTTTTTATGTTGCAGATTTTGCCAAAGCCAGGAGCATATGTTATAGAAGGGAAAAGTATAAGCGTTTCCTTTATATTTCTCACGTGCATATGCCCGCGACTTCGTCTGCGGGTTGGTGTTGGTGCTGAGCCGCTTATATTTAGCCAATTGCTGTTGTGGATGATCCACCTGCTCCCGCGTCTCGGCTCTGCTACATCACAGCATATGTGCAGCATACTCAGTTGTATGTATATCTCTGCATATGGAGAGTGTACTCCGCTGTGCTACAGCGCTGCCTAAGCTCTGCTACATCTGGACATTTGGATTATAGGGGTGTTCTTATGTCAGTGTCTGAGCAGCTTCTGTGTTGTAAAGGGCTGAACGGATGTTGCAGAAATTTGCCACAGTTCGATCAGCCTGCTCCCGCGCCTTGGCTCTGCTACATCTCTGCATATGCATAGGATACCCAGCTGTATGTATATCTCTGCATATGGAGAGCCTATAGAGGTGTGTTACAGCGCTGTGTAAGCTCTGCTACATTGGGCAATTGTGATTACAGGGGTTTGGTTATGTGACTGAGCGGCTTCTGTATTACAAAGGGCTGAACGAAATGTGCCAAAGTTCTCCCCCGTCCCCCATCAGAGGCAGAACAACACATTCCCTGTAGTACTCACTGAAACTCTACACCCGATATAGTCCTCTTACCCACACACAGCCTGCATGTTCTGTAGTCTCCTGATCTTCCATGAGACTCCATTTTCATCAGCTATCACACTGTGCAGCTTCATCCTATATAACTCCGCCCATAAAATAGTGTGTAGCTCCGCCCACTGCCTAGCATGATCCTATCTGAGAATGGTTCAAGGACCTGTGATGACGTCATCACAGGTCCTTGAGCCATTCTCAGATAGGATAATGTTGTGCTAACCTAAACTCCTTCACTGCGGTCGTGTAGTGACGTCATTTACCGGGATAAAAAGTAGCTTATGTTTTAATAGGGGTTCCTATCTATGTATGTGGCAAATGTCATGCAAATCTGTACAGCTGTTTTTGTTTGATTGAGGAACAAACATCCAAACCCACAAACTTTCACATTTATAATAATATTATTATTTTATTATTATATTATCATTATATTATTATTAGGGTTGTGCGATCGTGTTCGGAAAAGATTGGATTCCGATCGGCGATCAAGAAAATTTCAAGATCACGATCGGAATTCCAAACACGATCTTTTTATGTGGGATCGAGATCAGTGATCTTTTCCCACAATGCTTTGCTCCGCTGCAGTTCCATAGGAATGAATGGAAGCAGCCGCCACACAGCCTTAACCCCCTGAGCGCCGGCTACCTCCATTCATTCGAATGGGAGGCTAAACTAAACATCTCTAGCAGCTACTTACCTCTAGAGATGGCTGCTCCAGTGCCCTCCTTCTTCTTGCCTCGCTGCCCCGCCTCCCAGGTTAGTGTTTAAAGCGCTAGGTAGGTGGGGCTTGTGTCTTGGGAGACTGTGGGTGGGGAGACGTGACGTCTCCCCTCCCTGTACCCGCACACACTCTCCTAACCTGGCAGGGGGCAGTGAAGGGAGAAGAGCGGCAGCGAGGCAAAGAAGAAGGAAGGCACTGGAGCAGCCATCTCTGGAAGTCAGTGGACACCAGGGGGACTAAGTAGCCAGAGGATTAAAAAAAAAATCCTCTGGCTACTTAGTGATTCACTACACAGCGTGGATTCTAACAATTGTTTGATTCCATGCTGTATAGTGAATAGGATTGCTTTTAAAATCCGATCTCCGATTAATAAAAAAATCCCATTGACTTGCATTGGGATCGGAATTGGGATCGAGATCGGGTTTGAATGAAAAATGATCAGAAAACGGATTTTAAAATCGATCCTGAAAAGTCAAGATCGGCTCAACCCTAATTATTATATTATATATATTATATTATTATAGTAGGATAGGAGTCTTTTCAAACCACTCTAAAAGGGGTTTTAAATAGGCTGGGGCAAGCCTCTGTTGGTCTGTTGTTGAGATGGGACATCATTACCTTTGACATCCCATGTCCCTTTCTGAGGACGCTGATTGACCTCAATGGTCACATAACAAGATAGGAGATAAGCGTCAGATGGCTGAGGGTCTAATAGCTGGGACCCCCAGTATTCTGACACTTATCCCCTACCTTGTGTATAGGTGATCTGTGTCTGTAATGACAAATTCACTTTAAAGCATACCTCAACTTTAACATGTATTTTTTTTATTTTTTATTTTTTTTACAAATCCATAAGTGACAGTAACAAATTTTGTAATATATTCTATTTAAGAAAGTTTCCTGATTCTTATATTATTTTGTTCCTCTTGTCTCTGGTCTTACCGCTCTTTGCATTGATTGATTTCCTCTGTACACAGAAATCCCTGAGGGAGACAGAGTCGTGAGACTGTCTACAATCATTTCTCTGACAACTGAGCTGGATAATAATTCACTTGATCTCTATCTCTGTTTTGTATAGTGCAGATGGGTCTCTTAGGCTGAGTTCAGACGGGGGTCTTTGGTCAGGATTTTAACGCGAAATCCGCATCAAAATCCTGACCAAAAAGACGGGTCCCATTGACATCAATGGGAGCCGGTAATTTCTTTTTTCCGTGAGCGGTTTCTTCCCGCTCACAAAAAAAGAAGCGACATGCTCTTTCTTCAGGCAGATTCCGCGGCTGGACGTCTGCCTGAAGACACTCCTGAGTAGGCCCATTCATTTGGGTCTAATCCGGAGCGGAGTGCTGCGACTGGATGCCGGTGCGCTGTGATGGAACATTTGCTGTAGATTTAAAGGGTGTATTATCCAAGCCAATGAAGAGGAATCTGGTGCGAACGTCTATCTCAAATTTCCCTTTGTTTTCCATAGTATGAACGAGGTCTACAATGGGAATCTTATTGGGGCTACAATATATACCGTATATACTCGAGTATAAGCCGACCCGAATATAAGTTGAGGCCCCTAATTTTTCCACAAAAAACTGGGAAAACTTATTGACTCGAGTATAAGCCGAGGGGGGGGGGGGGGGAATGAAGCAGCTACTGGAAAATATCAAAAATTAAAATGGCTGGAGTTTTTGGGTGCAGTAGTTGCTGGGGAAGGGGAGGGGGTGTTTTGGTTGTCTGTCTGCCCCTTCCCTGAGCTTGAGGACTGTTTTTTCTTCCCCCACTTGGAATTCAGCCTGGCTGAATATAGGGGATCTGCAGTGCTCCTATTAACCCCTTCCTGACAGAACAGGAGCACTGCAGATCCCCTATATTCAGTAGACACAGGGATACCTAATGTGTCTGTGTGTCACAGTCATTTCCTTTTGTATGTATTCTAGGGAAAGGAGGGATTTACAACTTTTATTTTTTTAATTTTTTTTAAAGCTTCTTTTTGTCTTTCCACTACTTTATGGGAGATTCTATACATTGATATTGTGGCGGGTCATAGACCCCCCCCCCCTCCCCCCCCCAAAAAAAAAACAAAAAACAAAACATTTTTGTTGGGTTTTTTTTTTTTTTTGCTGACTCGAGTATAAGCCGAGGGGGGCTTTTTCAGCACAAAAACTGGGTTATACTCGGGTATATACAGTAAGTAAAATAAATACATATATATATATATATATATATATATATATATATATATATATATATATATATATATATATATCTTTTTTTGTACTTATGTCTTTCACTGAAAAAAGACAGTGTCCAGTCATGAACCAGGGAAACTAGGTTGGTCCTAAAGTGGTTACTTCCTTGAAATACAGTGTATGTCTATGGGTAGCACGATGTCTCACTGCACTGCAGCCTTGTAGTGCTAGAGTCCTGGGTTCGAATCCTGCCAAGTACATCTGTATGTTCTCCCCGTATTTGCATTGGTTTCTTCTGGATACTCCAGATTCCTCCAATATTGCAGACATACTAATAGGGAATGTAGATTGTGAGCCCTATATGAGACAGTGACTCTCAATGTCTGTAAAAAACTGCCACGGATATGATTGCACTATACAGGTTAGCATAATAAATAATCTATGTATTTTATGAGGCCCTGTGTTGTTGATAGGACTGATGAACCATATTACCTAGTGTCTTGGCTATCTACACGTGGCATGTCATTACTTTTATTAGGTAAGTGCTGGTTGAGTCACTTATGTGTTTTTTATTGGCAACATATCTTCTAGATTGATCAGGACACTGGAGTATATGAGGGAAAAATCCCTGCAGGCCTTCATTAGGTGAGTGCATGTCCTGTAATGGTCAGTAATACTGCGCTCATCTGTACTCTGTTAGAAGACATTTTAGAGAGATATTCCATATAGATAATTACATATACAGGGCCTTGCAAAAAGTATTCAGCCCTCTTGAACTTTTCAACCTTTTGCCACATTTCAGGCTTCAAACATAAAGATATAAAATTTTAATTTTGGGGGGGAAGAATCAACAAGTGGGACACAATTGTGAAGGGGAACAAGATTTATTGGATGTTTTAAACTTTTTTAACAAATAAAAAACTGAAAAGTGGGGCGTGCAAAATTATTTGGCCCCTTTACGATCAGCACACTCACTCGGTTCAGTTCAGTTCCGATCTCTGAATGATCCAATGTTGTCCTAAATGACTGACGATGATAAATAGAATCCACTGGTGTGTAACCAAGTCTTTGTATAAAAGCACCTGCTCTGTGATAGGTTCAGGGTTCTGTTTAAAGCGCAGAGAGCATCATGAAGACCAAGGAACACACCAGGCAGGTCCGAGATACTGTTGTGGAGAAGTTTAAAGCTGGATTTGGATACAAAAAGATTTCCCAAGCTTTAAACACCCCAAGGAGCCTGTGCAAGCAATCATATGGAAATGGAAGGAATATCAGACCACTGCAAATCTACCAAGACCCGGCCGTCCCTCTAAACTTTCATCTCAAACGAGGAGAAGACTGATCAGAGATGCAGACAAGAGGCCCAGGATCATTCTGGATGAACTGCAGAGATCTACAGCTGAAGTGGGAGAGTCTGTCCATAGACAACAACCAGTCACTGTACACTGCACAAATCTGGCCTTTATGGAAGAGTGGCAAGAAGAAAGCCATTTCTCAAAGATATCCATAAAATGTCTGGTGTAAAGTTTGCCACAAGCCACCTGGGAGACGCCAAACATGTGGCAGAAGGGGCTCTGGTCAGATGAGACCAAAATCAAACTATTTGGCCACAATGCAAAATGAGCTGTGTTGCTTTTACGCCAAACATATCATCACCCTGAACACCCTGATCCCCAGTGTCACACATGGTGGGGGCGGCATCATGGTTTGGGCCAGCTCTTCTTCAGCAAGGACAGGGAAGATGGTTAAAATTGATGGGAAGATGGATGGAGTCAAATACAGGACCATTCTGGAAGAAAACCTGTTGGAGTCTGCAAAAGACCTGAGACTGGGACAGAGATTTATCTTCCAACAAGACAATAAAGCAAAATCTACAATGGAATGGTCCACAAATAATCATATCCAGGTGTTAGAATGGCCAAGTCACAGTCCAGAGCTGAATCCAATCGAGAATCTGTGGAAAGAGCTGATGCTGCTGTTCACAAACGTCTCCATCCAACATCACCGAGCTCCAGCTGTTCTGCAAGGAAGAATGGGTAAGAATTTCAGTCTCTCAATGTGCAAAACTGATAGAGACAAACCCCAAGCGACTTGTAGCTGTAATCGCAGCAAAAGGGGGCGCTACAAAGTATTAACGCAAGGGGGCTGAATAACTTTGCACGCCCAACTTTTCAGTTTTCAATTTAAAAAAAAAAAAGTTTAAAATATCCAATAAATTTCGTTCCACTTCACAATTGTGTCCCACTTGTTGTTGATTGTTCCCCCCAAAATTTAAATTTGATATCTTTGTTTGAAGCCTGAAATGTAGCAAAAGGTTGAAAAGTTCAAGGGGGCCGAATACTTCCGCAAGGCACTGTATATTGCTATCATTATTTGCTTACCGTATATACTCGAGTATAAGCCGACCCGAATATAAGCCGACCCCCCCCTAATTTTACCACAAAAAACTGGGAAAACTTATTGACTCGAGTATAAGCCGAGGGGGGAAATGCAGCAGCTACTGGAAAATGTCAACAATTAAAATGGTCGTAGTTTTTGGGTGCTGGGGAAGGGGAGGGGGTGTTTTGGTTGTCTGTCTGCCCCTTCTCTGAGCTTGAGGACTGGGGTTTTATCTTCCCTCCACTTGGAATTCAGTCTGGCTGAATATAGGGTATCTGCAGTGCTCCTATTAACCCCTTCCCGACGGAACAGGAGCACTGCAGATCCCCTATATTCAGTAGACACAGGGATACCTAATGTGTTTGTGTGTCACAGTCATTTTCTACTTTTGTATGTATTCTAGGAAAAGGAATGATTTAAACTTTTTTTTTTTTTTAAATCTCCTTTTTTTTCTTTTGCACTATTTTATGGGAGATAGATTCTATACATTAATATTGTAGCTGGTCATAGACCCCCCCCCCCCCCCCCCCCTCCTAAAAATAAAAAAAAATTATTTTTTTTTGCTGACTCGAGTATAAGCCGAGGGGGGCTTTTTCAGCACAAAAACTGGGCTGAAAAATTCGGCTTATACTCGAGTATATACGGTATTTATATAGCGCCATCATATTCTGCAGTGCTTTACAGACATTGACAGTCACTGTCCCATATAGGGCTCACAATCTACATTCCCTATCAGTATGTCTTTGGAGTGTGCAAGGAATACGGAATAGATGGGTAAAACCCACCAAGCACAGGGAGAACATACAAACTCTTTGGCTGGATTTGAACCCAGGATTCCATCGCTGCAAGGCTACAGTGGCAAGCAGAAATACAGCATCTGTGCTTTTGTTTCTTTTTGCAATCACAAAAGAAATGCTGACACATGGACTTACACTAGGAAGTAGAATGTCCATTGTTTTATAGTCTGCTGCAAGGATAGTTAGTGTGAAACCAGCCCCAGGCTAAGGCTGCACTTTGCGGAAAGCTGCTTGCTGTGGTTTTTTTTAGCCAAAGCCGGGATTGAGCAGAAGGGAGAAGTATAAGGGTAAGTTCACACGGGATTCTTTGGTCCGGAACCTGAGGCAGAAGCCGCCTCAGGTTCCAGACCAAAATACGGGTAGCTGCGACTGGATACCGGTGCAGTGTATCGGCACCCAGTCGTGCATTTCACTCCGGATTAGGCCCAAATGAATGGGCCTAGTCGGGAGGGAGTGTCTTCAGGAGGATGTCGCGAGGCGAATCCGCTTGAAAGAATGAGCATCTCGCTTCTTTTTCCGGGAGCCGGAACAAATGGCTCCCGAAAAAAAGAACTGACTGGCTCCCATTGATTTCAATGGGAGCCGTCTTTTTGGTCAGGGTTTTGAGGCAGATATGGCCTCAAAATCCTGACCAAAAAAGCCCATGTGAACTTACCCTAAGAGCTTTCTGTATATTCCCCATTGCTTTTGTAGCCACTCTTGGATTTGGCTCAGAAAAACCACAGCAAAATCTGCGACTAAAAATGCAGCAAAAGCAGCATGGATCCTCAACCTAAGACTGAGTTATACCTGCTAAATTGTGCAGGGGAGTGCGCAAAGCTTCAGCTCTGTGTGGTTGCTTCACTATCTGGCCATACCCTAAAGAGGACCTGTCACTATCTCCACCAATTCTAGTTCTTACCATCTGTTATCAGGTGCTGTTCCACCATTTCCAGCACCGTTGGAATTCTCTCTCTAGCCTCCGCCATTCCTGAGCAACAAGCGCACTTAGTTTTGGTGCCCTTTGCTAAGGCCGCTGATTGGTCTAAGTGGTCATGTGTGGTGGGGGTTTTTGGACCAGGAGGACCAGGCTGTGCGGTGAGGCCTGGTCCTCCTCATCTTTTTCTTTTCTTTTTTTTTTCACAACCCCGGGCATATTTACAATTATAAATTGTGCTTGGACAATACCTTTAAGCTCTGTAATGTCAGAAGGGTGGTGTCAGGAAGGGGACGAAATTCAGAGCTCCAATCAGAGGAAGCCAGTGTCAGAGCCTAGACTCACACCCCAGCTTGTCCATGACATTACTTGTCAAGCACAGTGCTATACAATGCATAGTGACCTCACTTGGTATAGCATCTCAGCCTCATTCATTTGAATGGGACTGAGCTGTAGAATGGACAATGTAACCAATGGATAAGATGTAACTGACCTTAGAAGAGGAAATAGAGCTCAGTATCCTAGTCCCAGACAACCCATATAACATGTATGTTGGGGGTGATGGCAGTGATTGTTGCATCCATAGAGTCTCTATGTTAGAAGTTCTACCATATACTACTGACATAAGGCACAAATGTGATGTCAACATCTCATGCACATAAACATGTCAGGCTGCTGTGGAATTTGACATTACCTTTGGCTGCGCTACAGATCTATATTTACACAGTAGACTTCACTAAAAGACTGTGGACTCTTATACACAGAAACCTATAGTCTAATATCAGTTTTATATTGCGCATGTGATTGGGGTTTCTGCAGCACATCTATGGATTTCTGCAAGCCACATTCAGATGAATGGAGCAGCCACAGAAATAAAAGCTAATAGAGAACAAGCAGATAATCTTGGTCTGTTTGGTATTATCTGGGATGCCATAAATAAACTGTTAGATGAGATACTAGAATTCTACTTCTCTAAACTTCCATTTTTGTAGAAGAAAGAAGCCTTACCAGTAAAATGCTGCAAAAGTTAGTACATGTTTGAGACTCCTCACACCATGGTGAACTATAAAGAAATGTACGTTATCATCAGGATTTGTCCAGTGTATAAATATATACACATTTTATTTACCAGTAAGAGGATGTTCACACTAGTGTCACAGTCATCTGTCCTAAGGTAAGAGCAATGAACTTTAACAGCAATTGAGTACTAGACACCTTTGGAGACCCTTCTGTCTTTGCAGGTCTTTAAAGGGGTTGTCCCATCACAAGGATCCTATCTATACTGCTAGTTTATGTGGATATAAGACTTTTCCTAAATACATTGCTTTATCAAAACTGCTTTGTTTGGCCGCTATCTTAATTTATTCACTTCATTGTTGACACTGGCCCTTGGGATTATCTGCTCATTTGTCAAGTGATGTAGCTGCCTGCTCTCGGGGGGGGGGGGGGGGGGGGGAGGGGCTGGGAGCAGCTCTGAGCTGTTTGTGTCTGATAAGTAGCGGAGCTTCTCAGATAGGGGAGGTGAGAGCTCCGGGATTTCTGAGCTCTTAACAGCCGGTTTAATTGAATTTGGCTGATAAGGGCTGAGATAGGGAGTCCGTTACCTCTGTATGTAATGCAAACTGACTCAAATCCAGCTCTGCTACATCAGCTTCACACTGTGGTAATTCATTTACAACCAACCCCGTGAAAGTGAAACCCCGCCCACCTATGTGCCGAGCTGCCTGCTCTCAGGGGTGGAGGGAGGGCTGACAAGCAACCGAGCTCCTCATATAGGGGAGGGGGAGGTGAGACCTCCAGGATTACTGTGCTGTCTATCTACAGCTTTTCCACTTATCAGCCGGTTTAATTGAATTTGGCTGATAAGGGCTGAGATAAGGAGTCCGTTACCTCTGTATGTAATGCAAACTGACTCAAATCCAGCTCTGCTACATCAGTTTCCACATCAACTTTATACTGTGGTAATGCATTTACAACCAATCCCTCATTACTGACTGAAAACATAGCAGAGCAAGTGAAACGCCGCCCACCAATGTGCCAAGAAATCCAGGAAGTGAACAGAGCACATCGCCCCAGGCTCCAGGAAGAGAGTTATGGGAATACCCCTTTAACTTCAGTAAGGGCTAGTTCACATGTGAAAACCTCCTGGCTTATTTTGGTCTGGAAAAAAAACGCTTCCTAATTAGCCTGAAGAATGAGCATGTCCGTTCTTTTTTTCTGGGAGCTGGAACAAACGGCTCCCGGAAACATGATCTGACCGGTTCCCATTGATTTCAATGGGAGCCGTCTTTTTGGTCAGGATTTTGAGGTGGATATGGCCTCAAAATCCTGACCAAAAAAACACTTGTGAACAATATCTAGACAAATGTTCTAGATATTGTATAATAAGATGTAGAGCTTGTTACATATTTATTTTCAAAAGAATGTGAATTAGAGGAATTAGCTGAAAAAAAATCGCTAGCGGGAACAAAAAAGTGAGCAGCTCCCGCTGAAATGAATGGGAGCCTTTTTTGCAGGCGGATTTTGAGGCAGTTTCCGCGTCCTAATCCGCCTGCAAAAAACTCTGTGTGAACACACCCTTACTATTTCTATCTGAGGGTGCGTTCACACGATGCCGCATGTATACGGCGTGTGAGAGTTTGCGCGCCGTATACGCTCCCATTTATTTCAATGGGAGTTAGGATCGCTTTATTTTGCGCAAAATACGATCCAGGCTCCCATTGAAATCAATGGGAGCTTTTACGGCGCTCAAAGTCTCACACGCCGTATACGTGCCACATCACGCGGCAAGTTACTCCGTGTGAATGCACCCTGACTATGGCTGTCAGCCATTTATACAGGACTCGGAGTTGGGCTATAGGAATATAGGAGTGTGAGTGGGTGGATTGGCCTACCAACTCCACAGTTCCGGATGAAATTGAAGTTGAGTTGCCAAGGCGAGTACATTTATACACATCAATTTTTCGACCTTGCCATCCAAATTTTTAGCATACCCAAACACCTGCAACAGGTTCTCTGCTATTGTAAGTGTTTTGTGTAGAAGTACTTGCATGCGGAGACCATCATAAGTAACAGCGGCGTTTACGAGCGCTCCCATTGAAGTGAATGGGAAGTGTTCGGCAGTCTGCCGTAATGCCGGCGTGTACGGCTCTCATACACGCCCGGCGTTACGTAGTCTGAATGCACCCTAAGGGTGCATTCACACTGAGTAAACGCTAGCTTATTTTGTAGAGTAAAATTACACTTGTAAATTTTGCTATCCCATTGACTTCAATGATATTTTTTTACAAGTGTAAAAATACGCCTGTAAAAAATACGCCTGTAAAAATACGCCTGTAAAATGTCATTGAAGTCAATGGGATAGCAAAATTTACAAGTGTAATTTTACTCTACAAAATAAGCTAGCGTTTACTCAGTGTGAATGCACCCTAAGGGCTAGTTCACACGGGGACATGGAGGAGGATTTTGACAGCGGAATCCACCTCCTAATCCTCCTCCATACAATGGTAGTCTATGTAGACTGCTAGCAGAGAAAAAGAAGCGACATGACCTTTCTTCAGGCGTTTTCCGCCTGAAGAAAGCAATAGAAGTGAATGGGAGGCGAAAACCGTGTGTTTTTTTCCGCGCGGATTTTTGCAAAAATAAGCGACACGCCTTTTTTTTTGCAAAAAACACAATGCGTTTATTTCAGCCCATTCATTTTACAGGAGGGGAAAACAGCCTGGCTTTTTTTTTTTTTTTTTTTTTTTTTAAGCTGTGTTTACAAAAAAAAAAAGCTCCAAAAAAAGCTTCCTAATTAGGAAGCTTTTTTTCCCGGTGCCAAAATAAGCCACACATTATTTACGTGTGAACGAACCCTTAAGTGTCAGCTCCTTCTTCAGTCCTGAGGGCTGAATATTGTTAAGTTCAGCTTTGTGGGAAGTCGGAATGTCTCTTTTTGTATTTACTGTCAACGGTAAAAGGTTTTGTCTAGGACATATAATGTCGCTGCTAGCGTGCCGGGATGCGTGCGGTATTTTTCTTCATTAAACAATAACTTTTATACGAGAGAACAGGTTTTTGTAGCACGCACAGCTTCTTCCTTGTACTACACTGACTTTGGGACGTCTTATTGAAGCACCTGGCTTATTGCTAATACACTAATCTGATCTGTTCCAGTCTCTAGTAATGCGCCATAGCAAAGTTTGTATACAGTTTACCCTCCTTAATATGTGTTGCCTTGGCTCGTCTGTATAGAAATCACTCTGAGACTGTTTGCATTGGAATCAATAAGACTGAATTGTCTAAATGCAGATTTGTACCATCGCTCTGGACTCCACTGATAAGACATTTTATGGTTTATACTGTCCAAACGTCATAAAGGTGTGTAAGGTTCAAGGTTTGAGTTTGGTCATTTGTGAGCAAGTCTGTACAAGAAGCCTAAAGCTGATGAGCCCCGTAATGTATTTACATAGGCTACTGTATAGGTCATCGCTCTTATCGAACTGTCAGGTGATTATTACATTACCTTACCAAAGGTCTGCCTTCTTTCCATATACATGACGCTTGTTCCTCCTTCATTACGGCACCTTGCAGACATTGCTGTTATTATAGACCGGTAACACCACCTGTCGGATAGACGGTAAGCCGTTTGCGTCTCCGTAATCCGTGCTTGGATTCCTCTGTCTGCCTTTCTGTTCATAATTCAGTATTAAGAAGCCATGGTTTGGTAATTTATCACTTTATATTCATGGAACTTTGTATAACTATGTAACTTCACAGCCTAAGTACAGATACACGCTGCGTTTTGTAGTTTATGGAACATGGTGAATAAGGTTTCAGAATATTTGAAGAATACACCTGGATACGGGACTAATGCTCTTCTCATTTTCTTCTGTGATGTGTCTGTGCATTGAATGCACTATACTTTATGCAACCTGATTAATCTATAGCAGGGGTAGGGAACGTACGGCTCTCCAGCTGTTGCAAAACTACAACTCCCAGCATGCACACTGGCTCTGCTGTTCTTGGAACTCCCATGGAAGTGAATGGAGCATGCTGGGAGTTGTAGTTTCTCAGCAGCTGGAGAGCCAAAGGTTCCCTACCCCTGATCTATAGCATGCAGTCCGCTATAGGCGGCTAGTCTTCAAGGTATGGTTCCATCATGGATGTCAGCTGTTCATGCAGATGGGATTGTCAATGTTGATGTGGCATCCAACACCAGTAACTCTTACTAGACGCACTGAGTTGTTTTTCGGTCACTGGTCTTGGTACTGTGTGGCGGTAGTTATTTGAGTGGCACTCTACGGTGTATATTTTATTAAAGGGATTCTACCGTTAAAAACTTTTTTTTTCTAGGTAACCCGTCGGAATAGCCTTTAGAAAGACTATTCGTCTCCTACCTTTGGAAGTGCTCTCCGACGCGCCGTTTGTTCGATATACTGGTTTGTACAGGTATGCTAATTAGTTCTCTCGCAGCGATGGGGGCGGGCCCCAGCGCAGGAGATGCGATGGGGGCGTCCCCATTGCTGCTCGAAAACCAACTCCAGCGCCGCCTCTATCTTCTTCTGCATCTGCCCCTTCCTTCTTTGGCTTGACGTCGGACGCCTGCGCAGTACGCTCTGTTCTGCGAACTTCGCCAAACGTACTGTGCATGCCCGCGGCCATAGTGCCGACACCGCAAGTTCGCCAAACAGAGCGTACTGCGCAGGCGTCCGACGTCAAGCCAAAGAAGGAAGGGGAGGATGCAGAAGAAGACAGAGGCGGCGCTGGAGTCGGTTTTCAAGCAGCAATGGGGACGCCCCATCACATCTCCTGCGCTGGGGCCCGCCCCTATCGCTGCGAGAGAACTAATTAGCATACCGATACAAACCGGTATTTCGAACGAACGGCGCGGCGGAGATCACTTCCAAAGCTAGGAGACGAATAGCCTTTCTAAAGGCTATTCCGACGTGTTACCTAGAAAAAAAAGTTTTTTAATGGTAGAATCCCTTTAACGTGTATGGTACTGGAAGTGGAAGTGTTATTTGACCAATGTGTTTTACTATATTGTGTTCAGCAAAGCACTGTATGGTATGGTTATTTGGGTTATTTGTATAGTGTCTGCCAATATAGCCTTTTAATAGGACCCCAATTGAACAGTTCCACCCGAAACCTCGCCCAATGTAAGTCCAGCCCTGGTCTAATAATTCACGTCAGTGTCTCGTTAGAAGACAATGATGAATTCTTTAGGTTTTTTTAAGATCTGTTTGAAGATTGATTTGGCAAAGATGTCACGGCACTAATGGGAAGTGAAATCTAGACATCTAGTTTTGGAGTTTTCTAGGATGTCCCGTATTTTCTCGTTTTCTGTCGAAATTAATTTGCAAGCGTATATAATGTTACGCAAACAGGAACTCTTTGTTAAAGAGTAACTGTGGTTTCAGTTTATTTCCATAAATCAATAGCCCGAGAGTAGATAAGAGACTATAATATATCATATTACTAATGTTTCTTTCCATTAATCAGACTCCTGGTTTCTTCCCCCGCCTTCCTGTATTGATCACTTGCCCTCAATACACTGCTCAGATCTATTTGGATACAATTGTTACCTGTAGAGGTCTACATCGGGGAGAAATGGAGTATAATAGGCTACAGATAGAGGCAGAGCGACTCTGCTGCTGCTTCTAGTAAGTGTTCTTTCTCACTCCAATACTGGATTCACCGCAGCCCTGCTCTGTACTACTGTGTAATGCCCTCCATGCTTCTGAGGTTTTGCACAAATCTTCCCATTATACTGTTTAGACTATGGTCAGATTTACATTAGGAGCATCAGTTGCAGATTCCATCTAAAAACTCATGCAGAACCTGTCTGTCTGGGGAAAACGATCGATACGCAAGTGACCCCATTATAATCAGTGTGGTCCATCAGGATTTGATTGTTTCCCTCACCTGAAAGATCCCCGTTCCCATCAGAGATTCCAATTTGACTTTGGCTTACATGCTGGCAAAAACAGGATTTCCAAATTGGTTATAGATTACAAATACTGATGCAAAATACTGACCAAAATAAGCAAGTGTGAAAATACACTTAGAGATGGAGCCTAGTGGAAAATACAACATACAAATCATGTAATGGCCATATTGGTTTCTTAGCCATCTGCACACATGACATTTGATTCTGAAAACTCATCTGAAACTACAGTCTCTTTTTAAAGGGATTCTACCATTAAAAAACTTTTTTTTCTAGATAACACGTCGGAATAGCCTTTAGAAAGGCTATTCGTCTCCTACCTTTAGATTGATCTCCGCCGCACTGTTCGTTAGAAATACCGGTTTTTACCAGTAGGCTAATTAGTTCTCTCGCAGCAATGGGGGCGTCCCCCAGTGCTGGAAATGAGATGGCGGCGTCCTCACTGCTGCTCGAAAACCGGCTCCAGCGACGCCTCTATCTTCTGCTGGATCCTCCCCTTCCTCCTTCGTCTTTTTTCAGCGTCACGTCTGACGCCTACGCAGTTGGCTCCTGCCAGTGGGACACTAATAGAGCTGACTGCGCATGCGCGGCCATAGTTCCGAGGCCGCAATTGCGGCTCTACTAGTGTCAGAGCCGACAGAGGTGACGCCGCCGAAAAAAAGAAGGGGAGGATCCAGCAGAAGATAGAGGCGGCACAGGATCCTGTTCTTGGGCAGCGGTGGGGACGCCCCCATCGCATTTTCAGCACTGGGGCCCGCCCCCATCGCTGCCAGAGAACTCATTTACATACCGGTAAAAACTGGTATTTCTAAGGCACGGCGCGGCGGAAATCCCATCTAAAGGTAAGAGATGAATAGCCTTTCTAAAGACTATTCCGACGTGTTAGCCACAGAAAAAAGGTTTTTAATGGTAGAATCCCTTTAAGGGAATGTATCACCAGAAAATAACCTAACCTATTTTTTTAAATCAAGTTTCATGTTCAACATATTTTTAAAGAATTTTTGATGAGGGTTTTTTTTTTATTATTATTATTAATTCCATTCCATTCTATATTAAGAAATAAATAAATCCTAAATATCCTGCAGTTTAGACTCTGACCACTAAACCAAATAATATATGGACACCTCCACTTTTCTGTAAATTTCTATGCAACAACGATCTCCCTTGATCACAGCTAACATGTATATGTATATCAGACACATAATCCTCCGGTCTCAATAGGTGATTTCACAGACTGTCTTGGGCTTGGTGGCAAGAGTTAGAATACAGACAATTAATCGCCAAACATTCTTAATGTTTAACATAAAAACATGATTTAAACCATTGATCATTCCTTTTTAAATTCTTTTCCCTGACATCACAGTAAAATTTGTATGAATTGTCTTACATATTGGACACCAGAGACACTTGCCTGGTTTCCAGTCTGGTGTGTTTGTTGGAAGCTTGAGCTGCAGAATTTCCCCAAGACGATTATACTCGGGGTTAAGTTGAGTAATTGCTCCGCAGCGGTACATAATAAACAAAAGCTTTAATGAGACAAATACAAATGGAGAGGGAACAGATTGGAAATCCTCTGTCGCCAGTCACTGAACCGATTGCAAAATCATCTCCAAATTACAGCAAGTGAAGTATAATTAGGTCTGATAGGTTTCCTTCTTAAGGGTAAGTCCACGCAGGATGGGTCCACCACTGATTTTGCATAGCCGGAGTCTAGTACTAGATTTGCCTGACGTCATGGCACAACAAAAAACTCCCCCAATTTTTTTTTTTCCCTGCAGATGTTAATAAGTAATTGTTGCCCGTAGGCTGCTGATTTCAGTCTTAAGGGTTAGGAGGGTGCAGAGGTACTAGTCCCTACCGGGCCCTGGAGGTTAGGGGGGTCCAAAGACCTCTGTACAGCATAATAAAACATTGTTTTTTATGACACAGCACAGGGGAAGTGAGGGCCCTGTTAAAGCTTTTGGGGCCCAATAGATTTACATTACTCCCAGTGGCGTAACTAAAGTCTTGTGGGCCCCGGTGTAATCTTTTATCCAGGGCCCCCTATCTCATCCCTACAGCAAATTCTTGATAGTGATGGTTACGGGGGCTAAGGAGTTTAATCAGCCTGAGGCCCGGTTCACATCAGCAGTCTGCATTCCACTTGGGGACCCACCGAATGGAAACCTATACCCCATAGACTATAATGGGGTCCTTGTGGTTTCCGCTCAGTTTCAACACGAAACACGCAGAGACAAAAGTGTTGCTTGCAGTACTTTTCTCTCTGCATATGTAGTGTAGAAACCACACAGACCCCATTATAGTCTATGGAGTCCGTGTGGTTTCTTAGGTAATCGCTTTTTAATACGTATAGGTTGCCGTTCGGGGGGTCCCAAAGCAGACTCCCCGAACAGAATACCTAAGGCTGATGTGAACCGGGCCTTAGTGTGGTTCGGGTAATCTGTGGGTCTCCTTGGCTTTTGGGCCAGATGGAAGCTGCAATCTCAATACTGAGACTCCTAAGACTCCTGGACCCCGGTGTGACTGCACCCTCTCAGGTTACTCCCCTGATGATGGCTTTGCTTTGGCTGGTAAGATCACAGTGGAAAACCCGCTGCATACATATCCTACATGCCCTTAAAGGTAGTCTGTCACCAGGGGGAAGCATATTAAACTAGCCACATAGGGCAGGCTCACCTATATGTAATGTCCTTCCTCCTCCAGCAAGAAGGGGATGTAGAAGTTCTACTTTTATAGTTTTTAATCCTCTTCTGGCTTTGAATTTGAAGAAAGTGGCAAGTGAATTTGCTCTTTAGAGACTATAAAGCATATAAATGATCATATCCGGTGAGCCCCGGTAATATTCTGGCTACATTCTTGTAGTTATGTGATGGATTATTTTACATAGTAGTGTGTGTTATACTGTACAATAGCTGATCACACTACAATAAGTCTGTGACCTTAAGGACACTTCACAAAGCTTATAAAACCTGCAAAATTCACCAGGAAATGACTACAATAAAAATATCAACGCTGTAGTGAAGGTTTTTATAGCTCAGTCCACAAGATCACATACAACTCAATGGATTCCTTTGCACTGCAGAAGTAGCTTGAAATTGACCAAAGGGATTATTCAGGGTCAGAACCAGTCCGGAGTGGCTACAAAAGTTATGGAAAATATAAAGGAAGAGCTTTATACTTCTTCTGTTGGTTCAAAAACACTAAAAAAAAAGCAGTTTTTCCATAATGTGGGGCCTTAGCGTAAAGTGTTTCTCCCACTGTATAAACTTATCTCCTATCTATGGAATAGGTGACAAATACCTGACTGCTGGTGATGTGACCACTGAGATCTCGAGTGATCAGAATGGGGGTCCACAAGTGCCACTGAGTGACCCATATGAATTGATCTGCTGCAAGATTTTGAACGGACATTAGCAGCGGACAGTACCTATCGGACAATGATGGTAGTGTAAACGCTCCTTTACCTCCAAGTCTCTCACATATCAGTAACTCCTATGTAAATCACATAGGGGTTAATGTGAGAGACATGATGTAGTAAATTGCTATTAATATGAGGTGCATGGAGTTGCTAATTTGCACTGCACATGATTATACCTTTTATCTGCAATTGTGGATAAAATTATGAACTATTCTATTTCAATAGGCCCATACACAGACATTGTTTTTGCAGCTGTGTGTTCGGGCCAAATTGAAGCCCTGCAGCTTATGGAGAAACTCCTATGTCTGTCCTATGTCTGTCTGCGTTTGCAGTCCTGTCAATTCATTTTTAAATGTGTAAGTCAGTGAAAACCACATCCGTGCCGTTTGTATGAGGAGGCCAAAGACTGAGGCCCCACGTTGTAGAAACGCAACGTTTTTGTTGCAGATTTTGCAGTGATTTTTAGAGCCAAAGCCAAGAATGGCTACAAATGTAATGGGAATTATAAAGGAAGCTTCTTCTATGTCTCCCTTCTGTTCAATCCACTCCTGGCTTTGGCTCAGAAAAACGCAGCAAATTCTGCAACAAATAAAAGCTGCGTTTCCCCAAAGTGGGGCCTCAACCTTAGGGAGTTTCGTTTCCGGTGTACCCAGATGCGGCTATAGCCAATTCCAGTCCCCAGGCACTAGTGCTCTCACTTTTGGGGTAAGTGTGACACCTATTAATTCCTGGCTGTAGTTTTGCCGTTACTGTATGGCCAAGAATTAAATATGGCTGAAATTAATCAGTGTTTCACTTACAGAAAAGTGAAAGTAGTGGCGGCCAGGGATACAGCATGGTGTGACATCACTCTACAGTTGTACGTCACCCTGCTACCAGTCATATACATTTACCACTAGTTCCCACATGTACTTGCATTGCTTCTAATGGAAAAGTACAGGCGTATCAAGGCAAATAGCAGTAAATGCATGTGGCTGGGAGCGCAGTATGGCGGCACCCCTATACTGTGGTTTGTGCTATGTGACTTTAGCGTAGGGGCTTGTCAGTCTTACAATTATTACGCGGCACTCCGAGGATCTCATCTTTGACTTTATCATTTAAATTGGCACGCTGTATAAAAAAGTTGCCTACCCCTGCGATAGGGAAACCACCAGCATTTCCGTAGGTGTAATTGACTTGCTGCGATTTCCAAAACTGCAACAGCTTTGGAAATGGCAGCGTGTCTGCTGTGCCTATTATTTTGCAGTGTGTGGTTGGGATTTGCTAGAATTGCATCCACTTTGCACTGACTCTAAAACGCAGCAGTTTCCCTATAGGTATAATAGGTACAGAAAAGCGCTGCAGGAAAAACTGCAAAATGTCGCCGCCGCAGTTTTTCCCGCAGCACTTTTTTGCTGCAGCCCACTACGTGGGGCCTTAGCCTGAAGGTTTGTTTTTTTTTCAAGATGAGGAGAGCTTTGTTGCTTTTGTCCAAAAATGGCAGCACATCTGTCCATAGGTTGTCTGGTATCACAGAGCGTGGCGCTCAGCTGCAATATCACCAGCGACCTGTTATGCTGTTTTTGGAAGAAACTTGTTTTTTTTGTTATCCTGAACAACCCGTTTAACTACTAGCCTGTATATTCTAATTCTTCCTGCAACTTCGATGGATGGGATGGAGGTTTGTAAGAGCATACGTTAGACGTCTTGTTTTGATCACGTTTGAGGTGCGTTATTTCTGTGAGTGTTAGTTCACACGGGGGAATCAGTCGCGGCGGGACCCCTCGGCCCAATCATTTGGGCCTAATCTATTGCAGGATGCCAGGGCACTGCATCGGCATCCCGTTGCGGCTAGCTGCGATGGAATGTGTACACGCCAAATTCATTTAACTCCGTGTGAACTAGCCCTAACATAGGTACCCTGTTCCACCCATTTCTTATATTTTATCTGGCAGCCCTATCAGATCCTGTGAATGCAGAAAGAGAATGATATTTGCTGAAGTGTTTGCTAAATGTTTGTGCGGCACTGACAAAAGTTTGTTGGCTCTATGTACGCTTTCTGTGACTACGAGAACACAATTGTTATGTAGGCCGAGTACCATGACCTGAGGGGCTTGCTAAATAAGCTTAGTGTAACTGTAAGTAGCTTATCCGTGAGGTATCCCTGGAAGGATAGACCGATCACTGGTAATATTGTGTGGCACTTATCACACTGTAGTGTGCCTGCGAACTAGGGACAAAACTCTGTATTTTCAGGGAAATTAATTACTGTATATACTCGAGTATAAGCCGAATTTTTAAGCACAGTTTTTGTGCTGAAAAAGCCCCCCTAGAGTCAGGCAAAAAAAAAAAAATTATTTATTTTTGGGTGGGGGGTGGTCTATGACCAACCGCAATAGTAACGTATAGAATCTCCCATAATATAGTGAGAAAAAAAAAGCTTTTAAAAAATATAATAAAAAAATACATATAAAAGTAGAAAATGACTGTGAAACACATACACATTAGGTATCCCTGTGTCTACTGAATATAGAAGATACATCTTCAACCCGTGTACTAAACTAGTCACAGTTACTGGAAAAAAAGTTACATATTTGCAAAAACAGGCATTACTGGAAGAGGAAACCAAGAAATAGAAGTATGTATAAACACACACACAGAAGGAATAAAGAAACAAAACACTGGATTCTGCAATGGAACCTGCTATACATACCCTGCTACAGAAACCTTACCCCCATCGGCAGAAAGATTTCCTACATCGGTTCAATTCAATGGGAGTTTTAGGCAGAACCCTCTCAAAAATTGGACAACACGCTTTTCTCAGATTTTTTTTCCAGCGAGCGGAAAAAGAAGCGTTTGTCTCCCAATGCAATAAAATGGTAGCAGATTTTTTTTTTTTTTTTTTTTTTTTTTATGGCAGAGGCAACGGAAATAATTCTACAGGGTAAAATGACCTTACAGGAGGGGAGTATGTTATGTCCTCACTATGGTGCAGCACCTCAGCGTTAAAAAAAACCCCCTATAAACTACCGTATATACTCGAATATAAGCCGAATTTTTCAGCCCAGTTTTTGAGCTGAAAAAGCCCCCCTCGGCTTATACTCGAGTCAGCAAAATTTTATTTATTTTTTTTTTTTTTTTAGGAGTGCGTGGGGAGTCTATGACCAGCCACCACAATATCATTGTATAGAATCTCCCATAAAACAGTGCAAAAAAAAAAAAAATTCTAAATCACTCTCACCTTCCCTAGAATACATACAAAAGTAGAAAATTACATTAGGTATCCCTGTGTCTACTGAATATAGGGGATCTGCAGTGCTCCTGTTCCATTGGGAAGGGGTTAATAGGAGCACTGCAGATCCCCTATATTCAGCCAGGCTGAATTCCAAGGGGGGGGGGGGGGGGAAACAGTCCTCAAGCTCAGGGAAGGGGCAGACAGACAACCAAAACACCCCCTCCCCTTCCCCAGCAACTACTGCACCCAAAAACTCAGACCATTTTAATTTTTAAAAAATTACCAGTAGCTGCTGCATCCCCCCCCCCCCCCTCATTCGGCTTATACTCGAGTCAATAAGTTTTCCCAGTTTTTTGTGGTAAAGTTAGGGGCCTCGGCTTATATTCGGGTCGGCTTATACTCGAGTATATACGGTACACTATGGTCGCACTACTATTGGCCTTTCTGGTATGTCGGAGAACCGAAACAATGGACAAGCGGACTGCTGTAATAGTGGTTGACTATAATGGGGTCAGTGGTGTCCATCATTTTAAAACTGAAACCGGTGGAGGAAAGAGTCCTTTGTGTGGGACGTTTTCGTCTGTCTAAGGTGACTGTTGCAATGGAGACTGCGATGCAGATGTGAACTAAACCTTAAAGGGGTTATCCACCTTCTAAAAATTATCTGCAGATACATCTATAGCAGTGCTAAATCCTCACTGTTCCCTTGTGCACCTTTTTCTTGGCGTTATTTTACTTGCTGCTCCTTGTATCACTGTTATGTACATGCAGTGACTCTGTGAAGAAACTACAGTTCCCATGATGCATCTGTCTGCATTAAATCTGTGTGTTTGCTGCTTACAGAGGGGAGGGGAGAATGAGAATCCAAACGAAACATCACAGCATCATGCGACCTCAAATGTGGGAATGAGTCATTACCTGCGATTTCATTGCATGGAGGGGTATACAGAGTGATGAAACATGGGAAATATAGTTTGTTCACAGGTTCGCTGCATGTAATCAACAGTGATACAAGGAGTGTCAAGTAAAATAAAGACAAGCAAAGGGTGCACAAGGGAACAGTATTTCACACAGCTGTGGATGTATGTGCAGATAATTTTTGGAAGCTGGATTACCCCTTTAATGTGTTCTTCTTATTATGAACATCTGTGCATATGTCAATAGGGTGAGCAAAAATAAAAACTCCTATATTAGAGGAAAAATGCCCCTTTCTCCACTTATTTAGGCCCATCACTGGTTCCTTAAAGAGGTATTCCTATCTCAAGGCTCCTATCTATACTGGTAGCTTATGTAAATTGAAGACTTTTCCTAAATATATTGCTTTAGAAATGCTGCTTTGTTTGCCTGCTAAATGAACTTATACCTCCCATTGTTTACACAGCGTTTCCATAGCACTGGACCTGTGATAGGACAAGTGACGTCACTTGGAGGACAATCAGTTCAGCTAATTGCAGTAAAGCCAAGTCTGTTATCTCTCTATGTAAACACACAGATAACACTGAGTCCTTCTCTACAAGCATGTGCACATTATCTGATCTGCATTCTATTAGATTTCTAGCAATTATAATAAGTATTGTGATACTTCATAGTGTTCTGTTCGGCAAGCTGAGAGGGAAGGAGGGGGAATGCAGGAAGTAAGGAGTTCCAGAGTATGGGGGATGTACAGGAGAAATCTAGGGGGCTTCCCATGAAGCAAGGTATTTTCTGTCTATAGAAGAGAGGATAACTTGCAGATTAACCGGTATCTGAATGCTCAAACCCCCACTGATCAGGAGAATGGGGGACTTTTATTGCCCATTCTGATTGGAGCATTGGTGGGGCAGTGTGCGGCCCACTTCATTAATTTCAATGGGCCTGCCGGAGACAGCCGACCGCTGTACTTTAACTATCTCCGTTGCTCAGCACAAGAAAGGCAGGACTGTGTTTTTTTTTTTTTGTTTTTTTTTATTTATTAAACACTTTCCTGTCTTTAATTTTTTATATAGCCAGCACTACCCCTTCAATCAAACAAGCGAGAGGGTAGGTAGAGAGAGTTTACAATGGGTTTTTTTTCACTTGTATTATTGATTTGTGCAAAGGTATTTTTACAGTCAGAGGAACTCTTTAATGAAGTCCAAAACAGCACCACTTATGTCCATGCCCAGTCTTTTTCACTTGAATGATACTAAGATAGTACCATAAATATATATATATATATATATATATATATATATATATATATATATACACTCACCGGCCACTTTATTAGGTACACCTGTCCAACTGCTCGTTAACACTTAATTTCTAATCAGCCAATCACATGGCGGCAACTCAGTGCATTTAGGCATGTAGACATGGTCAAGACAATCTCCTGCAGTTCAAACCGAGCATCAGTATGGGGAAGAAAGGTGATTTGAGTGCCTTTGAACGTGGCATGGTTGTTGGTGCCAGAAGGGCTGGTCTGAGTATTTCAGAAACTGCTGATCTACTGGGATTTTCACGCACAACCATCTCTAGGGTTTACAGAGAATGGTCCGAAAAAGAAAAAACATCCAGTGAGCGGCAGTTCTGTGGGCGGAAATGCGTTGTTGATGCCAGAGGTCAGAGGAGAATGGCCAGACTGGTTCGAGCTGATAGAAAGGCAACAGTGACTCAAATAGCCACCCGTTACAACCAAGGTAGCCAGAAGAGCATCTCTGAACGCACAGTACGTCCAACTTTGAGGCAGATGGGCTACAGCAGCAGAAGACCACACCGGGTGCCACTCCTTTCAGCTAAGAACAGGAAACTGAGGCTACAATTTGCACAAGCTCATCGAAATTGGACAATTGAAGATTGGAAAAACGTTGCCTGGTCTGATGAGTCTCGATTTCTGCTGCGACATTCGGATGGTAGGGTCAGAATTTGGCGTCAACAACATGAAAGCATGGATCCATCCTGCCTTGTATCAACGGTTCAGGCTGGTGGTGGTGGTGTCATGGTGTGGGGAATATTTTCTTGGCACTCTTTGGGCCCCTTGGTACCAAATGAGCATCGTTGCAACGCCAAAGCCTACCTGAGTATTGTTGCTGACCATGTCCATCCCTTTATGACCACAATGTACCCAACATCTGATGGCTACTTTCAGCAGGATAATGCAATGCCATGTCATAAAGCTGGAATCATCTCAGACTGGTTTCTTGAACATGACAATGAGTTCACTGTACTCCAATGGCCTCCACAGTCACCAGATCTCAATCCAATAGAGGAGCATCTTTGGGATGTGGTGGAACGGGAGATTCGCATCATGGATGTGCAGCCGACAAATCTGTGGCAACTGTGTGATGCCATCATGTCAATATGGACCAAAATCTCTGAGGAATGCTTCCAGCACCTTGTTGAATCTATGCCACGAAGAATTGAGGCAGTTCTGAAGGCAAAAGGGGGTCCAACCCGTTACTAGCATGGTGTACCTAATAAAGTGGCCGGTGAGTGTGTATGTGTGTATGTGTATATATATATATATATATATATATAATTATTGTATTTTTATTTATTTATTTATTTTTACAGATAGACTTATACAAGGAAAAAAGCAAATGCCGGAATTTCCGTAACTAGAGCAGGATTGTAGGGCAAGTCATGTTTTGATTTTTGCTGTGTGGGTGAATGTAATAGATGAAATTCTTTGTAGTCAGCCATAATTTAACCGTGTTATTCAGAATGACTACAAATACTGGAAATAGAAACTAAGATAGAAGCTTCTTGTACGAGGAGAATGCACATAAATAATACTTCTACTATTTGGCTTGTAAGTGTGTGTATTGCTCACCATGTAGTGTGACATTCCTTATAGGGTACTTATTTCTGCACAACGTCCCTTTATTTATTCTTGCATCTTTGTTTGGATGGACCGTAAAACGTCACTTTTTTATTGATCCCAGTGTTGCCCCTCTTTCACGTTGCCCTCACGGGGCCCGAACAAGGGGAGATATTGGATGGTGTCCTTATACTATGCAGCTTATGGTCTCGGAAAGTCCATATATGTGTATGAAGTCAGAAACAATTATATTTGTTACCGTATATACTCGAGTATAAGCCGACCCGAATATAAGCCGAGGCCCCTAATTTTACCACAAAAATTGGAAAAACTTATTGACTCGAGTATAAGCCGAGGGGGGAAATGCAGCAGATACTGGAAAATTTCAAAAATTTAAATGGCCAGAGTTTTTGGGTGCAGTAGTTGCTGGGGAAGGGGAGGGGGTGTTTTGGTTGTCTGTCTGCCCCTTCCCTGAGCTTGAGGACTGAGTTTTTTCCCCGACTTGGAATTCAGTCTGGCTGAATATAGGGGATCTGCAGTGCTCCTATTAACCCCTTCCCAATGGTACAGGAGCACTGCAGATCCCCTATATTCAGTAGACCGGGCACTGTCAGACACAGGGATACCTAATGTAATTTTCTACTTTTGTATGTATTATAGGGAAAGTGAGAGTGATTTAGAACTTTTATTTTCTTTTTTAAAATCTTTTTTTTTTTTTTTTTTGCACTGTTTTATGGGAGATTCTATACATTGATATTGCAGCTGGTCATAGACCCCACACACACACACACACACACACACACACACACACCTAAAAAAAAATTTTTTTTTTTCTTTTTGCTGACTCGAGTATAAGCCGAGGGGGGCTTTTTCAGCACAAAAACTGGGCTGAAAAATTCGGCTTATATTCGAGTATATACGGTATTTTATAGTTTTGTTTTGTTTTTTAACGCTGAGGTGCTGCACCATAGTCAGGACGTAACATACTCTCCTCCTGTAAGGTCATTTTACCGTGCAGAATTATTTCCGCTGCCTCTGCCGTAAAAAATCTGCTCCCATTTTATTGCATTGGGAGACAAACGCTTCTTTTTCCGCTCGCTGGAAAAAAATCAGAGAAAAGTGTGTTGTCCAATTTTTGGAAGGGTTCTGCCTAAAACTCCCATTGAATTGAACCGATGTAGGAAATCTTTCTGCCGATGGGGGTAAGGTTTCTGCAGCAGGTTATGTATAGCAGGTTCCATTGCAGAATCCAGTGTTTTGTTTCTGCCATCTTTATTTCTTCTGTGTGTGTGTGTGTGTGTGTGTGTGTGTGTGTGTGTGTGTGTGTGTGTGTGTGTGTGTTTATACTTCTATTTCTTGGTTTCTTCTTCCAGTAATGCCTGTTTTTGCAAATATGTAACTTTTTTTCCAGTAACTGTGACTTGAAGGTGTATTCTAGTAATAACAAGATCTTCTGTCTACTGGATCCTGCCTTCAGGTTTATTCCGCACGTGTCATACATGAGGACATTATAACTAGACCAGCGGCCATATGTGACAGGTGGTTAGGGTTGGGGAAAGTGACCAGTCTACATAATGAGGCCTTACCAGACTCCAATGCTGCCATTACCACATTGATTTATTATTTCACTGTTCAGATCCTCAGAATATGCGCATGCCATAGCTTACTAAAAATGGTTATTTACTGTTTTACTGCAGACCGGCTTATCACAATGGGCCCTACTGTTAAGGGTTCCCTAAAAATGAGTAAATCGCCCATATCTGGGATGTTATAGGTCTCTGCAGGCCGGTCTCCATTTACACCAGAGCTTTTCAGCAAACTACCCAAAAGCTGTAATTTTGGCGCCTGTTGCACTATATAGTTTTAAACCGTATAATAAAAGTTAAAGGGATTGTTCACTTTTAGCAAATACTTGTTATTGCTTTTACAATGAAAAGTTATACAGTTCTCCAATATACTTCTGTATACTTTCTGATCTCTGCTTGCTGTCATTCCTTGTAGTGGATAAAAATCAGTCCAGGGTCATGTGACGGACACGCAGGAGTATGGCTCATTACAATCATGTAATACATTTCCACTGTGCCAGCAAACCAGAGGTGTTCTATTTAACGTCCATTAACATACTGTACAAGTGAAGTGCATAGTATCTGGCAGGATGTGCATTCCACTTCAGCGAGACCTTAAAGGGGTATTCCCATGACGCTTGTTCACTAACCTGCAGGCTGTTGTGCTCTCTTCACTTCCTGCTTTTCTCTGCACATTGGTGGGTAGGGTTTCTCTTGCACGGGATTGGTTGTTAATGAATTACCACAGTATGAAGCTGATGTAGCAGAGCTGGATTTGAGTCAGTTTGCATTATATACAGAGGTAACGAACTCCTTATCTCAGCCCTTATCAGCCAAATCCCGGAGCTCTCACCTCCCCCCTTCCCTATCTGAGAAGCTCTGCTACTTATCAGACACAAACAGCTCAGAGCTGCTCCCAGCCCCTGCCTCTCCCCCCTGAGAGCAGGCAGCTACATCACTTGACAAATGAGCGAATAATCGCAAGCGCCGTAGAAACGGAGTGTCAACAATGAAGTGAATAAATTAAAATAGCGGCCAAACAAAGCAGTTTTGATAAAGCAATGTATTTAGGAAAAGTCTTAAATCCACATAAACTAGCAGTATAGATAGGATCCTTGTGATAGGACAACCCCTTTAACATAGCCGGAATACCACAAAGAAAGGTTTACTGTTGTATAGATTGGATAATAATATAGCTATCTTCTGTTTTAAGAACTTGTAGAACTTGTATTAATACCCATATCCATAGCCTTTTCTACTGCTGTTGCAGAGATAGGAGCATTAGAGGGGTCTTCAAGCCCCTAATTGATTTTTCATACTGATGACCTGTTCACAGGATAGTTTACATTGAGTACAGTGAACACAATTGGTGTCCGGAAAGCTCCTGTGAACACTGCAATAACCCAAATTCACTTGGCAAAGACCTAAGTCAAAAGTGATCTACACTGGCATACTATTTCATCTCATTGACTCCACTTTCTTATACAGTGGGCCACTATAATACATTACTGCACTTTTATCTGCACTATGGTTGAACAACTCAATGGCTTAGTAGTTGCATATGATGAGGAATATTCCTGATAGACTTGATATGAACAGAGCCCTGTGTAAAATGTTATATACAACATATATATATATATATATATATATATATATATATATATATATATATATATAAAATCAGTTAGGGTGCTACGTGACTTTTTCGACCCAAGAAATACCGCCAGCACACGGACCATACACTGTAATGTACACAGAAGATTCTTCATATTCCAGACTAGATTCTTTCAAGTTAGCTATGCCCATGGTCCCCACCCCTGCAAATATATATACAGTATATATACCTGTCACTCCAGCAGTTTTGTGACTCTTATTTCCTTTTAGACGTGGTGTAAGCAGAAATAACCCGTCTAAATAAGGAAAGTTTTTGACCTCCAGAAATCACTATTTTTCATTTGGAAAATAACAGTCTGGACTGATCCATGTTCTGGTAAGTTCAGCTATAAGGCTGCATGTGCTCCATACAGACTGGCAATGCAGGGGTGAGGGATGTTTTTAGATAAAAGCAGATCCCTCGACCGTATGGAAGTGATATATGGGGTGGTAGTGGCATACTGGGAATCACTATATCTCTGTGCTCGACTCAATTTAAATCGCAATTGAAAACCTATAGACGCCTGGTAAGTATCCTTATATTCAATTAGTAGTGATGTTGTTATTAGTGATTAGTAACAGTGTCATGTATATTCATGATGTGTGATGTGTCTTGTTTTATCTGTGCATTGAAAACATGAGATTTGCATGTGTGTGAGACTTGTTTTGTGCCAAAGTTAAGTTACTTGGGTGGTATGCTGCCACCCTACGTATTGATGTTCCAACTTTGTGCTTAAAGACCTTTGTAGAATAGCTATTGTACTAGTAGTACGCAGTGGCCCATTATTCATTGGCAAGCCAATGGACATGATGTTGAGGCATTTACTATCCCTTGGTTATCAGTATCAGAAGTCTTGCACGGCCACTACACAGTGCACAGAGCCATCTACTACCTGCTAATTAGACTATGTATCAGACCTCCACCAATTCTTAGAAGAGGACTTCAATATCATAACGCTGAAAAACACCTTTTTATGACTGTATAGCTCTGCAGAAGCTGAACGCCACTTCTGGAATAGGGGGTCTTTTAGCAAGGTGGGTTTTTTTCTGAAATGATCTCCTACATAGTAATAGTTGTCCACTCACCAGGGGTGTATTGGCAATGTTGACCACTAGGAATTATCCTGGTGGGACGACCAACAAGATACTGAAGGTGGCTCAGCCGGCAACCTATCTGACTTTAAGGCCCCTTACCCTGAGTTATTTCGCTGCTGCACCCCGGTAACCACTGTGAGTTTGGTGGCCACTATTGCACCCACATTTTGACTTCCATCCTGCCTTTAACTTACATAGAACTGCTGTTTGTAAATGAGTCTGATCTTTATACACAGGACTCTCTTCTTTACATAGATTGTAAGCTCTTGCGAGCAGGGCCCTCAGTCCCATTGTGTGAAATGACTTTTCTTTGTAATGTATCTCTCTGTCTGTATTTGAACCCTACAAATTGTACAGCGCTGCGGAATATGTTGGCATTATAGAAATAAAATGTATTATTATTTATTAAGGCAACAGCCCTCTGCCAGTTACAGCTTCAATCCGACATGTCACTCCATGTAAAGCAGAACATCTTGGTCCATGTAAAGCATACAGTCCTGAGTAAAATTACTTGTGTTGACCCAGCCTACTTCCTATAAAATGGGGACACTTTTCACACATTTTTTTTTTCCAGGGCTACATGTAGTTCTAAGGCCACCCCTGCTATTCAGTGTTTTTTCTTATCCTGCTTTCACTTTTCTTCAAAAAGTCACATGATCTTAGTGTGAGCTGTTATTTTGCTAGCATGGGTTGCTGTGCAGACAAAAGGTCTCTCTGCTGCTGCAGATACTATACCACATGACCCCATGTTCATTTCTTATATATCTTTTATATGAAAATGTCTCCCTGCTCCCCCTCTTCTTCTCACTACAGCGCCCCCTTCTCTCACGTTCTACCCATAGATCCCCCTCCCACTTTCCCAGTCAGGTTACCACGTCCCCATTACCTTCTCCAGAGTTTTTTGCAAGTTGATGCACCTCCCAGGACCTCTGGTGACCTCATTCCTCACAATGTAAGGTCCTAAAAATTTATAGTATTTTTTTCTACAGTGTTTTGCCGACACAGGAAATAGACATAAGTGGCAGAACTAGCAATAACAGATTTTGATCAATTTCAATGACAACTATGCATAGCTTAAAAAAAAAACTTTAATTTTAAAAATTTTGTTATTCAGGTCATTTTGCAGAGCGTAATAATATACTTTTTTTTTTCCTTATTAGAAAATTGCAGCTATTGACCTGATATGGCAAACCCCGTACAGTGGGCGCATCGGAGATTGCAGCATGTCCTACCCTTCAGTGGAAGCAATGAAACACCAGAAAGATCCTCGCTGTTATGTCCTTGCCTGGCATTGGGTCGAAATCGCATGAGCAGATTAACCTCCAAACACCGCATAGTGGTCCCCTGTTCAGAACGGTTTAAGGAAGAATATGACCGGAATACTAAAGGCTACAAAAACAACAAAATACGGACGACTAAGTACACATTGCTGAACTTTATACCAAGGAACTTGTTTGAACAATTTCACAGGTAAGTTGGACTACATGACTAGTTTAGTTCTGTTTTGTTACTATTACACCACTATATGTGAAGTATAAGATAGATGTAGTTGCATTTTTATTGATTTGTTTGCATAGTGCTCTTATATACTATGTGATCAAAAGTATCCAGACACCCCCAAAAACATCCGTTTTCCATATTATATGCATTGTGCTGCCCCCTACTGCCAGGTCCTCCATATCAGCGACCTCAGTAGACATTAGACATTGTGAGAGAGCAGAATGGGGCGCTCCGCGGAACTCACTGACTTCGAACGTGGTCAGGTGATTGGATGCCGCACATCACACAGGTCAATGCCACACGACGCCTCGCGTGGTATAAAGAGCGTAAACATTGGATGATTGAACAATGGAAAAACGTTGTGTGGAGTGACGAATCACGGTACATGATGTGGCGATCCGATGGCAGGGTGTGGGTATGGCGAATGCCCGGTGAACGTCATCTGCCAGCGTGTGTAGTGCCAACAGTAAAATTCGGAGGTGGTGGTGTTATGGTGTGATCGTGTTTTTCATGGAGGGGGCTTGCACCCCTTGTTGTTTTGCATGGCACTATCACAGCACAGGCCTACATTGATGTATTAAACACCTTCTTGCTTCCCACTGTTGAAGAGCAATTCGGGGATGGCGATTGCATCTTACAACACGATGGAGCTCCTGTTCATACTGCACGGCCTGTGGCGGAGTGGTTACACCACAATAACATCTCTGTAATGGACTGGCCTGCACACAGTCCTGACTTGTATCCTATAGAACACCTTTGGGATGTTTTGGAACGCCGACTTGGTGCCAGGCCTCAGCGACCTACATCGATACCTCTCCTCAGTGCAGCACTCCGTGAAGAATGGGCTGCCATTCCCCAAGAAACCTTCCAGCACCTGATTGACCGTCTGTCTGCGAGAGTGGAAGCCGTCATCAAGGCTAAGGGTGGGCCAACACCATATTGTATCCAGCATTACCCATGGAGGGCGCCACCAACTTGTAAGTCATTCTCAGCCAGGTGGCCGGATACTTTTGATCACATAGTGTATTTCTAGAGCTCTCCCGTTTATCAGTATAGGTTAAACTTTGCTGCACAATGTATTATGTTTATGGTGCTGGTGGAACTTATAGGAATTTTTATTTGATATCCTATACACAGCACAGAGCCAGAAGCAGCGGGATCCAATCCCTGTATAGTGGCTGGGCACCAACACGGCAGCTCAACTCCCATTGATTTCAGATATTTGTACCCTATGGGTAGGCCATACATTATAGATGGGCCATACATTAAAAATTCCTGGACAGCCCCTTTAAAATCTTAATCACGGTCTTTCTCTCATTACATCTTTTTATCTCTTTAGGGCCGCCAATTTATACTTCCTCTTTCTGGTCTTCTTGAACTGGGTCCCTGTGGTGGAGGCTTTTCAGAAGGAGATTACCATGATCCCCCTTGTGGTTGTACTCGCCATCATAGCTATTAAAGATGGTTTGGAAGACTACAAGAAGCACAAGCTGGACAAGGTCATCAACCATTTACTGACTCATGTGTATTGTAGGTAAGCAGGGTATAGTAGGCTACTAATCACAATTCTCTATTTAGGTCTATGACCATTTGTTTAGACTTAGACATGTCCTTTAATTCACTGAGATGTAGGGAGGCTGTAAATCAGACACAATCTATAAGGCAGGGTTTCCTTATGGTAGTTACTCCCCAGCAGAGGTGCCCCTGACTGTGACTGAAAACTGCAACATTGAGATCAACATGTTTTTGATGGCGACATAACATGAGAAATATTTCACAGCTAAAGTGAAGGCATTTCACTTGTAAACATGTTGGTGTGGTTTTCGGTTGCAACATCCCACAGTCTCAACAAATCCATCCTTAAAGGGATTCTACCATTAAAACAACTTTTTTTCTAATTACCACGTCGGAATAGCCTTAAGAAAGGCTATTCGTCTCCTACCTTTAGATGTGGTCTCCGTCGCGCCGCTCCTTAGAAATACCGGTACTTACCGGTATGCTAATGAGGTCTTGGCAGCAAAGGGGGCGTCCTTCTTCTTCATCTGCCTCCTCCCCTTGTCTGTCGTCTTCGTTCTTGGTCATGTCTGACACCTGCACAGTCGGCTCTGACAGCGAGACCCTGTTAGAGCCGACTGCGCATGTTCAGTAAGGTCCGTACAGCCCTCCGATGCGCAAGTGAACTCATCCAGGTGTCGGAGGGCTGTACGGATCTTACTGAGCATGCGCAATCGGCTCTAACAGGGTCTCGCTATCAGAGCCGACTGTGCAGGCGTCAGACATAACGAAGAACGAAGACGACAGACAAGGGGAGGAGGCAGATGAAGAAGAAGGACACCCCCTTTGCTACCGAGAGGTAGGAGACAAATAGCCTTTCTTAAGGCTATTCCGACGTGGTAATTAGAAAAAAGTTGTTTTAATGGTAGAATCCCTTTAAGGATGGATTCACACAGAGGAAAATGGTGAGGAATTTGGTGTCGAATTTCATCACCTGGAGAAAAAAAAGCCTCCCATTGACTTCAATGCTAGCAGTAAAAAGAACCCATTGAAGTCAATGGGAGACTTTTTTTTTTTTCAGCATTGAAATTCCAGTGCTGAAAAAAATGTGAAAATAAACTCTACCTTTGTTTTTGGACTAAAGAATCTGGACTTTTGTGTCTATGCCACCCCACCTGGCAACCCCAGACCCTGACACCTGTTTAACATTAGCAGTACTAGTTTACCTATTGCATGCGGCAAATGGACACTGCAGAAGCAGCGTAAAAATACCCTTGCTTTGAGTTTGCTCTTAAAGGGGTTTCCCTTTTAAATGACCTACCCTGAAAATCAGTACTATCAGATCTGTGAGGTTCTTTCATTATTTATTTGTTCTCAGTATCTGATACAGCGCTGTTCTCTGTGTGGTGGTGGAACGGAGTCACTGACTCTCTTCTTTAGAGGTAATATTATATACATACAAGCACTTCTTTTATATCTAATGTATGTTTCATCTTAGGAAGGAAAAGAAATATGTTGAACGTTACTGGAAAGATGTTAAGGTGGGAAATTTCATTAAGCTCCAGGGTGACGAGATCATCCCTGCCGATATGATCCTGCTGCATTCCTCTGACCCCGACGGAATTTGTCACATTGAAACGTCCAGCCTTGATGGTGAAACCAACTTGAAACAGAGACAGGTGGCAAAAGGATATGTCACGGTAATGTGTGAATTCTTTTTTTTTTTTCCTTTAAATGTAGATTGTGAGCCCCACATAGAGCTCACAATGTACATTTTTCCCTATCAGTATGTCTTTTTTGGAATATGGGATGCAAACACGGGGAGAACATAAAAACTCCTTGCAGATGGTTTTTTGCCCTTGGCGGGATTTGAACACCAGGACCCAGTGCTGCAAGGCTGCAGTGCTAACCACTGAGCCACCATGTGGCCCTGATAATGTGTGAATTCTGTGTCTAATATCTGTTCTATAAAGGCTACCTTTGGGTCCATTTTTTTATGCACTGGAAGTAAATTTTGAATGTGCCGATTACACAACAGCAAGCAAAAATCTTGCAAACCATGAGGAATTGATAAGGAAGTCTGCTGGAAAATGGTATAATTTTGCAGCCTACAAAGAGTAGTGTTTATTTGCTAGAATCAGAATACACATTTATGAAAGGAAATCGTTGGCGGTCTCACCACTGGGACCTCCGCTGATCTGGAGAACGGAGATGCAAGAGGTAGGCAAAATACAGCACTTGGCTATGGATGGCATTGTCATTGAAATGAACGGGAGCAGGGTTGTACCCCATCTAGCAGGGAGGCCAGATAATACACATTCTGACGCTATGCTATGTATATATTGCTCTTTCTAAACAAAGATTAATATTCCTTTTTTTTTTCTTTCAAGGACAGCGAGTTTGATCCTGAAATATTTTGTAGCAGGATACAATGTGAAATGCCTAATAGTGACCTGGGAAGGTTCAAGGGATTCCTGTAAGTAGTCACCCCCTCACCCAAACTGAATGATCAGGTTTATGGACGAAAAACAATAAAATATTTGTGTCATTAAAGGGGCTCGATCAGCAAAATTTAGCTGCATGAGCCCCACATATGCGTGAATAGTCTTTAAAAAGGCCCTTCAGGCCCCGCTAATCTTATTTTAAACCCAACGCCTGTTTTAAAATAAAACTATAAAAACCTATATGTAAATCATACCTGTGCATGCACGGGGGCGGTCGTGCATGATCCGACATCATCTTCGCTCCCGCCTTCCTCTTCTTTCTTCTTCCAGCGACGTCCTCCTGTCCTGGCTCTTCTCTGCCTTCATCTTCTGTTCTTCCGGAGTGAAGACGTTGGCAAGCGTACTGCGCATGCTCGCGTAGTTCTAAGGGATACTTAGAACGACAACAAAAATGGCGCTGTGGATTTGAATGCAACCTGCCGGAAGAACAGAAGATTAAGGTGGAGAAGAGCCAGGACAGGAGGACGTCGCCATTCATTCCTATGGGTGCGTGCTATTCGAAACGGCCGTTTTGAATAGTACTCGCTCTTCTCTAATACTCACCCTTTTGTGATTTACAAATCGATATGACTGTTGCTATTTTACTACACAAGATTTTGAATTCTTATGCAAGTATTTTTAACTTGTGTTTTGTTTTGTTTTTCCTTAGATCCCATCCAGACAGGGAAAAGATTGGCCTAAGTAAGCAAAATTTGCTATTGAGAGGATGCGTAGTGCGCAATACAGAGGCTGTAGTCGGTATTGTTGTGTATGCAGGTTAGTATACTTGAAATGGCAACCTACTGTACACTAGGGCTTCAGCTGTTTTTCGCTCCATTGAGGATAGACTGTAACTGTACGGGAAAGCTTATTCGCTACTACACGTACTGTATACTCCTGTATACTCAGCCGTATAATCCTTAAGGCTTTGACTGTGACCATTGAATGGTGGTTGTCCTCACACATAATAATAACCGTTCTGTTTTAGGACATGATACCAAAACTATGCTCAACAATTGCGGTCCCCGATACAAGCGAAGCAAACTGGAACGGCAGCTGAATTCTGACATATTGTGGTGTGTCCTTCTCTTATTGATCATGTGCTTGGTTGGAGCTTTGGGTAAGATCACACTTGTTACCTTTAGCCTACTATGTATTCTAATAAAGGTATGGCTGTGTCCCAGCTCTCCCCTTACTGTAGATAAAGGGAGAAAGAAGTGTCATTTTGTTTTTAAGGGTACTATGTCTCTACCAGAATTGTCTGGCAGGTTATTCCATCATTGCTTAAAACACAAGCATGCCCAGTCGATCTGAACATCCGAGAGTAATCAGAAGGAATAGCCAAAGAATTGTCCGGCCTACAACTATATGTGTGGCCACCTTAAAGAGGATCGGTCACCAGGTCTAAAAAGCCTAATGACATACATTATCTGATGGGTGCTGTTACGCTAAACATTTTGGTGTATTGTTTAACCAAATCTGTTGAGCCATTCCAAAGATATAAGCCCTGTTGTTGTTGTTGTTATTATTATTAATATTGTTTATTTATATAGCACCATTAATTCCATGGTGCTGTACATTATTATATTAATTCCATGGTGCTGTACATTATTATATTAATTCCATGGTGCTTTACATTTGGGGGTTACATACAATACACAGAATATACAGGTAGATATAATACTAACAGTGATCGGCTGGCACAGTGGGGTAGAGGGCCCTGCCTGCGAGGGCTTGCAATCTATGAGGGAAGGGGGTAGAGACAGAAGGAGAGGGGGAGACTGTACAGATGGGGGTGTGGTGATAGTGTTATTGGAGGTTGTAGGCCTTCCTGAATAGGGGAGTCTTCAGGGCCTTCTTGAAGTCTGTGATTGTGGGGGTCAGTCTTATGTGTCTTGGTAAGGAGTTCCAGAGTATGGGGGATGCACGAGAGAAATCTTGAAGACGGTTGTGTGAGGAGCGGATGAGAGCAGAGCGGAGTAGGAGATCATTGGAGGATCTGAGGTTACGTGTGGGCAGGTAGCGGAAGATTAGGTCGGAGATATATGGAGGGGACAGGTTGTGGATGGCTTTGTATGTTAGCGTTAGTAGTTTGAACTCATTTCATTGGGCTATGGGTAACCAGTGGAGGGACTGGCAGAGGGGAGCAGCCCATGAGGATCGGGGGGTGAGGTGAATTAAGCGAGCAGTACAGTTTAAGGTGGTTTGTAGGGAGTCCATGGAGAAGGGTGTTGCAGTAATCTAAGCGGGAGATTATGAGGGCCTGGACAAGCGTCTTAGTAGTTTCAGGGGTGAGGATGGAGCGGATTCGATGGATGTTCTTGAGCTGGAGGCGGCAGGAGGTGTTGAGGGTTTGAACGTGTGACTTGAAGGATAGGTCAGAGTCCAGGGTAACCCCAAGGCATCGGGCCTGTGGGACGGGAAAGTGGGGTTCCATTAACTGTGATAGATGGGTCAGGTGGAGGGGCCATATGGGGTGGCGTGAAGATGATAAACTCTGTTTTCTCCATGTTCAGTTTGAGAAAGCGGGAGGAGAGGAAGGAGGCTACGGCCGCTGAACAATCTGGAACTCTGGCCAGGAGGGAGGTAATGTCAGGTCCAGAGATGTAGATTTGGGTGTAATCGGCATAGCAATAGTACTGAAAACCATGAGATTCTATGAGTTGGCCCAGGCCAAGGGTAGATGGAGAACAGGCGGGGTCCTAGGACGGAGCCTTGGGGGACACCTACGGAGAGAGGGCGAGGAGAGGAGGTGGTGTGTGAGTGGGAGACGCAAACTGGGATATACTGGACAATTGGGCTGTAATACTGCATTACCTACATCAAACAACCCTCTCCCATAGAAGCCTCAGTGTTACGGTATGTTAGGTCATAAATATATAACTCCTGGTTCAGCTTTACTGTTCTGTAAATGATTTGGCATTTTGTGGTTACACTTTTCACCAGGTATAAAAAGATGATATTGCTTATTTTGCTGCCCTATCATCCTCTTTTCAGACCTGTCTCTCTGTATGTTACTCCAAAATTTAGGATATGGGATATGGCTGCAAGGCTATCCAGAACCTCCTCTTTTCATCCTGCCGGAACCTAATGGAGAGCGGTTGTCTCCAGCATTGGCTGGCTTCTACATGTTCTGGACGATGATTATCATTCTGCAGGTAAGGCTTCACTTTTTTTTTAGATTAACTTGTACAATGACCACAGCTCGCATAAAATGTTAAGTTACTTTGAGAACATTCAGGTTTGGGAAATTTTAGGTTCAGTGTTTTCAGTTGTTAAGGCTGGATTCACAATTGCGTTGGACTGCGCGTGGGAGACGCTGCCGCAGAATCCACTTAAAATCGGCAGAGAGAAAAGTCCGCAACTGCCAGAAACCCTGCTGACCCCAGTATAGTCTACAGTCTGCTTTATAACTGGACAGGGTGTCAATATTTCCCCATGTGGAAATCTGAACGCTAGTGCGAGTCGTAGAGCAACTTTTGACTTTTTTGGAATGTCGCATTCTATGGTGATTTTTTTTTTTTACTTTATTTTTTTTCACCAAGTATCAAAACTCCAAAACACCCCAGTCATGAAAGAGTTATCACTTTCTACTCTGACCCCGATTTTATAATATTATAATCATAGCGTATAAACAGTAATTTCACCGATAACTCATTGTGGGGAATGACGGGATTGAATTTTGCGAGGATTTGAGCACGCAGTCCCTTCCTAGCAGAAGGATAAATGTGAGTACCGTATATACTCGAGTATAAGCCAAATTTTTCACCACAGTTTTTGTGATGAAAAAGCCCCCCTCGGCTTATACTTGAGTCAAGCAAAAACAAAAATTATATTTTTTTTTATTTTTTTTTTTTGAGGGGGGGGGGGTCTATGACCAGCCGCAATAGTAATGTATCGAATGTCCCATAATATAGTGAAAAAAAGCTTTAAAAAATAATTAAAAAATAAAGTAAATAAAAGTTGTAAATCCCTCCTTTCCCTAGAATACATATAAAATGACTGTGACACACAAACACATTAGGTATCCCTGTGTCTACTGAGTATAGGGGATCTGCAGTGCTCCTGTTCCATCAGGAAGGGGTTAATAGGAGCACTGCAGATACCCTATATTCAGCCAAGCTGAGTTCCAAGTTGGGGAAAAAAACCTCAGTCCTCAAGCTCAGGGAAGGGGCAGACAGACAACCAAAACACCCCCTCCCCCTCCCCAGCAACTACTGCACCCAAAAACTCCGACCATTTTAATTTTTGAAATTTTCCAGTAGCTGCTGCATTTCCCCCCCCCCTCGGCTTATACTCGAGTCAATAAGTTTCCCAGTTTTTTTGTGGTAAAATTAGGGGCCTCGGCTTATATTCGGGTCGGCTTATACTCGAGTATACACAGTATACTTTTCAAGACTAATCTGGACATTGCTCTTTAAAGTTATAAGAAACAAAAAAACTTGAGTCTTCAGTAGTTGATACCTTTTTTAATGGCTAACTAATAATGATGGTAGATTACAACGTTTTGAAGCTCTCAGCTTCTTCTTCAGGTATATCTAAAAACCTGAAGAAGCCGAGACCTTCGAAACGTTGTAATCTACCATCATTATTAGTTAGCCATTAAAAAAGGTATCAACTACTGAAGACTCAAGTTTTTTGTTTTGTTTTATATTTCCTACCCAGTGGCTAACACGGTACAAAGACAAACATTTTCCTTACTTTAAAATTATATATACTTCTGATTTATTTCCATGTCACAGTTGTGTTGAGGTTTTTGTCACAATTTTCTGTCATTGCCCGAAATGTGAAATCTGTATAGCTAATGGGTCGGCAACCCCTGGCACGCAAACCAAGAGTGGCACATGAGACCTATTTCCCTAGCACGGCGGCCCAGTGTTACTCACCTTCTTTGGACTTGGCGTGGCTCAGTGTATCTGCCGTCAGTGATCACTGCATCTGCTTCATTATGCGTCATAACGCTGACGTGACCCCTGAGGCCTTCTCAATGGTTTCTGACATCAGACATTCAGGCACTGAAGAGAACAGGGAGCCGTGCTGGAGTCCAGGGAAGGTGAATAACATTTTTTTTTTACATTTGATCACCTCTCCTTGCACTCGTCTTATCATACTCTATGGTCTGAAGTGACCCCAGAGTATAATAGTAGCTTATGAATGGAGATCCCCAAAAATTTCAGGTTTGGCTGAAAATTTTTGGAAAATTCTTTGAGGCCATTATCCAATAAAATACTGTGTGAGGGGGGCCACTATGGGACATTATTCCATGTGGAGGGGTCACTGTGGATCATTATACTATGTGGATGGGCCACTACTATATTGATGGAAAAATCCCTCTAATGTTTACTTTATTTGCTCGCTCATATGGCCATTGCGCATGACCGGCCTTGTGGAAGTACACTTATTGATGTTCTCTTTTCTAGGTGTTGATTCCAATCTCGCTTTACGTTTCCATTGAGGTGGTTAAGCTAGGACAGGTCTACTTCATCCAGAATGACAAGGACTTCTATTGTGAGAAGTCTGACTCTCTCATTCAATGCAGAGCTCTGAATATCTGTGAAGATCTGGGTCAGGTCCAGTACATTTTTTCTGATAAAACTGGCACTTTGACTGAAAACAAGATGGTCTTCCGGAGATGCAGCATTGCCGGTGTGGAATACTCCCATAAGGACAATGGTATGTCTTTACATCCACAGAGTAGTTCATTAAGGATATTGTTCAGTCTATAGGTCTTTATTAGAGATGAGCAAACAGTAAAATGTTCGAGGTTCGATATTCATTTCGAGTAGCCCCTCAATATTCTACTCAAATCGAATATCGAACCCTATTATACTCTATGGGGGGGAAAATGCTCGTTTCAGGGGTAGGCAACGTTCGATCAAATTATACTTACCAAGTCCACGAGTTAGGGTCGGGCTGGATCCTTCGAGAAGTCTTCTCCGTGCAGCTTCCCCGCGGCGTCTTCCGGCTCTGAATATACTCTGCCAGGCATCGGGCCTGGGCAGAGCCGACTGCGCATGCCCGCACTACAAGCAGACATGCGCAGTCGGCTCTGCCCAGGCCCGATGCCTGGCAGAGTGAATGGAGAGCCGGAAGACGCCGCGGGGAAGCTGCACGGAGAAGACTTCTAAAGGTAGGAGAAGAACCAGCGTTGATTGGCCGACTGTATAGCATTCGGCCAATCAATGCTGGTTCTGCATCGAACTTTTCCATTCGAATAGCAAGTGGTACTCGATTGAGTACGAGTATTTCGAATACCGTAGTATTCGATCGAATACCTACTCGATCGAGTACTACTCGCTCATCTCTAGTCTTTATCTGATTAGTGGCGGGGCATACAGCTGATCATTGCAGGGGCTGTCTGTCTGCCCCTTACCAATCAGTTATGTTTGGCCTATACTAAGCATGAGCCATACACTCCTATATCTAGGACAACCCCTTTTAATTTTGTCTTTGACGTACCTGTTCTCAGAATTGATGGTAGATCTGTCTCTGTGTTGGAAGCATCCAGTATTTCATAAAGAATTGGCTCATGGGCCATATGCAAATCTGACTTCCATGATGTAATTAGGAAGCCAGTGCCTCAAGAATGCACACCAATAGAGGGCGCTCACTGAGAATGTGCAAGTCTGTCTTCCATGATGTAATTAGGAAGATAGAGTCTCAGTCAAACAAACCACTCCTTATGGAGTGACGATATCCCCTCAACCCTGTCTAAGCCTCTCACCTCTGCCAGGTCAGTCCTCTCTGCGCCAAGCTGGTGAGATGCAAGAACATCGAAACAGCTTTCCTTGGCTGAGAGACTGTACCTGGTAAAATCCCAACATCATTGCAAACAAAGACCTCTGAGAAGGTCGGCATGATGATAAAGGGAGCGCCCTCTATAGGTTGTTTGACTGAGACTCTGTCTTCCTAATTACATCATGGAAGATAGACTTGCACATTCTCAGTGAGCGCCCTCTATTGGGCTGCATGACTGATGCACTGACTTCCTAATTACATCATGGAAGTCAGATTTGCATATTCTTCCCATGATCCTTTGCACAGTGGAGCGCTCATGGCTTAATAAGACTCCACACACCTAAATGGTGGTTCTCTCCCTATGGAGTGACGATACCCCCCAACTCTATTTGCTCAGTAAAGCAGTGTTATTCAGTGGTGATTTTTCCTCCGATCACATGGTTATGTGAAATGTCTATATCGTGTATAAAGCTGCCCATCGATAGTATAATATAGTCCGATATAGACAGATGATGTAGGAATAATTATTTAGAGTAAATGCCGATCTTGTAAGGAGTACAGGAATAAGATAAAGGGAGTCTGTCACCAGAATACAGCCCCATAAATAGATAGATAGATAGATAGATAGATAGATAGATAGATAGATAGATAGATAGATAGATATGAGATAGATAGATAGATAGATAGATGATACAGAGAGAGATAGATAGATAGATAGATAGATAGATGGGTTACGGTCCCCATGTGAATCGGTGCCTCCTTTGCCTATGTTTAGTAAATACGTATGGATTTGTGGATATATTTTCTATAGACTATCCTGTGAGTCAGAACCCCGCTGATCAGTTATTAAAAGGGCCATGACCTGCAAGTGAGCGTTGTGGCCTCTTCAATGTTCCTGCCATGTCTAGACACTCTTCATAAGGCAGAAGGCCATACTATGAAACAAAGCTGTGCACAATGCAGAGGCAGCAGACAATTGAGCCTCACGGACGCCTACTGTTAGTCCAATTTCTGCCTACTACTGATGGCCCGTGCTAAGGTTACTTCATGACTTTAACCACTTGTTATCAATGTGATGTCATATTCCCAATTCTAAACGCATCACCTTTTTCAGCTAAGAGACTTGAGACCTATCAAGAGTCTGATCTCCATTGTGAAGACATACCAGATGGCAGCAGCTCCTCTAAAAGTGGAACCTGCAAGTCAAAAAGTCACAGCCCCAAGTCTATAAGAAGTGCTCCAAGCAACAAGTCATTGAACAAATTTCCATCAGGTGTCTTAGAAGTACAAGGAGAAGGTGATGGGCCTGGTATGGCACCACATCCACGGAGCGTTGCATTCAGCAGTCCTATGGTACGCATCAGTGCATTGTATAGCTTTGGGGTTTTTTGCGTTGCTGTTTGTTTTTTATAACCTGTTACTTTATATGTATTGAACAGGAAAAGGATGTGGTGCCAGATCCAGGATTACTGAGAAAGTTCTGCAGCATGACTCCACGCTGTTTGTACTTGTCCAGTCATACCGAGAAGACGGCACTGGAGGCTTCTTATATTATTGACTTTTTCCTTGCTCTTGCAATCTGTAATACTGTAGTGGTGTCTTTACCTAACCAGCCACGCCAGAAGGTCTGTATATGTTTGCTATAGATTAGATAATACTTTAGTATGCTTTAATTAGATAAATTAAAATTAGATTAATAATCTTTAATTAGATAGTTCTTTAAAGGGGTTGTCCATGATAAACTAAAAATTAACCCCTCAACTAACTCCTCCCCTCTTCCTGTCTTCTAGTAATGGGCGGAATAGGTTAGCTAGGGAGACGGGGGGGAGGTTGGGAGAAGCTAGTAATGGGCGGGATTGCTAGGCTAAAGAGAGACGAGGAGGAAGGGAGGGACTAGTAATGGGTGGGATTGCTAGGCTAAAGAGAGACAAGGGAGGATGGGAGGGGCTAGTAATGGGTGGGATCACTAGGCTAAAGAGAGACATGGGAGGGTTGAAGGGGATAGTAATGATGGGATCCCATTACTAGCACTAACACTCCTTTATGAAAAAAAAAAAATTCTGTCTGGAAAACTCCTTTAATAGTACCGCTATAGTGATCAGTAATGATTCCATTATCATGAAAGGAACTAAACTGAAGGGTGCTGTCAGGCAGGAGCAGGCAAGCAGTGCGATTCTGAGCTCTGACACTGGCTGCCTCTGGATCGCGCCCCCTGTCTGACTCTGCCCTTCTTACATTACAGAGCTTAAATAGCACATCAGGCACCAAAACTAACTGCGCTTGTTGCTCGGGAATGGTGTGGGCTAGAGAGAAAATTCCAACTGTGCTGGAATCAGTGCAGAGCTGCCTATTAACAGATAATGAGAACTTGAATTGGTGGAGGAGGTGAAAGGTCCTCTTTAAAGGGGCATTCCCACGTCACATACTTCACTGCTGTAAAATCTTCTTTCTTCTTGGTTTGTTGCGTCATATGATGGGCGGGGTTTTATAGGCATCCTGCTGTTTAGCTCTGTCCCAAATTAGCGTGTAGCTCCGCCTACCTCATAGCGTGATCCTATGGGGTGGCTGAAGGGCCTGTGATGTTGTCAAAGGTCCTCAAACAACACTATATGCACAATACTGGACTATGAAGTACAGGCAGGAGCAACTCCATTCTGTGTTACATACAGAGACTGCCTGTCTCTGCCACAATGAACACAATTGAATTAGCTAGCCTGATAACTGGGAGAACAGAAGACAAGTTCAGAAATGAAAGCAGCTCCTCTCCCCTATCTGATAGCAGGAAGCTAGGTCACGTAGTGTAGACACAGGAATAGCTAGATACACAGGCTCGCTCCCTGCACTTAGCCCCTCCTCCCTCCCCCTGAGAGCAGCAGATACATCACTTGACTTTTGAGCAGATAAGTCAGGGCTGTGTCAACAATGAATTGAATAAAGTAAGATAGTGGCCAAACAAAGCAGTTTTGCTGAAGCAGTGTATTTAGGAAAAGTCTTACATCCACATTAACAAGCAGTATAGATAGGATCCTTGTGATGGGACAACCCCATACAGTCCTGGGCTTTTTCCGTGCAACCATATAAAATCCACATTTGAGCTAGATGCAGTGGCTGACACTTGGATGATTGTCTAGGAATACATGTAAGTTTTATTTCACAAGGTGTGCAAAAAAAAATAAAAAATTGAATCACGTATGGGCTGAGTTTATGAAATATCTCTATGACCACTTTCACTTGGTCAGTATTGGATCAGTATTTTGCATCAGTATTTTTAAGCCAAAACCAAATATGGAATATTTTGAACTCATTCCTGATTTTGCCCTACAAATACTGAAAAGTGGCCAAAAAGTGGGGTTTCTCTGATATATTTTTTTGACCTTCCTTGGTTCGTCAAGGTCTTAAAACATCCTGCAAATATAGGGAGGTATGCCTTGGGGAAAGGCAGAGCCTGAGAATAATTTATGTGAGCAGCACTAGTCGTACATTTTGGCTTTGCCCAAGTGAAGCAGATGGCTTAAAGGGAATTAGACCAAGCCATTGTTCGGTGTGTGTAGCGGGTAGTGTATGTGCCCACGTTCATTGATTGTCTATTATTATATTGACAGGTAAGGATACCATCCGTCATTAAAACTCCCATGAAATCTCTCGAAGAAATCAAGCAGATGTTTCAGAGGTTTTCTGTTCGGAAACTGAGCTCCACCTCACTGTCTACTGTAAAAGATTCCTCTTCAGAGACGCCCAACAGCTTTATGAACAAGGTGCCCCTCTTTAGCCGAATGAAGCTGGCTTCTCCTACGGAGGGTGAACGTTCCTTGGAGGTTAGTTTAGAATCCACAAGTCAAATGCCCCCGGAGGGCTTGGAAAACTTAGACCTTGCAAGTCACAGCGATGCCACCGATAAACCTACCACGTGTGAACTTTACTATGAAGCAGAGTCCCCGGATGAAGCTGCTTTGGTTCATGCGGCCAGAGCTTATAGATGCACCCTTCAGGCTCGGACTCCGGACCAAGTCACGGTGGAGCTTGGCTTCCTAGGACCTTTAACATTTCAACTGCTGCATATTTTGCCATTTGACTCTGTGAGGAAAAGGATGTCTGTTGTGGTGCGACATCCGATGTCCAATGAGCTAGTGGTCTATACAAAAGGTGCAGATTCTGTAATAATGGATCTCCTGGCCTTGGCCTCTAATGGTGAGTTTGGTGACACTTTAGAAACCTAATGATCATACCAAGAACAACATTCCCAGAAAGATCTTTGCCCGTCGTCTCTGAAAACGTGTGACTAGTATGGACTGAAGTGTGTATGGCGGCTTGGAGAAATAATCCTTCACAAGATAATCTTTGTTCCATTATTTTAATTCTAAGACTTGTAACATGTTTTGCCATTTAAAGGGGTATTCCCGTTTTAAGAGGTTATCTGCCATCCATAGGATATGGGATTCATTTGCAGATAGGTCAGAGCCCACTGATCAGAGCATTAAAGGGGCTCTATCAGCAAATTGTTGCTGTATGAGCCCCACATATGTGTGAATAGCCTTTAAAAGGCCCTTCAGGCACCGCTAATCTTATTTTAACCCCCCCCCCCCCCCCGCCCGTTTTAAAATAAAACTATAAAAACATATATGTAACTCATACCTTTGCATGCATGCTGGGTGGTCCTGCACGATCTGACGTCATCTTCGGTCCCGTCTTCCTCTTCTTTCTTCTTCCAGTGACGTCCTCTTGTCCTGGCTCTTCTCCGCCTTCATCTTCTGTTCTTCCGGAGTGTAGACGTTGGCGAGCGTATTGTGCATGCTCACGTAGTTCTAAGGGATACTTGGAACTACAACAAAAATGGTGTTGGCACGTGTGCAGTAGCGCTCCTTCGCATGCGTGGGATTTCAACACAACCCACCGGAAGAACAGAAGATGAAGGCGGAGAAGAGCCAGGACAGGGGGACGTCGCTGGAAGAAGAAAGAAGAGGAAGGCGGGAACGAAGATGACGTTGGATCGTGCACGACCGCCCCCATGTCCATGATTTACATATATGTTTTTATAGTTTTATTTTAAAATGGGCGGGGGTTTAAAATAAGAGTAGTGGATAGAGATGAGCGAGTACTATTCAGATCAGCTGATCCGAACAGCACGCTCCATAGAAATGAATGGATGCACCTGGTACTTCCACTTTGACGGCGGCCGGCCGCTTAACACCCCGCGTGCCGGCTACGTCCATTCATTTCTATGCGAGCGTGCTGTTCGAATCGGCTGATCCGAACAGTACTCGATCATCTCTAGTAGTGGTGCCTGAAGGGCCTTTTTAAAGGCTATTCACGTATATGTGGGGCTCATACAGCAAAATTTTGCTGATAGAGCCCCTTTAATGGAGCAGAGTTGTCCTGACCATAAACTCTATCCAAAACCAGGGAACAAAACTTCTCCATTTTCCTGGTTACTGGATATCTCAGCACTTGGAACTTCACCGATCTGCGAGTTATCCCTTAGCCAGTATACAGGGAATAACATCTTAACATGGAAGTCCCCACTTTATTCTTTTCTAGTACAGGTAACCTCCACACATGAATACGGGTATCTCTGTAAACTGTTTTATCGTAGTCTAATCTTTTACTTGTGTTCTATTATCAGATAACAAAACAGAAGAGCTGCAGACAGAGATCCGAACGTTAACTCAGAAACATTTAGATAAATATGCAAAAGGAGGACTCCGCACTTTATGTATTGCTAAGAAGGTAACTGTGCTCTGCTGTAAGAAACGTTCGTGAAAGATTAAATTTACTAACATGTATAAAGGGTTTGTCAGGCAGTGTGCATATAGGAAAAGCGCTGTATGGATTAAAGAAAAAACAAAAAAACAAGCATTACTTGCCTCACCCATCCCAACTTATCAGTTCCCGGCTGGTCTCTTCTTCCTGGCCTTTGCTGTGTGTCGTCTTGTTTGACAGGAAATACCTGGTCATCCCAATAGCTCTACGGTGATTGGCTGAGAAGTCAGTGAAGACCAGGCCCAGGAGGTAGAGACCAGCAGGGATCCTGCATCAGCACTGACAGGTAGTTGCTGAGGTGAGTTATACTTATTTTATTTTGTAACCCATTCTACCCCATTTCTTAAAATAAATAACCTGCTGGACCACCCCTGAATTTAAAGGGGCCACGTAAAGGGTGACTTTGATGGCCTACTGTGGGCTTGGTCTGCTGATAGGATGTTGCTCTATGGTCATGGGAAACAGTGGCAGCTTCTTTTTCATGTAGATCACACTGATTAGTGCAAGTACAATAAAGCTTATGAGACTTTAAAGGGGTTGTCCCATCTCAAGGCTCCTATTTATACTGGTAGATTATTTAAACTGAAGACTTTTCTTAAATAAATTGCTTAAGAAATGCTGCTTTGTTTGCCTGCTTTGTGAACTTATTCCGCCCCATTGTTTACACAGTGTTGCAATAACCACCTGTGAGAGAGGTCAAATGAGGTCACTTACTCAGCTAATTGCAGTGTGCTGATAAAAGTTTTTTTCTATTATCTCTCCATGTAAACACACAATTAACACTGAGTCCGTTATGTACATGCATCTGCATATTATCTGATCTACATAACAGTGTCCTGTTTAGCGAGAAGGAGGAGGGGGGGGGAGATACAGCAAGTAAGAAGAGACAGCAGGCAGACTGCTGAAACAAGGAGATGGGAAAAGCCCTTTAAGGACTTCGGCACAAAGCCAGTTGACCTTGGAGACATTGAGACTGTATGTATAGTATACAAAGCATGAGAGATGTCAGGTGTGTGAGCTTTATTATCAGTTATAGCATCTATTAATATACTATGTGCGATATCTCACTGTGCTCTATCTTGTAGGTTATGACTGATGCAGAATATGCAGAATGGCTGCACGGTCACAGTTTAGCAGAAACAAGTATTGATAACCGGGAAGAGCTGCTGTACGAGTCTGCACTGAAACTGGAAACCAATCTAATGCTGCTTGGTAGGTTTATTTTACACAAGTGCATTGTTGTTGTACGTTGCTTTTGTATGTGCTAATGTATTAACGGGGTAATTAATTTCAGGGGCAACTGGAATAGAAGACAGACTCCAGGAAGGTGTGCCGGAGACTATAGAGTCACTAAGGAAATCTGGTATCAAAATCTGGATGCTTACTGGGGACAAGGAAGAGACTGCAGTCAACATTGCTTATTCTTGCCAACTCTTAGAGCATAGCTACAAAATCTTTTCCGTCACCAGACAAGAAAGGGTGAGTATATTGTATAATGTATGTCTAAGGCTAGGGTCACATCAAGTTGCAGTGTGAGTTGAAAATCTGAAAATCACCAAATGCTTCAAGTATTAATAATAATAATAATAATAATAATAATATTTTTAATTATTATTATTATTATTATTATTATTATTATTTTATCTGACGGTTTCAGTTTAAAAGAGTTGCCACTTAGCGGGTCCCTTTATAGTCAGTGGGGTCCATCAGGCCCTTGTTTCCTGCTTTAGCGGGCCGCCTGTCTCTTGTTCTGGTTCACCTCTGGACCAGAACAAGGGACAAAACAATGTTGATGTCAACATAGTGTTAACAAGGAAGGTTTGTTAACCCTTCCACAACTGGGAATGTTTTGGAATAGGATTCCTTGAGCAACATTTCACCTTTTATGTGCCCTTCCCTTTATTCAGTATTTCGAATTCAGTATTTAAAGGGATTCTACCATTAAAACCTTTTTTTTTTTTTTTTTTTTTTTTTTTTTTTTTGTGGATAAGACATCGGAATAGCCTTTAGAAAAGCTATTCGTCTCTTACCTTTAGACATGGTCTCCGCTGCGCCGTTCCTTAGAAATACAGGTTTTTACCAGTATGGAAATGAGTTCTCCCGCAGCGATGGGGGCGGGCCCCAGCACTCAAACAGCGATGATGTCGTCCCCACCGCTGCCAGAGAAGTGTCTCCAAGCGCCGCCTCCTTCTTCGTCCGCCGCGTCCTTCTTCATCCGCCGCGTCAACTTCAATGTCTTCTTCCGGCGCAGGCTCGTAACTTCTAGCAGAGCAGACAGGACACGGGAAAATGGCCGGTAACAATACTGTGCAAGCGTCCCATTTTCCTGTGACCTATGCGCCTGCGCATTCTGCTCTGCCCAAGGCCCGAGGCCTAGAAGTTAAGAGCCTGCGCCGGAAGAAGACATTGAAGTTGAAGCGGTGGACGAAGAAGGAGGCGGCGCTTGGAGACACTTCTCTGGCAGCGGTGGGGACGCCTCCATCACTGCAAGGGAATTCATTTGTAAACCGGTAAAATACGGTATTTCTAAGGAACAGCGCAGCGGAGAGCACGTCTAAGGTAAGAGACGAATAGCCTTTCTAAAGTGTCTTATCCACAAAAAAAAAGGTTTTAATGGTAGAATCCCTTTAACATGGCCCAAGACGCAAAAAAATCTGAATTTCTTTATGGCGGTAATAATAATAATAATACAGTAGTAAATAGTAATAATAATAGTAGTAATTATTATTACAATTACTAAAACCTTAAATGTTAAATCTGCTGTGCATAGCTGGTAGGTTTGCGAAAGCAACACAAAGGGCTAGTTCACACGGGGATTCTGCGTGTGCATATTCTGTCACAGCTGCCACGACGGGATACCGGTGCAGTGCACAGCATCCCGTCGCGGCTTTCTGCTCCGATTAGGCCCAAATGAATGTGCCTAGTCTGGAGGGCGCTGTCGCGAGGCGGACGCCGCAGGTGAATCAGCTGCAGAATGCACCTGTAGAAAGGGCAGCTCGCTTCTTCTTTCCACTAGCAGGAACAAACCACTAGTAGAAAAAAGAAGGCTAGCAGTCTACATAGACTTCTATTGTAAGGGGGATTCCATGCCAAAATCCACCCCGTGTGAACTAGCCCAAAGCAGACAACCGCAGTACACCTATAATAAGTGCATGTCCTCTTAAACCCTTCTACTTCTAGGTTAGGTTGCTGTAAATCATGTGTCTGTATTACATTTGGTTCAGAGGATAGTGAAATACAAGGACGCCTCACACCACTGGTATAAGGGATTGTAAAAAGACAATAAAGAAAATAGTACAATAACAAAAATAGTACAATAGATGATGCACAAGAATAGAATGTCATTTACCTTCACGTCAATGCAGGTGTGCGTGCCTCAGGGGAGCACATATGTTATGTGCAACACCCCAAGATATACAGGCAAATCTCCAAGTGTCTAAATAAATTGAGCCACCTATTATGGTGTGCCCTGACCTTATATAACCCCCAGCCTCATGTATACTTTCCATTCGATGCAACCGTACAGACACAGCCTGGACATTGGTGTAATTTACAGCAAATTGGATTTTATCTTTAGACTTTGCCTTTACAGCAGGCATGTCAAACTCAGGGTACCCCGAGGGCCACATGAGTAACAAGAGGTTGTTGCGAGGGCCGCACACAGCAGCTAATGTCACGCACGTATTTTAACAGCAGTCATGAAAACAAGATATGAAGTAGTAATATGTAACAGCAACTAATATATTTAACAAAAATACAGCAATTAAAAACTAAACATTTATTTGCTATCATTTTTTTCAAATTTTTTTTTTAGATTATAAGTGGTGATCAGTTAGCCTTGTTCTCTGAGAAGATTTTGTTAGTTTCATAAAAGAAAATTATCTATTTACATATACACCCTTCATCTGCCCCCAGATTCATGTCCCACATCTCTGCCCCAGATTCATGTCCCCCCATCTCTGCCCTCAGATTCATGTCCCACATCTCTGCCCCAGATTCATGTCCCCCCATCTCTGCCCCCAGATTCATGTCCCCCCATATCTGCCCCCAGATTCATGTCCCCCCATCTCTGCCCCAGATTCATGTCCCCCATCTCTGCCTCCAGATTCATGTCCCCTCCAGCTCTGCCCCCAGATTCATGTCCCCTCCAGCTCTGCCCCCAGATTCATGTCCCCATCTCTGCCCCCAGATTCATGTCCCCCCATCTCTGCCCCCAGATTCATGTCTCCACATCTCTGCCCCCAGATTCATGTCCCCCCCCCCATCTCTGCCCCCAGATTCATGTCTCCACATCTCTGCCCCCAGATTCATGTCTCCACATCTCTGCCCCCAGATTCATGTCTCCACATCTCTGCCCCCAGATTCATGTCTCCACATCTCTGCCCCCAGATTCATGTCTCCACATCTCTGCCCCCAGATTCATGTCTCCACATCTCTGCCCCCAGATTCATGTCTCCACATCTCTGCCCCCAGATTCATGTCTCCACATCTCTGCCCCAGATTCATGTCCCCCATCTCTGCCCCCCAGTGTCATGTCCCCTCCATCTCTGCCCCCAGTGTCATGTCCCCCATCTCTGCCCCCAGATTCATGTCCCCCATCTCTGCCCCCAGTGTCATGTCATGTCCCCTCCATCTCTGCCCCCAGTGTCATGTCCCCCATCTCTGCCCCCAGATTCATGTCCCCCATCTCTGCCCTCAGATTCATGTCCCCCATCTCTGTCCCCAGTGTCATGTCCCCCATCTCTGTCCCCAGTGTCATGCCGTCCCCTCCTTCATCTGCCCTGTTTCACGTTCCACCTCTATGCATACATACACACATTAAACTTACCTTCTCCGACGATTCCGAGTCCTCGCTCCCCCGCCGCACTCTCTCTCTCTCCCGCCTGCCGCGACCATCGCTGTCGGCTCAAATGAATGAGCCGACATAGGAGGGAGCTGCCGGGGGCGGAAGCCGCGCGGCTCAACCCGCGCGGCTTCCGTCTGAAGATTTAGACGCGATGTGACGTCATCACGTCACATCACGTCTACACAGCAGCGAATAGCCGCGTGAGTATTGCACCTCTGCGGCCCGCACAAAAGTCTCAAACTTTGTCTCTTAGAGACAAAGTTTCAGACTTTTGTGCGGGCCGCAGATATGCCTGTAAAGGGCCGCATGCGGCCCGCGGGCCGCATGTTTGACATGCCTGCTTTACAGTATTTTCATTTTCGATTGTGTAAGTTTGTATGTTATTATTTCCTCTTTATATTGTCTGCAGGCAACATGTGAGGCTTTACTAGACAATATCATTGACGACATTGAAAGACACCAGTTGGCTGATAATTCTTCAACAAAAGGAGGGGAATCTCATAATTCCTCTTTTGAGAAAGAAAGTGTTGACTTTGCCTTGATAATCGATGGGAGAAGTTTGGAGTTTGCACTACATGAAACCCTGGAGAAGAAGTTCCTCTACCTCACTCAGCATTGCAGAGCGGTCATATGTTGCAGGGCAACTCCGCTGCAGAAAAGCCAAGTGGTTAAGCTGGTCCGGAATAGCATGAATGTGATGACCCTGGCTATTGGTTAGTAAAAATGTACTCCTTGAGCATTAAACATAGTAGCATAGCTTGACAAGCTTGAAAAAAAGACACAGGACCACCAGGCTGAACCTATAAGTCCTATAGTGATCTAGAAGAATGTGATTGAACAAGGTTACAAGGTGCTGGGGGTGACTTTACAATTGGGGACTTATTAAAGGCTCCAAGGTTAGCCATCTTCTCCTGCCACAGGATGCAGTACTAACTCCTAGATAAAATACGCAGAACATATACAGATACATTGTATTATACAAGCAGTCACGTTTCAGCTTTCTAGTGGGACATAAAAAAGAAAAAAAAATTTTAAAAAAAAAATTACTGTATATACTCGAGTATAAGCCGAATTTTTCAGCACAGTTTTTGTGCTGAAAAAGCCCCCCTCGGCTTATACTCGATTCGGCAAAAAAAAAAAAAAAATTAAAAATGTGGGGGGTTTTTTGGGATTGGGGGGGGGGGGGGGGGGGTCTATGACCAGCCGCAATAGTAATGTATAGAATCTCCCATAAAATAGTGGGAAAAAAAAAGAAAGCTTTAAAAAAATATATATATATATATATATATATATATATATATATATATATATATATATATATATTAAGAAAATAAAGTAAATAAAAGTTGTAAATCCCTCCTTTCCCTAGAATACATATAATGTAGAAAATGACTGTGAAACACAAACACATTAGGTATCCCTGTGTCTACTGAATATAGGGAATCTGCAGTGCTCCTGTTCCGTCGGGAAGGGGTTAATAGGAGCACTGCAGATCCCCTATAGTCAGCCAGGCTGAATTCCAAGTAGGGGAAAAAAAAACAGTCCTCAAGCTCAGGGAAGGGGCAGACAGACAACCAAAACACCCCCTCCCCTTCCCCAGCAACTACTGCACCCAAAAACTCCGACCATTTTAATTTTTGAAATTTTCTAGTAGCTGCTGCATTTCCCCCCCCCCCCCCTCGGCTTATACTCGAGTCAGTAAGTTTTCCCAGTGTTTTGTGGTAAAATTAGGGGCCTCGGCTTATATTCGGATCGGCTTATACTCGAGTATATATGGTAAGCTTTTCCCACTGGAAGAAAACATTAAAAATAAACATAATAATTCTGATCTATTAAATTATCAATGTGTCCTAGAACCCCTAATCGGCTCCCAAAATCTGCTCTAAATTCCTGAAGCCAAAATTTTCTGCCTGACTAATTCAGCAGCAAGTTCCTCTATGTGAAGAACCCCCTTAGAGCCCGAAAGGTTGTTCACACCCCAAAAAGGTACCAATGAAAATTCCAGGTTGTCCCACAAAAAAAAGCTTCCCGCACAGCACACACAATGGATCTACTTTTTTAAAGTTTTTATTTATTTTTTTAATTTTTTTTTTTAGAATTTATTATTATTGTAGTCAGTATTGTAATCGTACCGACTTTTGTCACTTAGGCTGGGTTCACTTCTGCCTCTGGTATCCGTCTACTTGCAAACTGTTTTAAGAGAAAAACGGTTTGGTGCTAAAAGGATTCCAAACGTGACACAGCGGATACCCGAATCTGTTTTTTAAACAGATTAGTCAATGGGTGTCAGCGTTTTTGAGCAATCCGTTTTTTTTTTTTTCTTCCCCCTTCTTCATTCTGAGCATGCGCAGAGGGAAAAATGGATTGCAAACGGACAAAAACTGATTGCTATCTGTTTTCCATAGACCTTAAAGGGATTCTCCCATTAAAACCCTTTTTTTTTTGTGGCTAAGACGTCGGAGTAGCCTTTAGAAGGGCTATTCGTCTCTTACCTTTAGACGTGGTCTCCGCCGTGCGTTCCTTAGAAATACCAGTTTTTACCAGTATGGAAATGAGTTCTCTCGCAGCGATGGGGGCGGCCCCCAGCGCTTAAGCAGCGATGAGGGAGTCCCCACTGCCGCCAGAGAAGTGTCTCCAAGCGCCTCCTCCTTCATCTGCAGCGTCATCTTTAGTGTCTTCTTCCGGCTCGTAACTTCTAGGTGTTGGGCCTTGAGTAGAGCAGACTGCGCAGGCGTACAGGCCACGGGAAAATGGCCGCTAACAATACTATGCAAGCGGCCATTTTCCAGTGGCCTGTACGCCTGCGCAGTCTGCTCTGCTCAAGGCCCGACGCCTAGAAGTTACGAGCCTGCGCCAGAAGAAGATATTGAAGATGATGCGGTGGATAAAGAAGGAGGCGGCACTGGAGACACTTCTCTTGCAGCACTGGGGACACTCTCATCGCTGTTTGAGTGCTGGGACCGGCCCCCATTGCTGCGAGAGAACTCTTTTGCATACCGGTAAAAAGCGTTATTCCTAAGGAACGGCGCAGCGGAGATCACATCTAAAGGTAAGAGACGAATAGTATTTCTAAAGAATATTCCAACGTCTTATCCACAAAAAAAGAGGTTTTAATGGTAGAATCCCTTTAATGTAAAGAAAAAAAAAATTGAAAAAAAAACCCATAACGGATTGGTTGCTGTCCAAAATTCAGAATTTGAACGGATTTGCTGAACGCAGATGTGAGCCAGGCCTTAACATGTCAGTTTTACAATCCAAAGAACAATGGTGAAATTAGTTTTTTTTATTCCACCCTACAAGACAAATTATAAAGGTTTTTTCATACCTGATAGTACAGTAAAGACCTTTCATGTCCCCAGAGATGGCGGTATTATATACTGCTATGAAGATGACGGTCAGCTTTGTCAGTGCACACCCAGATGCCGGAGTTATCGCCCAATTAATGGATTTCCATTGTGGAACTGGTTCTTTGTCTCCTGATTTTGCTTTTGGCTGGTTTTATTCTATTGCCATTCATGGATGGAAGTCAGCCAGATATCTCATTTGTGCATCATTTTGCAACGCCTGGCTTCACATGAGATACATTTACTCTGCTGTTCTTACATTTTGTCTTGCCTTGTCTTCCCTAAGGCGATGGCGCCAATGATGTGAGCATGATTCAAGTCGCTGACGTTGGTGTTGGCATTTCCGGACAAGAAGGCATGCAGGTAACTCAAAGGTCATGATTATGAAGAATTCATCAAAAAGACCAAAAAAATGACTGCACATTGTAGCAAAAATTCTCAATAACTTGTGTGCAGCCTGTCAATAGTCATGTGACGCACCGGACTTTCCTAAATGTTGTATATTACTGATATGCGTTTTAATAAGCGATTTTATATGGTTTCAACAGCAAATCTTATTCATTGTAGGATATGTGTTTTTTGTTTTTTCTAGATTTAGATTTTTGGATTACAGACGAAATGTAACATCCCTTAAAAATAGTCATTATTGAGTGGAATGAGCAGGTCCTGAATATCCAGATAAATATCAGTAATAAGATAGAAGTTAGCCCGATGTTGGACTGAACCCCAGAAAAGCACTGATGTTCTGACCCTTGTTTCTGACTTGCAGGCAGTGATGTCGAGTGATTTTGCAGTCTCGCACTTTAAGCATCTGAGGAAGCTGTTACTTGTCCACGGCCATTGGTGTTATACCCGGCTGGCTAATATGATTCTGTACTTTTTCTATAAAAATGTGGTAAGTGAGGCAAGTAAATAATGTAAACTCTTCTAATATGGGCATCATGCGTCCTAGTAAGGCTTTGGTCACTCCTGAGTTGAAGCCTCCACTTGGAGCCGGTGGCACAGAATTCATCTGAAATTATTTGTTTGGTTGTATCCGTAGAAAGTGTAACAATGGGTTTAGTCAATGGGGTCACTCGGGATCTGTAGATGTCCAATCGCAGTAGTGCTGATCAATGAGAGAGGCAGCGATCAGTACTTGTTTGCATTGGCCTAATTAGACATGGATTATCATCAGGACTGTCCAGATAACACAGGGCGACATGCTGCCAATAACCTGTGTCTTGTATCCTGTATAAGAGATGCGACCGACTGACCGGCGACCCTTAGTTCACCGATCATCTGATCAGCAGGTCTATAAGACAAGACTGTTATCGGCAATGAGTGTACTCAAGGTCATTTCTTGCCAATAATAGCCCTAAGTATCAGCCTGTCTAATGGGTCCTTAAGGGCTCGTTCACACGTGAACAAAGAGGCGTATTTTGAAGCGGATTTCGCTTCAAAATCCGCCCCTTTACAATGGTGGTCTATGCAGACCGCTGGGCTTTTTTTTTCCACTAGCAGCGGGCTGCCACTAGCGGAGAAAAGAAGCAACATGTCCCTTCTTCAGGCGGAAGCCGCGGCGCGCTAGACCATGGCTTCCGCCTAGCGGCGGCACCCTCCTATTTCGGCTCATTCATTTGAGCCGTCATAGGAGGGGAAAGCCGCAACCGCGCTGGTCGCACAAGGTGGATTTTGACCGGAGAGAGACATGTCTCGCCGCGTCTCTCTCTGTGTCAAAACCCGCGCGGGCGCTGCACATGTGAACTGACCCTAAGGCTGGATTCACACTCTGTGTTATGTCAGGTTGGTATTATATTTCTTTGGTTATTGTCAGTAAAAAAAAACAAAAAAAAAACAGCAACTTGCCAATGGTAAAGATATATGAAGTTCTTTAACTGGTTCCAGAGCACCCATTGACTTTGTATGTCCAGGCAGTCCGCACTCAAAGTTTATTTTATTTATTTATTTTATTTTTTGTTGTTGTTGTTTTTCCCCCCCAAGGGGACTTGAGCCTGGAATTTGCCGATCCCCAACACATATATCAAATTGCGAATGCACGTCATTGGTCACATGGGGATGGTCGTATGGGGTATGTATGGAAAGGGCTCAGGACTGGAGCTGAGCGCTTTCCATATAGCTACCGTATATACTCGAGTATAAGCCGACCCGAATATAAGCCAACCCCCCTAATTTTACCACAAAAAACTGGGAACACTTATTGACTCGAGTATAAGCCGAGGGGGGGAGATGCAGCAGCTACTGGGAAATTTCAAAAATTAAAATGGTTTTTGGGTGTAGTAGTTGCTGGGTGCTGGGGAAGGGGAGGGGGTGTTTTGGTTGTCTGTCTGCCCCTTCCCTGAGCTTCAGGATTGGGGTCCCCCCCCCACTTGGAATTCAGTCTGGCTGAATATAGGGGATCTGCAGTGCTCCTATTAACCCCTTCCTGACGGAACAAGAGCACTGCAGATCCCTATATTCAGTAGACACAGGGATACCTAATGTGTTTGTGTGTCACAGTCATTTTCTACTTTTATATGTATTCTAGAGAAATGAGGGATTTACAACTTTTAATTCTTTTATTATATTTTTTTTAAAGCTTTTTTTTTTTTTTTTTTTCACTATTCTATGGGAGAGTCTATACATTACTATTGCGGCTGGTCATAGACCCCACCCCCCAAAAAATTATTTCTTTTTTAGCTTGACTCGAGTATAAGCCAAGGAGGGCTTTTTCAGCACAAAAACCGTGCTAAAAATATACTCGAGTATATACAGTAATTTATATACAGTGTGTGTGCATATATACATATATAGCTAGCACCCGCCACGAACAGCAGCGATCGGTGCCTGCGGCGGTCAAACCGGTATAAATTGTGCAGGCACCACCATTTTTTTTTACCAATTTCCACCCTCCTGAATGTCAACGGAGGGCGGCGATTGGATGCCATGACAGCTGGTAGCCTATAGAAGTCGGGAGCCTGTTGAAGAGTTTATTGTAATTTGCTATTCACTGCAATACAGTAGTATTGCAGTGAATAATATGAGCGCTCAGACCACCGAGGTTTCAAGGTCCCTAGGGAGTCTGATCATAAAAGTAATAGAAGAAACAATTTTTTTTTAAAGTATAAAAAAATAAACATAAAAGTTCAAATCACCCCGCTTTCCCTAGATCAGATATAAAAGTGAACAAAAATAATCATAAACACATTAGGTCTCCCCGCACTGCAAAATGACCGAATTATTAAAATATGTATCCCATACGGTGAACGGCGTAGTGGTAAAAACAAATCTAAATAGCCAAATAGTGGGGGGGGTTTCGACACTTTGCCTCCTATAAAAAAAAAAATTGAATAAAATATGATCAAACTATCAGATCTTACCTAAATGGTATCAATAAAAACAGCATCTTGTCCCACATAAAAACACACCGCACCCAGCTCCATACATGTAAATAGGAAACAGTGACAGGTGTCACAACATGGCGACACAAATTTTTATTTTATTTTCTATTTTGCAAAGTTTTTTTTGTTTTTTTGGGTATTGCTGTGTTCGTACCGACCCGTAGAATACAGGTAACGTGTACTCTGTAAAAATTAAACCCATATGAAATTGGCGCAAATGCATTTTTTCTTCAATTGCACCTCATTCAGAATTTTTTTTCCAGCTTCCCAGTACATTGTAAGGATATTGAATGGCGCCATCACAAAGTACAATTTGTCTCACAAACAATAAGCCATTGAGGGGATATTGTCACTCCATAGGGAGAGAACCACCATTTAGGTGTGTGGAGTCTTATTAAGCCATGAGCGCTCCACTGTGCAAAGGAACATGGGAAGAATATGCAAATCTGACTTCCATGATGTAATTAGGATGTCAGTGCCTCAGTCATGCACACCAGTAGAGGGCGCTGACTGAGAATGTGCAAGTCTGTCTTCCATGATGTAATTAGGAAGACAGAGTCTCAGTCAAGCAAACCAATAGAGGGCGCTCCCTTTACCATCCTGCCCACCTTCTCAGAGGCCTTTGTTTGCAATGATGTTGGGATTTTACCAGGTACAGTCTCCTCAGCCAAGGACAGCTGTTTCAATGTTCTTGCATCTCATCAGCTTGGCGCAGAGAGGACTGACCTGGCAGAAGTGAGAGGCTTAGACAGGGTTGAGGGGATATCGTCACTCCATAGGCCAATAAGCCATCATGTGAGCCTGTGAGCTGAAAAATTAAAAAAGTTAGGGCTTTTGGAATGTGGGGAGGGAAAAACGAAAATGCAAAAAACCAAAAAATGGCTGGGTCATCAAGGGGTCAAAACCATATGGGGGGCGGAGCCTAACCGTCGAAGTAGATGGAGGTCTGAGCCTGCAGCTCTGTCTTCAAAGCAGCCTTACCCCGACCCTACAGCTTCCACACGCTCTGAAATGGGCAAGCAGAACCGGGATCGCGGCGGTGACCTACCTGGTACGCCGAATCGTAGGTCCAGCTCCACAGAACTTCATAAATTCTTTAAAAAGAAGGCGCCTCAGTCTCCAGTGATGGCGCGCAAGATGGCGCCCGACGACGCTCACTCCGGGGACGCGGCTGAGGAGTTGGACGCAGAGAGCCTGTCTGGAGCCGACACACAAGGTACGGACACTCGCCCTATTACACAGGCCTTCCTCATGAAAGCCCTTGCCCAAACAATAGCTCCGGTCATGACCGAGCTAACGGAGATGAGAACCGAGCTCCAACACATGGGAGGCCGCGTGGATACACTAGAATCAGCTCAAAGAGATATTACGCACCATGCTAATACAGCAGTTCAGCACATCTCAAACCATCACAACCACTTAAACCGTCTGCATGACATGATTGAGGACTTGGAAAATAGAAATAGGAGAAGGAACATCAGACTGAAGGGTCTCCCTGAATCCTTCTCCCCAGACTCCCTGAGGGAAGTAATGTCCGCCATTTTCTCAGACCTTCTGGGCTCAGAGAGGGCCTCTACTGTCCAAATTGAGAGAGTGCACCGCTCCATTAGAGCTAAACCTGCTTCTACAGATCCCCCTAGGGACATAATTTGTGGTTTATTGACATCTGTGGACACAACAGAAATTTTATTAGCGTCCAGAGACAAAAGACCCCTACTATATGAGGGCCATGAAATACAACTATACCAGGATTTGGCGCCCTCCACGCTTGCAAAGAGGAGACTCCTCAAACCCCTACTGGCAGTTCTGAGAGATAAGGGCTTACAATACGCGTGGCTATTCCCGTTTGGCCTCTCCATAATGAGCAGAGGTCGCAGAGTGTATATACGTTCTCCAGAAGACCTCACCGCAGCGTGGCCGCAACTGGGCATCGATCCCATACCTATTCCGTCATGGGCCATGCTCCCAGAGGACATTCATGATTGGCCTCCTTTACCCACCCTAGAGAAACAAGCACCCCTCCGCAAGCTGAGATCCCCAAAAAGGAAGAAGTCGGTCGTCAGGGGCCTCATCAGCGAATGAATACTTTTTCTCCCTGGTTTTCATGCCTTACTGAGCCTTCTATATATATATATATATCTCTGGTAGCTGTTTACCTTCAGTACTTCTCTTCTCTCACGGACATATATAGCTCCTGTTCCCTTCCTTTATGGACCGTACCCTACGCTCATATACAACTTATTCTCCAGATGGGCTGAGGTTAATCCTGACTAAAATGGTCATGACCTTTTTCTCTCATAGCTGCACTTAATGAGACTTTCATTCATGATGGCGTATTACTCTTCTAAATCTCCGTTTGCAGATGAGTCTTCCCCCATACTTGTGACAGCGTACACAAGCAACGAGGGTCTTTTCCTTTGCTCCCGCCCACGGGGTCCAGACTCGGGGCCCGGTGGTCGGGGACGACGGAGTCCCCTCATTCATCTCCTTCCCCATCCCCTCCCTTGGTCTCTAGGTTTCATTGAACCAGCTCCAGGGCTCCTCCGACTTACTTAGTAGCCCACTCTAAGTCACATCATTCAGCTGCATTGTTCTCTAGTATTAGACATTTATACTGACCCGATTTTTATGCTGTTATTGTTTCCGTAGATGTTTACCTGTTTACCTATGTGACATATGTTACTCGGAAATGTGTGCTTCTTCTTGATGATACCTTATATTTCCCCACTTTTTCCTCTTACGTATTCACCCCCCCCCCTCCACCTCTCATTATTCCTTCCCCCTTTTTCCCCTCCTTTCCCCCCCCTCCTCTGTAAAAGCTTTACTCTACTTTCCGCTACCTCTCTCACCTGCGCAGTATTTTCTACAACTCTCTCTCCTTAATTTCAGACCATTATCTCCTCCCCTCTCTCATGTCAGATCCTGATATTACGATGTTATGCTGTTACTGTTACTGGCATTGATTCACTTTGATACATCTGCCTTCCGCTCCCTTGTTACTAACAGATGTTGCTTCTATTATTACTGGTTGTTATTGTTATATCCAAAATGCACTAAACTGCTTTCCTCCTTAGGTCCTTGACCCACAGCTTGTCACCTCTGGGGAATTTCTCCAGAAGTCCCAATCACCATCCAGGTCAACATTTTCCCCCCTCCACTCCTCTCCCCCCCCCCCTTCCCCCCCCATTTCCCCTTCAGTACTCTTCGTCTCCTCACTACCTCCCCCTCCTTCCCGATTCACTTTCTAACATTCGCATTCCCTCCCATTTTTCCCCACTACACCTTCTCCTGGGTCGTCCGGTGGGCTGCAACGATTAGGACCCTAACTCCGCTTCCCTTTTCCCAACTATCCAGATACGGATAGATCTGGACAAACTATTCCACTGCCCTGAGGCGAGTTTTCAGGCACACTCGCCAACTAATTTCCGATCTTATATACTTTTGGTTTCAGTTGACACTGTCAGATATTGTTCTCTCCAAATTTATAACCCTTAATCCTTAACTCCCCTAAAAACCCATCTAGATTCCTCCTTAGCCTATTTTCCAATCCCAACTCTCATCCCCCAATCCTAATTCCCGCTTGATCCTCTCCCCCCCCCCCTCCTATCTCTCCTTTTTCTTTACTCCCACTCCCACCCCCCACCACCCCCTCCTTCCCGCTTTCACGTTACCTGTCTGGCTGCGGCCCTGACTTGAACACCCATTATGTCCGAACAAATTCTTACCTCCTTTAATGTACACGGGCTAAACTCCCCCAACAAGCGATCACAAATACTCACTGCCCTTAAAAAACTCCGCACTAAAATCGCGTTTCTACAGGAAACACATTATAAAACTGGAAAGATCCCACGCTTCCCGACTAAACAATTCCCACTCTCTTTTCACTCCACAAACCCCTCGGCACACACTAAAGGGGTTTCTATCCTTTTCCACCACTCTGTCCCCTTCCAACATACGCAGACGTATGTGGACTCGGAGGGCAGACTCTTATTTCTTAAGGGCTCAATCGCTTCCCAGAAATACACGTTCGTAAATTTGTACGCCCCCAATAAAGATCAAATCCCCTGGCTAATAGAGGCCCTCAAGAAACTAGAACTCTTTGCAGAAGGCCCAATTATCCTGGCAGGTGACCTTAACCTCGCACTAGACCCCTCTATAGACACGTCCACTGGCACCTCTTCCATATCACAAAAAGCTAGGGGTAGATTACAACAGGACCTCAGTGACTTAAAGCTGATAGACATTTGGAGAGCTTTGAACCCTACTACTAAAGACTTCTCCTTCTATTCCAACCCCAACCACTCCTACCAACGCCTAGACTACTTCTTCGTCTCCTCTGACTTACTCCCCCTTGTTTCTAGAGCCAAAATAGACGTGATATCGGTCTCCGACCACGCTCCGGTATGGCTCCAAATAAACTTCTCCCAACTTCCGAGAGAAGATTGGAACTGGAGGCTTAATGAATCGCTCCTGGACAGAGTAGAAGTCACTGACTCGATTAAAAAGCAACTAGAAACATACTTTAGCATCAACGCAAACGCAGACACTTGCCCCACTATCACGTGGGAAGCCCACAAACCGGTGATAAGAGGGGTATTCATCTCTATCGCATCTAAACTCAAAAAAGAGTCTCAATCTGAACTAGACACCATCCTCTCCAACATCTCAAAAATTGAGAGGCTTCGCAAAGCCTCTCTTAGAACTGACTCGGACATGGAACTGCGCTCCCTCAGAGAAAAGTTGAAAGATATCATAAACTCACGCACTGCAAAACAATTTCTACATTTTCAACATAAAGTGTATGCTCACGGAGACAGAAGCGGTAAACTTATGTCCTCCATGATTAAAAAACAAAAAGAGAAATGTTTCATCTCTGAGATAAAAGATCACCTGGGAAACACCAAACGTTCCACTAAAGATATCTCTCATGCATTCCACAAATTCTATACAGATCTTTACAACCTGACCTTACACCGCTCCACAGCGGACGCATCCCTACATACAGAAAAAATATCTGAATTTCTGTCCTCTGTCGACCTTCCCTCCTTAAAGGAGGAAGACCTCCCTTCTCTCCTTGACCCCATCTCTCACGAAGAAATAAAACAGGTTCTAAATAGCTTCCCTAAAGGCAAAAGCCCTGGTCCAGATGGCTTTCCCCTACAATATTATAAATCCTTTCTCTCTACTCTCATGCCCCATTTTGCCCTCTCCTGTAACGCCCTACTTACTGGAAAGGCGCTTCCAAAGCATGCTCAGGAAGCCCATATCACCATACTACCTAAAGAGGGGAAAGATCCTACCGCATGCGGTAGCTACAGGCCGATATCACTGTTAAACGTGGATCTAAAACTATGGGCAAAGATCTTAGCTTATAGAATTAAATCACTCGTCCCTAAACTCCTCCACTCGGATCAAGCAGGCTTTGTTCTTGGAAGGGAGGGTAAAGACAACTCTCATCGCCTACTCCACGCTATAGCCCACGCGAAGAAAACTCACTCAGACTTGATATTATTTAGGCCTAGACGCCGAAAAGGCCTTTGATCGCGTAGACTGGCTCTTCATGAAAGCTACCCTTTTGAAATTTGGATTCCCCCCGGAGTTTATCTCTGCTATTTTTTCCCTGTATGATACCCCTTATGCTAAACTCAAAATCAATGGAACCTTGTCTACCCCCTTTCATATCACAAATGGTACTAGACAGGGCTGCCCCTTGTCCCCCTCACTATTTATCCTGACCCTAGAACCCCTTCTACAGCAAATTAGATCCAACCCAGACATCCAAGGCATCAAAATAGGAAAACACATCTTACACACAGCCGCTTTTGCGGATGACGTCCTCATCCTGATTTCGAACCCCGAACTTGCTCTTCCAACTATCACAAAGTTATTGGACTCCTATGGCATTGTATCGGGCTATAAAGCTAACCTCGATAAATCCGAAGTCCTCAATATCACTATCCCCCGTAACCGTGCCTCTTTATTGGCCTCCTCCTCCTCCCTGAAATGGACATCAAAAAAGATTAAATATCTAGGCATTTACTTAACACCAGACGTCAAAGACCTCTATGAAGTTAACTTTCTCCCTCTCTTAGCAGACATTAGGAAAATGTTATTGTCTTATCAAGGTATGCCCTTCTCTTGGTTTGGCAGACGCAACCTCCTCCAGTCATACGCCCTTCCCAAAATACTTTACAGGCTCCACATGCTTCCGATCCGGCTCCCTCCCCAATTTTTCAAATCATTGAAAACCCTCTTCTCCTCCTTTCTTTGGAGAGGAAAATCCCCGAGACTCGCTATGTCTCTCCTGCTAAAAAAGAAACAAGCTGGAGGAATAGGCCTCCCTAACATATTGAACTACTACAAAGCTGTCCAATTGAAACGTTGGATGGACCTCACAACTCTCCAAACTCTCTGATAGCAGATCTGGCCCGTTCCACCTTCGGCCATCCCGTCCTCTCCGACCTTTGGCTTTCAGGCCACCCTAGCCAAAAAAGCAACGTTACGCACCCATTACTTCAGGGAGCTTGCGAAACGTGGCGACATCTGAGAGACACCCTGGCTCCCCATCCCTCCCCTCTTGTCTCACTAGGCATTTTACCGGAGCTTGTTGGTAAGTCGAGTACAGCGAACTTAACGGTATGGTCTCACCTGATACACAAGTATCTTTTTGACGTTATTGGCCCTGACAGAAAATTCGATTCTGAGATCTTTCAATCTCTCCTACCAGACGCTCCTTCCCCCTCCTATCTTCATGCCCTCCATATGGATGGAGTGCTTAAACAAGTACTTGCTCTCGGTAACATCAGGACCTCCTTGACCACCTTCGAACGCTCGGTCATGGCAAAGCAAAAACTTCTCCAAAAAACGTCATATGTTCTCTCCACATATATCGACCCACTAGCGATCCAAAAACCTACTTTCCTATCAGCTTGGGAGGAAGACCTCTGCACCACGTTCTCTGATGATCAAGTACAACAAATTCTATCCCACTCACATGGGTTCTCCCCCTGCGTCCGTTTACAGGAATCTCATTACAAACTGCTTACCAGATGGTACCACACGCCCGCCTGGCTTCACAAACACAACTTAGCAGACACTTCGACTTGCTGGAGATGTGGATCCCAAGATGGATCCCTCCTTCACATCTGGTGGTCGTGTCCTAAGATTCGGACCTATTGGAACTCGGTTCAAGAAATCATCCGTAGGCTCACCACTCCCACATTTGAACTGGTGGACACTATGGTTCTATTAGCCCTCCAAACTTCCACCTACAAACCTTCCCGTGCCAATCTTCTCTCTTTCTTAATACTGGCCGCAAACTCCCTGATACCTTTGAAATGGCTCTCCCCCGATCCCCCTTCCAAGGTAGAATGGATTGAAAAGGTAAACCAAATCTCCAGATTCGAAGAACTGTCATCCTGGAAAAACAGAACGCACCATAAATTTGTAAAGATCTGGACTCCATGGAGGCTACTCTGGTCGTAGGCCGCAGACCAGACAGGTACCTACCCCCCCCCCCCTTCTTTCTCTTCGTTCCTCCCTGCTTTTACCCTTTCTCCTTACTCCCCTCTCATCCCTCCCTCCACGCAATCCTACCCCCCCCCCTGTTCCCCCCAGCTCTTCTTAGTTTCTCTCTCCCTTTTCTCACATTCCCCCCTTGACACCATCTCTCTTTCTTTTTACCCCCTCTTCCTTCCCCCCCCTGCTTCTGCTTCCTCATCTCGTACCCCCCTTTCATACTCTAAATTTCTCTTCCTCTTGTCCTCCACTACCTCTTGTAGATTGCATGTCTGACAATTGCTAACTGAAACGCCCTCCCCCCCTTCTTCCCCCCCCCCCTTTTTTCTACTAATAATGGTTAGTGGTCATCCCACTCCGTAACCTTCTTCTTCTCCATTTCTCAAACCCCCTCCCTCACTCCCTCGACAATTAGCATCTTGGCTTACGTTCCTTTCCCCCACAAAACAGAATCCCCTTCACCCAACTTCTTTCCAAATACATTCCTGCCCCTTCCCACAACTCCTTCTTACCCCCTCAATATCGACAAGTATGTCAACACCCACCTCTATGTAAAGGTGATATGCTCTCTAACTCTATTGTCAATTCCAAATATTCGCTTCGGTTATTGTTTTACTCCTTTGACATAGATCGTTTTTGATTTGTACCTATCAATGCGTTCATTTACCTTTTGTACCCACTTCCCCCCCCCTAAATATGTTTACTTATGTTCTTAATGCATAATGTACTTTATGTTGAAAACTTCAATAAAAATATTATAAAAAAAAAAACATAAAAAAAAAACCATATGTATGATGATAAAAAAAAATGCGTCCAGTCCTTAACCAGGCAAAATGGTTTGGTCCTTAGCAACACATCAGAGTACAGCCTCCATTGTGCTCTTGAATAATGAAAGCTACTCTGTGGCTTCGGCAACCAAAACAGATCGATTAGACAATTTTTATAAAACTGCAAAACTGCCCCAATGTGTTCATGGTGTTTTTATGGATCCGTTCTGTCCCGTGTAGAGTCCCTGCTGGTCTCTAGTCTCCAATCTCCATCTCAACACACAAGAAATGGCCACCCAGCCGGGTCACCATTGTGGTCAGTGATCGACTGAGGGGATATTTTCTGTGTGTAAGAATCGAGTCAAAATTTGTGATGCCCCAGAACCCTTCATAACGTAGAGACCCAATAAGTGTCTGACCAGGGGCGGCAGTGGGTCAGTGACCTGAGCAGAGCTTGCTTCATCTTCTTACTCCACTCTGACCCTGTTTTTTCTTAATCTTTAGAACTGGTTATTGTTGACTAAGTCGCCTTGTGTTTTATAGCCGGCCCGGACAGGAGGAGGAAGTGCGGCCCTTATTTTCTTTTTATGTGCCTTTAGTAAAACTTTCTGGGTGTTTCCTCATTCCTTGGCACATACCAGGGTGTGGCATACCCGTCTCTTTAATAGACTTCTATAGTTGGTGACCTCTTACAATATATAAGTACAAGTTTAACAGGTAGCAAATATTTTTACTTGGCCCATAGCCTGCAGGTGTAGGTAGCAGACCAAACGCCACATTCCTGTAATGGTTGTCACACTCCTCTATGCCAGCTCTGTAAGCCCGATGATCAGACCCAGGGGTGTAACTACCGGGATAGCGGCGGCCACAGGACCCCGGCGACAGCCACTATTGCTGCGGGTTTTTTTTTAATAAACCGTTACTGGTTGGAGTTACTCCAGACTGTAATGGGCCCTATTTACTTACCGATCCTGACGGGGGCCGGGATCGGTAAGTAATGCTGCGGGCCACACAAACACTATTATTATACTTGGGGAAGGGGGGGGGGGGGTCTTTTCAGACCCCTAGGATTGGTGAGGGAACATAAAAAAACTGTGTTACTCATCTCTCCATGCTCCAGATAGGCTTCGGGCCTAGTAACGTCTCTGACGTCACATGACCAGGGCTAGTGTCCTGGACGTCATTGAAGATGGCCAAGACCACCAAGGATTGCACCGGAGCCAGGGATAGGTAAGTAACAGGTAACTTCACCACAGGGCCCTGCCATTCCTAGTTGCACCACTGATCAGACCTATAAAGGTGGAGCTACACTTGTGCTAATGGCTGTGTAACACTCATTGCACCTTGCATATGGACTGACAAGTTCAGCTCCAGCCTTCCAATACAGGTTAGTACCTGTAGTCTCTAATACACCCCTGATCGCACCCTTCAGATTTTTGCAACACTGCAGAAAATGCACCGCTTGTACCTTTGAAGACAACCCTGTTATATGTGCAATGACTGAGGACATTCCGTGTGCTCTAAAGTGAAAGTTTGTCTCATCAGGTTTGAGTTTTAATTTGTGCCTATGGATTTGTCCTGGCATTGGATTTCTCTGTTCTGAACCATGTAGAACATTGTAGATGACATAACTGGAATTATTAAAAAATAACAATTTGTTTCCTGTTTTCAGATGTTTGTGAACCTTTTGTTCTGGTACCAGTTCTTCTGTGGTTTCTCTGGAACATCAATGGTGGACGTCTGGATGTTAATTCTCTTCAATTTGATTTTCACATCGGTGCCACCAATAATCTACGGTGTTCTTGATAAGGATGTGTCTGCAGATACCCTCCTTGCATTGCCAGAGCTCTACAAATCTGGGCAGACATCGGCGGTAAGATCAACTCTGAGAAGACAAATCCTTAGGCTAAGTGTATGGGAGCAGATTTATGATTTCTGGTGGAGGATGCACCTCATATATGACAAGACACACGCCTCTTCAGAAATGAGGAGCAACCTCTGCCGGTCCACGCGTCTGGAAGGTGATCTGGCTTGTAGCTAGATTTCGTGCACAAATGATAAGGAATCTGGTGCACCCCCTTTGAGAAAGTAGAAGGGCGGTGCATAAATCAAAAAGGTGCAACTGTTTGTACAAAGAAATGTGTGACTTGTATGTCAGAAAACAGGTTACCAGGCCTGGTAAATCTGCCCCATTGTGCATGCTATATTAGAAAGGAGTGCAGAGTAAGGGCCAGTTTGGGGTAGTCTTATTCTTTTGGAAGAATGAATGCCTTCAGAATCTAGCTGGTCCAGTTACCAAAGTATTGTCTCTGTTCTGTGTATTGTATATCCATGTTCTGCTCTTAATTTTCTAGGCTTACAAGAAGTCAACATTTTGGGTCATCATATTGGATGCTTTCTATCAAAGTCTGGCAGTCTTCTTCGTCCCTTATTTTGTAAGTAGCTTCATTGTGCAGAAAATATTCTTTGGCATAGACACTCATTGGTGACCAATAAAATGGTAATCTGAGCATTAAAGAGATTATTGAGTTTCCAAAAATGATCTGAAAATTCATCCGCAGCAGTGCTAAATACTCACCCGTTGCCTTGTGCACCCTTTGCTTGGCTTCATTTTACTTGCTGCTCCTTGTTTCACTGTTACTTACATCCTGGGGACAAACTACATTTCCCATGATTCATCTCCCTGCTCTCACTCTGTGTTCCCCTCCCTTCTCCACGTCAATCAAATTTCAGTTAATAAACCACTGCTACATCTGAGGTCACATGTCGCTGTGATGTTCTGTTTGCTGCCTTCACTGCTCACAGGGAGGGGTAGTGAGCTTGCAAGAGAGAGGTTACTCTCAGGTCTTTGTTCTGAAAATAATTCAAATAGACAGTGTCAAATTTAAACATATTAGGAAGTGTTTTGTATTGATGCGTCCTGTAATTTGGCCTAATAGCAACCTCCTCCCCTTTGGGGTTTGACCAAGGTACAGTGGTCGCTCTGGCCATCTTCTGACCTCTCATGAGTCACAGAAAAATGTTCCACTATGGCAGCTGTAGGTTTCATAGAAGCCTCCATCAATCGTCAGTATGAAAATATGACGGGGATGGAAAACCCTCTTTAATATCCAAAAGGCATATTGTAGATAACTGGACCCATCTTTGCCACCGTGCAGGTTCGATACTGAATGCTTGTCCTCTCCGTGCGGCCTAGTCGTATAATTCATGTCCTGTGTCTCCGTCTGGTTGGTATTTTTGGTTAGAAGAAAAATTTTTGCTTCTTTATTTCTGATCTCCATCTGTTGTTTGCAGACTTACTTTGGTTCCAGCATGGACGTCTATTCTTTTGGAAATTTCATAATAACGGCGACCTTGTTTGTGGTTTTACTCCATCTCCTGATAGAAAGTAAGAGCATGGTGAGTCATGGGGAGCGAAGATCTGCAAGACCAGACAGAGGCCGAATGGAAACCTACTGGCACAAGGCCTGGATGGGCTGGGCAACTTTTTCTTCATATTCTTCATTTTTTTAGTTTAGTATATTCCTTCATTGTTAACCTAGTCCACTAGATGAGGGGATATTTTTGTTACCCATACAACAAGGGTTAGTTCACACGTAAATAACGTGTGGCTTATTTTGGCACCAGAAAAAAAAAAAGCTTCCTAATTAGGAAGCTTTTTTTTGGATCTTGCCAAGCTTTTTTTTTTTGGAGCTTTTTTTTTTGTAAAAACAGCTTTAAAAAACAAAGCCAGGCTGTTTTCCCCTCCTGTAGAATGGGCTGCAAAAAAAGCGTCACTTATTTTTGCAAAAAAAAAAAGCGCGGATTTCGCCTCCCATTCACTTCTATTGCTTTCTTCAGGCGGAAAACGCGTGAAGAAAGGTCATGTTGCTTCTTTTTCTCTTCTAGCAGTCTCCATGGATAACATTGTATGGAGGAGGATTAGGACGTGGATTCCGCGGTCAAAATTCGCCTCCATGTCCCCGTGTGAACTAGCCCTAATACCACATGGTGCCCTAATCATGTTGACATGCTGGATTGGTTTTGGGTACAGTTTGGCAGATTTATTATGCCTTCTACAGCAGAAAGCTTGTGTACAAGGCATAAAAACATTTTTTGAACAAATTGGGTTTTTGTGCTAAAAATGGGTATCTATTTTAATTTGTAAATATATATATATATTCGAGTATAAACCGAATATTTCAGCCCAGTTTTTGTGCTGAAAAAGCCCCCCTCGGCTTATACTCGAGTCAGCAAACAAAAAAAAAAAAAAAATATATATATATATATATATATATATATATATATATATATATATATACACACACACACACACACACCGGCCACTTTATTAGGTACACCTGTCCAACTGCTCGTTAACACTTAATTTCTAATCAGCCAATCACATGGCGGCAACTCAGTGCATTTAGGCATGTAGACATGGTCAAGACAATCTCCTGCAGTTCAAACCGAGCATCAGTATGGGGAAGAAAGGTGATTTGAGTGCCTTTGAACGTGGCATGGTTGTTGGTGCCAGAAGGGCTGGTCTGAGTATTTCAGAAACTGCTGATCTACTGGGATTTTCACGCACAACCATCTCTAGGGTTTACAGAGAATGGTCCGAAAAAGAAAAAACATCCAGTGAGCGGCAGTTCTGTGGGGGGCGGAAATGCGTTGTTGATGCCAGAGGTCAGAGGAGAATGGCCAGACTGGTTCGAGCTGATAGAAAGGCAACAGTGACTCAAATAGCCACCCGTTACAACCAAGGTAGCCAGAAGAGCATCTCTGAACGCACAGTACGTCGAACTTTGAGGCAGATGGGCTACAGCAGCAGAAGACCACACCGGGTGCCACTCCTTTCAGCTAAGAACAGGAAACTGAGGCTACAATTTGCACAAGCTCATCGAAATTGGACAATTGAAGATTGGAAAAACGTTGCCTGGTCTGATGAGTCTCGATTTCTGCTGCGACATTCGGATGGTAGGGTCAGAATTTGGCGTCAACAACATGAAAGCATGGATCCATCCTGCCTTGTATCAACGGTTCAGGCTGGTGGTGGTGGTGTCATGGTGTGGGGAATATTTTCTTGGCACTCTTTGGGCCCCTTGGTACCAATTGAGCATCGTTGCAACGCCAAAGCCTACCTGAGTATTGTTGCTGACCATGTCCATCCCTTTATGACCACAATGTACCCAACATCTGATGGCTACTTTCAGCAGGATAATGCAATGCCATGTCATAAAGCTGGAATCATCTCAGACTGGTTTCTTGAACATGACAATGAGTTCACTGTACTCCAATGGCCTCCACAGTCACCAGATCTCAATCCAATAGAGCATCTTTGGGATGTGGTGGAACGGGAGATTCGCATCATGGATGTGCAGCCGACAAATCTGCGGCAACTGTGTGATGCCATCATGTCAATATGGACCAAAATCTCTGAGGAATGCTTCCAGCACCTTGTTGAATCTATGCCACGAAGAATTGAGGCAGTTCTGAAGGCAAAAGGGGGTCCAACCCGTTACTAGCATGGTGTACCTAATAAAGTGGCCAGTGAGTGTATGTGTGTGTGTGTGTATGTATATATATATATATATATATAATATATTAATATGGAGGTCTATGACCAGCCACAATATGAAAGTATAGAATCTCTCATAAAATAGTGCAAAAAAAAAAAAAAAAAGAAGCTCAGGGAAGGGGCAGACAGACACCAAAACACCCCCTCCCCTTCCCCAGCACCTACTGCACCCAAAAACTCCAACCATTTAAATTTTTGAAATTTCCCAGTAGCTGCTGCATTTCCCTCCCTCGGCTTATACTCGAGTCAATAAGTTTTCCCAGTTTTTTGTGGTAAAATTAGGGGTCTCGGCTTATATTCGGGTCGGATTATACTCGAGTATATACGGAAGGCGATACATTCCCTTTACGTGTTGGAGAGCCCCTTTAAGTTATTAACCAGCAAATCTTTTTGTCTGATCTTAGATTGTTTAATTTAGAAAAGTTTCCTGCGCTTTGTATTTCAGACATGGATACACTGGCTGGTTATGTTCCTCAGCGTTGTCGCCTACTTCGTCTTCACCTTGGCTGTTGATGCGTTGTGCCTGAACTGTATGCATCCTGCGAACCCATACTGGATAATGCAGAAGCAGATGACGGACCCCATGTTTTATCTGGTCTGTGTTATGTCCGTCATTGTCGCACTTTTACCAAGGTATGTGAAAAGTTTTATCCGTATATCATGCAGGGACTCTATATGGGTTGTCTACACTATTTGCTTTGGAATAAAACCCGGCCACAATAAGGAAATCATGGCTGGGTCTCTGACAAGTTCCAGACAAAACCTTGTTACCGCTAAGTGTACGTTCACATCTGTGCTGCAGTCTCTGTTTCTGAGTCCTCTGAAAACCCTGCACGGACGACTTTTCACTTTGCCAGTTTGTATAAAAATGATGGACCTCATTATAGTCCATGGGATCCGCTGGGATCTGTGTGTAACTGTTGTTCGGGTCCCCGACCGGCCCAAACAGTGGAGAGACAGCGGTAGTGTGCACCCAGTATAAGAAGCTTTAAAACTCTGCAAAATGTTTATTTTATTCTTTATATTTGCAAAAATGTTTCCGTTTTAACTCCAAATATAAATGTGGTTCTTAATGTTCATGGGAAACTAAGTTACATATTAATACGATGAATATATAATATTGATGTAATAGAACGCCCATAGCCCGCTATACGCTTTACTTCTGCCGGCCAATGATCTGATAGGGAGTTCATGATAGAAAAATTCTTGGCATGCTGCAATGAGTATTGTATTATGAATGTATTCTCCCCTAAAACTGTTTCACCCTATGGAAACCCATCTGATGACCCGTAGTGTGCTTATAGTACTCAGATAAGGAACCATTGGGGTTCTATGTCCTGCCAAGCTCTGTATATAGAATTGTCTACATCAGGGGTGCCCAATACGTCGATCGCGATCTACCGGTCGATTGCGATGGACGTATGGGTCGATTGCGGGATGCAGCCAGGCATCCCCGCTGTCTGCTTGTTCACAGCGCAGGCTGAGAGTTATCTCTGGACACTGGCAGGCCGGGGCCTAGCACTCGTTCGCAGTCAGGGCTGCAGCAGCCCTGCCTGCCAGTGTCTGTGTCGCTTTAGGGATGGAGGGAGCCGGGGTGCTGCTTCTTCACAGCGCAGGCTGAGAGTCATCTACTGACACTGGCAGGCGGGGCTTCCACAGCCCCAGTGTCCAGAGAATAACTCTCAGCCTGCGCTGTGAAGAAGCAGACAGCGGGGATGCTTGGGCGGCCACCTCTCACAATCCGCCCGGCCACGCCCACAGGCCCGGCCGGCTCCGCCCCCATGACTAAGAGACCGTAATTTGGGTCTCGAAACGCGTAGGCCATCTGTTTTTGTCTTCTCTGGATCCATGCTGTAAGATGAGAATTTTTTGTCTTTTTTAACCGATATGAAGTAAAAGTTACATTTTATTTTATTTAACTGGTTTTGGGCGTGCTGGATTTTTGTATTGTTTTTCACAAGAAGTGGGTAGTCGATCTAAGGACTTGGCCATTTAAAGAAGTAGCTCACATGCTGAGAAAGTGTGAGCACCCCTGGTCTACATGAAGTCTTTGTTAGGCCTAGTTCACATCTGCGTTCTGTAATCCGTTCGGGGAGTCCGCATGTGGACCACCTTAACGGACTACCGAAAACATTGGCAAGCAGTGAGCTTATGAAAGCACATGGACCGCATAGACTAGAATGGGGTATGTGTGCTTTCCGCATGAGCGATGCGAAGAGGAAAGTAGATCGTAAAGTACTTTTCTGCGCGCAGTCCGTTCCCCATGTGGACTCCCCGAATGGATCACCGAACGCAGATGGAACCAATCCTTAGACCATCTGTAAAGATGAACCCAAACAAGTGTCCGTGTGCAGAGCTGCTATGACTGCAGGCATGAGCATGACTCCCTTTAAGTGACAAACCGTACCATAGACTCCCATTATAAAAATTACCTTCCCCTTGTGTTTTTCCAAACCTCAATTCTACAAACCCATTTGTAATAGATTTTTCTATTTGCTGATGCTTTTCACAGGTTTGCTTTCCGAGTATTTCAAGGAACAGTGTTCCCCACTCCACAGCAGAGGGCCAAGCAGCTGGATGTGATGCCCCCTGGAGAGCGCTCAAGTGCCATTAAACGCTGGTTTTTACCAAAGACCGACAATAGCTTATTTCACGCAGTGCCAGCAGATGGCAGCAAACCCACAAAAGAGGATGAGGAGGCTCCCTGCATGCTGTCTCAGAAGGATTCCGAGTACACAAACTGCAACGTATGAGCATGGCGTCTGGTGATAGCGGCCAAACTAAAAGGACTACAAATATTCATAGTGCACAGTTTTTCACTTTAAAGTGTTTGGAAGGAAACTGGAAGCGACTTCTATTTCACCGCTGGTGCTAAACTTTAACCGTCGACCGATCTCCTACTTGATATTTATTATGTCGATGCCAAAATCTGCATTGTGAGTGGCATGTGAATAGGAACCAGTAACTAGGTGCATGCAGCACGTTGCAGAATGTATACGGCCCGGACCTCATTTCAGTGTGTTCATGCATTTTACGTATTCTCTAAAGCACTTTTTTTATGTTTCTTCACATTACGCAGTGTTTTGTGTGTATGTATGTATATATATATATATATATATATATATATATATATATATATATATATATGTATATCCTCTATCTAAAATGGTGAAAGCAGTGGCTGGTATGAGCACCTGTTACGGGTAGTTGCAGTCCTATTCCCTGGATCACTTACTGCTTTTAAATGAATGTTGTGTAATTCTTTATTTTGCCTGTGGAGGCGCTGTAGGTAAACTGAACACTTGCTGTGTTCCTCCACTGATCAGTTTATCTTGCTGCTGGAATCCCCATTGATCGATTATAATCAAACAACGTCTTTGTATTAATCTATCATATTAAAGCAAAATGCTTCTTTCTCCATTTCTCCGGATGCTTTCCTCCCGCTCTTGTCACTTAGTCTGCTATCACTTTAAACCAGTATCCGGAGAGGAGATGGACTATCAGCCTCTCACAGTTACTGCTAACACTGAGGTCTATAGAGAAGAGAGGGGAGGGAGTCACACAATAATAAAGGGGAAGGAAAGCATTCTGGTAAATGGAGATGGAAGCATTTTTCTTTCATAAGATATATTATAACATTTCTTATATTCTTATGTACTATTCATTTATGCAAAGTTGTTCTGTAATAGGCGATACACTCCAGGTAGATTCCCTTTCACCTCTCTAGTCACCAGTCTTCAGCAATATTTCGGCATTGTCATGTTTTGGGGTTTTTATATATATATATTTTTTAATGTTCCAGAACCTGCCTAGTCATGGACCTATCCATTTACATATTGTATGACCCCCTCTACACTAGTAATGGCATCGCCCGATAGTCTCGCCACATTAACCCTTTCAGTGTTATTTCTAGTTCTAGTCCGGGTATCTGTGTTGTCACCTTGCACTGAATATACAATAGGTTACTTTAGTATTCTGGTGAGTGTTGCGATTCCTTCTTACCTGGAACAGTGTCTCTTCTCCCTGGACTATGAGGGTGAGCGGCTGATGTGTCTCAGGTCTAGTGTATGGCGTCTGTATGACCTTGCATTATATATAGCACTGTGGAATTTGTATATACATATATATATATATATATATATATATATATATATATATATATATGTATATAGCATTTCCGTTCCAGTTTTATGCTGAGCTTTGTAGTTGTTTCGTACTGTCTGTATTCTATAACCATATGATGTTTCTTCGTACATTCCCCGTCTCTGCCACCGGAGCCATATTTGTTACCTTCTTACGTAGCAAGAACACCAGGAATTATTCATCCTAATAAACGATGAATGTCCTTTACCATTGTGAGATATATTACCCGATCTCCAGGAATTCTTGGATTAGGAATGGTCACGATCTCCGGACGGAATATTTTACTACATTATTTTTGTCACGCGTTCACCCTGCAATAGGTAACGGTTAAAGGAGGAGTTCAGGATCACAAAAACGGCTTTCTTCCAAAAAATAGTGCCAGGACAAGCTGCAGTACCAGACCCAACCTGAATACAGGAATGGCACTGTTTCTTGAAAATCAGCCATGCTGATCATCAGCTTTTCTGATCTTGGACCACCCCATTAACCCAGTAGTACGGAAAATCGTGCTGATGTCCTAGAAGCGTACTTTTAAGTATTTTCATATCGTATCTGCACTATACCAAATTTCATCTTTGTGATAATCTTGTATTGCCAAAAAAAAGTGATCACACTCAAAATGAGTTGTCGAAGACTAGATTATTATTATTATTTTTTTTTTATATAAAGGTACAGCGTCACTCTAGTTCATCCCTGTGCATGAAGATGAGCTGCAATACCAGACACCGACCATACACTAGAGTGGCGCTATGGGAATTACATATATAGGATTTGGGAATTACATATATAGACGTGAGACCCCCTTCCTTGACTTGCCCGTGGCTTCAAGGAATATTAGCTGTCCTCTTTATGACCTTGAGATCTCCTTGCAAGTAAGTTAGTATTGTTGCATTCACCGACCGCAGGACTGTATAGTATACACTTTTTGTAACTGTTTTTATACATTTTTTAAAAATATTTTGGACAGTTTTATATTTGGAACATTTATTTGCAAATTTAGTTTTAGTCAAGTTTCTGCAAATCTGCAAGAGCCCGGGTTGGTAGACGCGCGGCGTCCATGAGCGCTGACACCTGTAGCGCCTCCAGTGTAGGCTTATTCTGCTGGAATTCCAGGGTTCTTGATCTCCGCACAGATGTGAAGAAGATCAGCGTGTATTATTTCAGGCCTAGCATTCTGGTAATGTTTAGGCAAGTGCGACTGTGAGCCCGACCTACGAGGGCTATGCACCTTACGTATGTGTAACTGTTTTTATGGCTTCTGTATAGGCCACAGGTTTCTCCTTGTGCACGGTCTATTTATTACTGTAAATCAAAAATAAAGAAAATAATTTGCTGTAATTCCTTGTTCTTGTTCGGATTACAACGTGTCTATAAAATGTGCATGATATCGGTGGAGGCCCTCGAGTCTGTCATCTTGGTATTCATAGCAGCTTGTACACGGAATTGGGATCGCAGCAACCATAACTATCCGTACTGGGAAACCAATGTGTTAACTATCTTGTATGGCAAACCTCATGGAAAAATTGTTGCATAAAGATTAGAGATGAGCGAGTACTGTTGGGATCAGCCGATCCGAACAGCACGCTCACATAGAAATGAATGGACGTAGCCAACACGCGGGGGGGTTAAGCGGCCGGCGTCAAAGCGGAAGTACCAGGTGCTTCCATTCATTTCTTTGGGTGCGTGCTGTTCGGATCGGCTGATCCGAACAGTGTTCGCTCATCTCTAATAAAGATCAAAAGACTTCCGTACCTTAAAATGGTACTAATAAGGCTACAGTCACACCGGTGTCGGGTGGCCATTCGGCGTCTCCGTCCCTCTTTCTGTTTAAGCAGAGACCTGGACTTTTCTTTCCAACAATTTCGGGCAGAAACCTAGTGGACCCCATTATAGGCTTTAAGCCGATAGGGTTTCCATTTTTCTGATCCCCAAGCGGACCCAAAGAATGGAAACCAAAATACCAGTGTGAACCTATCATAAGAACTAAGTAAGGGGGCGTTCTCACTTGCACCTGGTGTCTGGTTTGTGCGTTCCGTCGGGTTTCCGTCTTCAGCCTTGGCGAAACTGGACAGGGGAAGGAAACCTGGCGGTCAGTTTTAAAACCCATTCGCTTGAATGGGCTTGTAAAGGTGACTGCCTGCGGCATATCCGACTTTGTGTCCGGCTACATAAAACGGTTTCCCTGCAGACAGGGCAAAAGCGGACACGGGTAGTCACCTTTACAAACCCATTCAAGTGAATGGGTTTTAAAACTGACCACCGGGTTTCCGTCCCAAGTCCAGTTTCGCCAAGGCTGAAGATGGAAACCCAATAGAATGCACAAAGCGGACAACGGGCACAAGTAAGAACTGCCCCTTAGGCTCGTCACACAAAATAACAAACCCTCAAAACGCCGATCGTGGACGACTAAAAATGGTCTGAGTTTAGGAATACAACAACACGGCTTTTATTGTGGAGAAGTCGTCAAATATTAAAAAAAAAGACTATGAATTTGTTATGGCTTTAACCTTCCTGACCTGCACTATAGACGTAGCTAAGAAGATAACAAGGAGGAGGACTCTTACAACAAGGAGGCGCTGAATTCAAATTAGGAGGACTCGGCTATGCTCAGAGTACAGGGATAATGCCCCTTGTACTCTGTGGAGCTCATTTACATATTAAAAAGGGATTTACAACAAAACCGCTTGGAGGATCCTCAAACAGAAAGTATGCCTGAAATAGCTTTTATACAGAATATTGGAGTATATGCTTATCTCAGGCTTCATTTTGGTAATGACTCTCTTTAAAGTGAGCCTCAGCCTGGTTCACATCTGCGTTTGGTAATCCGTTCGGGGAGTCTGCATGGACTACCCAATGCACTGGCAAGCGGTGTGCAGTGAAAGCACATGGACCCAATAGACTATGATGGGGTCCATGTGCTTGCCGCGTGCTGCCCGCATGAGTCATGCAGAGAGGAAAGTAGATCACAGAGTACTTTTCTGTCCGCATGTTCCATGCAGAGAGCACACAGACCCCATTATAGCCTAAAGGGTCCATGTGCCTCACTGCTTGCGATGAGTTTGGTATTCCCCCATACGGATTACCGAACGCGGAGGTGAACCAGGCGTCAGGCGTTTTGCTGCCCTATTTGAGCAGGATATGAGAGAGGGAGAAAAGTAATTCCTAACCGGACTCCTAGAAGAGAAGGTGAGATTACAGGTTACAATATACAGGGAGAGCTGTCAGTCACCATGTCTATGTCAGGACTCTTTCTATCTCTACTAGGAGTCCGGTCAGAAATCCTGCTCAAAATCATATCAAACAGATCAGATTTTGTTTAATCCGCCATGTCCTGCTCAGATAGGACAACCAAAATCCCCTGAAAGCTTCACTTAGCTGTATACATGTATGACTATGATAATTCTCAGGATTTATTACACTTGGCAGTCAATGCATTGATGACAGGATGGGCCTAGAGGATGCTGGTTTATGATCATCACCCTAGACATAGGTTTTACCAGACGTCTATAGCAATGTTTCTCAAGCACGGTCCTTCAATCTGCCTGACGGGTCTTGTTTTCAGGATTCCCTTGTTATGACGCATAATACGGTTATTGTCTCGGCCTCAGGAATAACAAAGGTTGTAATTTCTATGGGATAAATACAAGGCACGACTTGTTGCACACTTATGTTTTCTTCTAAGACTGAAGTACCTATTCTCTTTCAGGACTTGGGCCTACGACTTCTTGCTCCATGTTTGTCTGATCCCACACACAGGTTCTGGATCAGGCGGGGGTGGGGTGAAGGGATGTTTAGAGGAATATTCAGCGCTGTTCTAATTTAAGGTTGGTTATTGAAAGCTAAGTTTAGATTTGCTGCCGGCACCCTGCCATGGGACTTGTTTATAATATCTATTTTGTCTTTCACAAGGACATTGGCTGCTTTATCAGAAGCTTCATTAATTTTGGATGGAAATCTCGCTGACATATATAGAAAAGTACAATCTCTGACCCTGCGAATATTGAAAATCTTGTGTAATACCTCTGCAGGACCTGAGGGGGCAGTGCATTACTTCTCTCTTTGGTGTTCTTGTCCCACCTTTCCGCAGATTTGTTTTCTGAATCCAATTTCTCACAATACAAAGTCAATACATGGTAAGACAACTCTCTATAGACTGCAATATACATGATAACCACCGGGTGGCAAAACATAACCTATTCATCTCATGGCAGATTATCGTAAAATCATGTTGTTTTTCAAAGCTGGTCATCTCACATCTACATCTCAGGATGAAAGGTGAGCAAGGACTTATCTGTATATTAGCTGGGAGTCTAAGGCCAACTATTGAGAAAATAATTAGAGCTTTGCATTGTAGATGAGCTGGTGAAATCCCACCGGAAAAATAGTGAATTTCCCCATAGATTACCTCTTGCCTGTTTGAGATTTACGGATTTCCTTTCTCCTGCAGGTTCCTGAATTGTAACTGATATTCGGTTTCCTGACGCTTAGTGAGTTGTCTATAGATCCAGTTTCTGCTACAGTATCCGCCTATGGGGACCCCTGATTTATAGATATCCAGTTTATCTCCAATTAGTGATGATTTCCCCGGGGTGTCCGCCTCTATTTTAATCCATTGCCTACAAACTACTACTTTATCTGATACATGTTTCCATGTCTATTGTGTTTATTTATCATGATATTGATCTCCTGTAATACGTTCTCAAAATATCTCCATCCAGATTTGGAAATGGGATTGTATATACTGACTTTCACAGCAACTCATTCTAATAGGTAGGTGTGTATGTATGTATTGTGAGAGAGTGAAGGGTGTGGTCTGGGAAGACAGGTATGTCCCAGTCAGGCAGCTAAAGGGTGTTTGGTAAAGACTCACACCAGGGAGGTCAGCTGGGTAATCAGGTCCTAATAACAGTCTGAGTGTGAGGACTAGCAGTGTGGCACCACACTGACAGAGCTGACCGGTCCAGACCAAATCTACAGAGCAGGTACTGTGCCACCTGTTGTTGTTGCCAAGGCGGGAGTCTAGTAGCCAGGCTCCTGTATAGTCAGGGAAAGTTCCTTATGTTTAAGTTAGTTCTCAGCCGAGAAGGTTTTTGTTTTTGGTTATTTTGTGCCTTTGCAAAGGCAGTGAATGCACTACAAGTGAATAAAGCCTGAACTTGTGTGCAATCCAGTTAATGTGTTCCTGTTTCCTGCACTGCTACAAGCATCTACCTGAGCGATTCCTCCGTAAGGAAACATAGGCCACTTCACGAGATGCACATTCCCTCGACAGCCCCGCCGCGACCAGCGAAACGCCACTCCAGCTCCGCTGCAGGACCTGAGATGGCGTCATCACAGGTCTTTCAGCGGCGCTCCCATTAGTGCGCGGCAGGCTCTGGGCGGCACGGTGAAGAAGCGGCGTGGCCTGATACGTCCAAGGCAGTCTGTGGGTGGGCCGCTGTGCGACCCATCCAACATAGCAGCTACTCCTGGCTCCGAAGCGCCGCAGCCATGCCGCCTATTCTGGTCTGCTCACGGGAACCAGGGAGGGCACGGAAAAACAGTTTCCGCGGGAGCAGAGGTGCAACCATGGCGGAAGAAGGGGGCCCCCGGGCGGGGGGCCCACAGAACGGTGCAAGGGGCCCAGTAACATGGGGGAGCCATAGAATTAATAGAATTAAATTATCACTAACATCATCCAGTCTGTCTGGGGTTACATGACGAGACAGAAGGATTGGAGCAGGCCTATATGTACAGAAGATCTGCTTAGTTCTCCAAGATGGCAGGAACAACCTCCCTGCCGAGGTCCTTCAAAAACTGTCTGCAAGAGTACCGAAAAGAACTGATGGAAAGCAAAGGGCAGTCACACCAAACATTAATGGAATTTAGATTTCTCTTTTCTTCATTTTGTTAAAGGGATTGTCCAGGGACTTGAAAATAGCTTACCTGTTTTGTTGCAACTGTACCTGATGGTTCCAACCCCAGGTCACATGATTGGAACTAGCCACTGTCCCTCAGGATGCCCCGCCCCTTCCTCCTATCCTTTGCTATAGGGGCTGGCTGACTATAGTAAAGGAAATCAGCCTGGAACCCCCAGGTCCAGCCGAAACAAATGCCCATCCCATGTAAGATATCTTTATTAAGTCCTTGGACAACCCCTTCAATGGATAAAAATAAACTATTAACACTTGTAATGTTGAAGGCATTCTTACCCTGCGGCACCTTGCACAATGTTGTATATACATACTAAGTAAATGTACATATGGAATAAGGAATATATATGTTACTACATAAAATAACTACTATGCAAATACACTGTCTACCAATTGCAATTACAGCCTCAACCCTCCGGGGCTTTCCACAAGTCCTTGTATGACGGCTAGTGGTATTTTATTCCATTCAGCTTGGAGAAGACAGGTAAGTTCTTTCACCGAATTTGTTCGGTTGTTGCAGCCCTTAGTTCGGCGATCCAACTCGTCCAAGAGGTGCTTGATAGGGTTCAAGTCTGGGCTCTGGGCAGGCCAGTCCAGTCGGATAACCTGATTGTCACTGTACCAAGCCATGGTAGATCTCGCTACATGACAGCTGGTGTCGTCATCCTGGAAGTAACATTGGTCCGACCCATAGAACCGCCATAATGTAGCAAGCACACTTATCTAAAATAGTGTAATAGGCGTCGGTGTTCAGTTTACCATGCACTGGGACCAAGGGTCCATACCAGGAGAGACACCCCCAGACCATAACTCCACCTCCGCAGAACTTTACTGGGTGTCCAAATACTTATTGGTGGACAGTGTATTATACAAAACACTTACTCTTCAGTGGGAGTCTGTCAGCAGTAAATTGGTTATAAATCTAATAACCTTCAGGTGATTCCACACTTTCCCTATTCCTTTGTTATTGAGCTCTGGAGTTCCTATTTTATGTGAATTGATCTTTTATTCATATGCAAATGATGTGAAAAGCGGTGTTGAAATTTTGGTGTGTCTTACCTTGCCTGGGTTTTGGCCTCAGCTCTTGATTCCCAAGGGTATAATATGGGAAATGCTCTAGAGAAGTGGTGTAGACGGAAGACTTGTCACTTGTTTCAGACACTTTTTGAGGAGATTTATGAAATGGTCTAAAAGAAAAACTCTTTGTTGCAAGTAATAACAGTTTCATAATGATATTGGGACACATTTAGCGCTTTGTTGCGCCAATTGTGCACCACATCCCATGTTCCATCCCTAACGTTGCCATTTTATGCCAATGTGGACCGAGCGGGGTGGGCAGGAGAAGGGACACCTTAGCGGACGTATTCGATATAGCTCACGCAAATTTTCTGGTATGAGTTAGGGCCCCTTCACATAACGTAAGCGCTCGGCATAAAGCCGGCTTTACGCACGCTCCCATTGAAGTGAATGGGAAGTGTTTAGAAGCGCTCGAGTGTACGGCTCAGAATGAGCCGAGCGCTTACGCCGTGTGAAGGGGCCCTCATAATGGAAATATACACCAGTTCCTAACCTGTCGCCGGGGCCTTTATTAATAAATGCGTCCCAGTGATTTCAGTACGCACAATGTAATACTTCATTTCGCCTGCAGTGGCACTGTTGGGATATTGATCACTTAGTGACAAATAATTCAACCAATCGGAGCAGATCACTGCGGGTCCCAATAAGTGGGATTGGAAAAGCGGAGGCTGTTGTGGTGTTGGCAGTAGTATGGGGAAGTCAAAGAAACGGATGATCACCAATAGAATCCTTAACGTGGGTCCAAAGAGGGATCTCCGTTTTAATAAATCTGATCTGAAAATACAATTATTAGATTATCCCAAATACAAGAAAGCAGGCAGGAATTACTAGAAATCTAGACCTCTTTATTTACAGAGCACTAATATAAAAGCATAGGTAGCATAATATATTACAATGGAACAGATTTCTGTTTGCGGTCACATATTACATCCTATGATTATCTAGATAAACATTCACATAGTCAACACTATCTGGGTATCGATGCCGCCTTATGGGGGTATACACTGTTCGGGAGTCTTAGTTTTTGCTGTGGGAGGAAATCTAGTCTGTGACGTGAATGACTGCACATAAGACATACGATAAAATATCGCCATGATAGGTAATGACATTTCAGTATTTGGTTTCTGGATTTCATTAGAATATTTTTCCGCAAAAAACAAAACGAGAGATAAAACGCTCCTTAGTGCACATTAATGGGCTGTCTGGGATTTCCTAGAATGCCACAATGTGATTCAGTAAAGCAATAACTAATACCAGTTCCATCCCCCACCGCTCTAGGGGTCCCCTGCAATCCTGCAGCAATATCTTCATGTACATCATACACATGGCTGCTGCAGACAATCTCCTGGACTCAGAGTCAGGGGGACCAACAAAATGGCGTAGGACTGAATAGGGAAATAGTGACTTTTTATTGTATCTAATTGTCACATTTTGGAAAATCCCAAGCCACCCCTTTTAAGTTTTGGAATCCATTTTCATGTATGTGCCTTCCTTCTTGGTGCTGACATGAGCTCTTTGGAGCAATGCCCTCATTTCTCCAAGGATCTTATTTGTATATTCGAGAGCTGCTAGGTTAGGGTCACCTGAATCAATCTATCTGTGGGGGCCGACTTGAAATCTTGGGTTCCCTTTAAAGTGAGTCTGTCAGCACGATATAGCATGTTAACCTACACACAGTACCGTGCAGATCTTTACATGCACTTTCCCATGACGATCTTCTTCTGTCTGTCCACAGCTCCAGGACAGTAGCAAAAAAATATTTTGTAGTATAATAGACAGCATGTTAGTGGAGGATCTTCAATGACGTGCCTGAAGGCTAGGCCTTTCCCTAGTTCTGGTCCACTGGGGGACATGAACAATGGAGATGGGGGAAGGCTAAAACATCAGTTAGACACAGACACCTGTGGACCCCATCCTACTATTATAAATGTGAAAGTTTGTGTGTTTGGATGTTTGTTCCTCAATCACGGCCAAACGGTGGCACGTATTTGGCTGAGATTTGGCACATACCTAGCTGTTCCCCAGGAAGGAAGGTTAGGGTACTTTTCATCTGGCTCCATCCCCCAAAAGCACGTTCGGTACCGGCCAGTCTGTCCCCGGGTCCGCTGCAGGGCCTGGGATGATGTGATGCACGCTCTGTGCTGTGCTGTGATAGGTGCGTGCCGGCTGGAGACAGTCAGCGCCCCTCACTCGCTGCCTCCTACTTCGCAGCTCGAGACCGAGCCGGACGTGCGGCCGGGCACTATGGCACCCCTCAAGTGGCGTGGCAGCGACAAATGAGTGAGTAGACTGGGGCATTCAGGGGGACACGGCCGGCTGCCCAGCCAAGGGGCGCAGGAGCTGAGTTTAGGTGGCCATACGGTCAAGCAGGAGCCAAGTTCTGGGGAGAGCGGTTTTGGGGAGACAAGGAGGTGCACGGCACCACAGAGCATAGTGGGGGGTCATGGGGGAGGAGTTGGCTGACTGCGCGTGGGAGGAGAAAGGCACACAAGGCAGCGTTGCTAATGGGGATTGGGGGGTCCAGGCCGGGGCCCTGAGCCAGGGAGGAAGGGAGGGAAGTATTTGGGGTTCCCACATGAGAAAACAGGCATGCCCAACATGGGTTTGTGTGGCTTGGGGGGATGATAGTGGCGCGGCAAGGCTTTGGGAGACAACGTGGGCTCGGCGTCCAGGTCGCGCGTCGGGAAGCAGAGGAGACCGGTGATGCCGCAGCCACAGGGCAATGGGGGTGGGGACCGTGGCCACGCTGCTGCTGTGTCGCGCATAAGAGGGGAGGGGGCGGCGGACAAAGTCGCAGGTATTGCTAGTTGACTATAATGGGGTCCGCCAGATGTTCACTGTTTTGAAACTGTGTGCAGGACTTTTCTCTCTGCCGATTTTCTGTGACGGAGTCTCCAATGGAGACTCTAGTGCAGATGTGAACTTAAGCTTAAGTTATAACATCTGAGCTCTGCCACTTAGGGAAAATCAGTGAACAAAGACAACAAGGTTTCAATAAATGGAGGTCAATTGGATAGTAGTCTCATCTTAGCCAAGGGCTAGATCACCTGAGATCAGTCTTTGATTGGTTAAGAACAGAGTAGTGTTGAACTCCACTATTCACAAACTTGGTGGTTGTCACTTATTTTGAGTAACATGAGGATTCTCAATGTATCTTCAGTATTTTCCTTGTGTTTGTTAATTTACAATGGAATGCTTTCACTCATAATCATCAAACGTTGACTAAACTGTAAGTCTAGATGGAGAAATGAGATTTATTTCATGATGTACCCAAGCAATAGATGTCTTTCTGAGTGGGTGTAGAACAGAGGTTCCCAAACTTTTCTTTCTTGTAGACCACTTTCAAAATTTTACCGGTTTTGGTGGACCCCCTGCTGCTACCTTTCTACCATATTCCCAAAACTCGGCAAAAAATGTGAAGATTAGATCTAACGATGGAAATTTGCGTCGTGACTGTGCTCCCTAGGGGTCCACCTGGACCACTATGGGAATCACCGGTGTAGAGACCATTGTGTCTCAGTCCAGACTCGCATTGACCAACGCAAGGCTCATTAATATGTTCTAAAAAATTCTAATTGGACTACTTGATTCCAAAATAAAGCAGACCTGTCCCCCATATACAGTATATATATAATATATTCCCTATGAACAGTAAAATACATTTCCTGAAATCTTAGGTCATTTAGGAATGATCACACAGAAAAACAAAACTGTGAACAGATATGTACAAAAGTCCAAAAAGTTTTGACTAAAATACCTACTATTGAAAACCAAAAATATATAGAATTTTCATACGTACACACAACGAATATCACGTAAAACCTCCGATGAGGCTAAGGCTTCTCGCTAGTCTCTCAGCACGTGAATCTCTTATATATCTTTAGTTGAGTAAAAAGCTGTGAATGTATATTTGTCTTTCAATCCAGTCCACGAAATGTGACACATTGCTGTAGACACCTGGTCCTAGAACTTTGGAAAAACATACGGATCCCCAGGATGTGAGACCATACAACGTCCATTGTCCCTTCGGCTGTTCACACACTAGAGGTCCCCCACTGTCTCCCTGAAAATACACATAGATTGTTGAGATAAGAATTATAGGAGCCATATCAAAGAGTTGCGCTGCTGACCAACATCAATAGAATGGGAGATAAAAGATTTGACAAAACATGGCACTTTTTCGATGATCGAGGACTTGTTTATAGGTAATGATGGGGAATGAATTTGTTTGACGGCTTTAAAGGGTTTTAAAGGGATCCTATCTTTGAAACACATTTTTTTCTCCCTAACATGTCGGAATAGCCTTAAGAAAAGCTATTCCTCTCCTACCTTTCCTTATCTTCTCCCCTGTTTGTAAATGAGCTCTCGCAGCACTGGGGGCGGGCCCCAGCACTCAAACAGCACTGGGGGCGTCCCCAATGCTGCCAGAGAACTCTCCAACGACACCTCTATCTTCTTCTGCAATGAGGTCTTCACCGCGTCTTCTTCCGGTGGTGTCTTCTAACTTCTAGGCCTCAGGCCTAGGGCAAGCCGACTGCGCATGCTCGCGGCCACAAGAAAAATGGCCGCTTCCACAGTATTGTAAGCGGCCATTTTCTCTTGGCCGGCGGGCATGCGCAGTCGGCTTGCCCTATGTCTAGAAGTTAGAGGACACCACCGGAAGAAGACGCAGTGAAGACCTTGTTGCAGAAGAAGATGGAGGCAGCGCTGAAGAGTTCTCTGGCAGCATTGGAGACGCCCCCAGTGCTGTTTGAGTGCTGGGGCCCGCCCCCAGTGCTGCGAGAGAACTCATTTACATACCGAGAAAAACCGGGATTGCAGACGAATGGCACCGCGGAGAAGACAAGGAAAGGTAGGAGAAGAATAGCCTTTCTTAAGGCTATTCTGACATGTTAGGGAGAAAAAAAATGTGTTTAAAAGATGGGATCCCTTTAAACTGTAGTATTACTAGAATAAACATGTGATATTGTTTTTTATGGCTATTCTTGGTTCCACATTGGCCTGTTGTTGACTTCGATTAACTACCATGAATGTTCTTCATGGTTGCCCATGTGAAAAGATTAGCCACGGGGGCCTGTACAAAATATGGTCTGGTGATTTTCATTGTGAGAAAAGAAGCTTTTTACACTAATCTAATGTTGGGGGAAAATATGCATTATAGGAATTCAGTGGATTCTAAGGATGGCAGAGCAGAGACTGCAGCTCTTTATGATTTTTTTTTATTGATTTTACTGACTCGTAAATTTTACAATGGCAATTATAATGGCTTTCTACAGTGCCTTAAAGTGATATTCCCATCCCCAGGATCATATTTTAAGTAATAGGTTAAAGCATGCTTCCAGTTATGAATAGTGAATTTAAATATACGAAACTTTGTAATATATCTTATTAAAGAGATCTATTTCCTTCAGTACTTGTTAGGCTGTTCTCCTGCTCCTTATCTCCATATTCAGCCTCACACACAAAAATCTATGGGGAAGGAAGGGCATAGTAGGGTTAACTGATCTATTGCCTCATTCTGTACACCAGTAGCCTCTTATCCACAACCTAGCAGTGTTAAAAAAACAAAAACAAATAAGGAACAGTGGAGTGTAACAGCAGCAATTATTTGAGTCTCATTTCTATCCCCCCTTCTCTCTTTATAGACTTATATGGAGAAAGTAACTGCATGAAAAGTGGGAAACAAAGCAGATCTCCTTAATAAGATGTATTACAGAGTTTCTTATTTTCACCTATACTATTCATTGATGAAAGTTGTTTATAGCTGGAGTTACACTTTAAGCTAGCTGGTGTTTTACCCAAGACATTGTTTTATCTATCTTGCTCCATTTGTCAGATCCCAATACCAAAATCATGCCCACAACAAAATTAATATAAATTAATTTTATTAAATAACATATTAATAAAAAAAAAAAAACATAAACAGTAAGAAAAAAATGGGGAAATGCTGACAAGGAGATTACCATATAACAATAATGGCCAGATGAGATGAACAGGGAGGAATATCACAATGTACATTATATATAATATATAGTGTCAGGGTCTGGGGTTGCTGGGTGGGGTGGCATAGACACACAGGTCCAGTTTGTTTAGTCCAAAACAAAGGTAGAGTTTATTTTCACTCACAAAAGGTAATGCAGCAACAAAAGAAAACCATACAAAAATAAATCCCTGCCCGGCTAGGCACTAACTAAACACAGAATAGGTTACCTCACCTAGGATAACAGCAAACCAAAAGCCAGTAGAATCATTCAGGACACAGCTCCAAAAATATGACCTCTCTGTTTGTTCTCCAGCCAAGCTCTGCCAAAATGTTGCTGCTGGAGCAACTTCTTAAGCCTCCTTGACGAGGAGACTTTCTGCAGCTGAGACGCTGCCGGAACATCTCCAAAGTGCGGACTAGAGGGGGGTGGAATGACAGGTCCCACTACCAACCTACCTGCCATTCCTAAAAATCCAGCACAGTAACTGGAACTCTGAAATAACCCTCAGCAGACAAAAGTTATCTGCTGAGAAATGTTCTTTCCATTGTCTTTGTATCAGTTGCTGAGACCAGCTGAACGGTTGGATTCTACATGTTGGACCACCACCGATGTGTATTTATAGCCCAGAAGCCCCTTTAATATGGGGTTCTATGAATTCTTCATGAACTTGTCAGGGTGCATATTGTTCTATATATCTGTTTAGATAGAAATTTAAGTATAACCAGTGATATAAATGATAAAAAAAATTATGGCTTACCATACAAGAATCAACCGTGCCAGATTCATAACCAGCGCACAGCATCCTGGACGTGATCGTGTCAAAATATGTCCGACAGTGCTCCAACGATATGATGCGCACTTCTCCTTCCTGTAGCTTAAATGGCACTGATAAGGGGATAGACGGCAAAGGGTTAAACGTGAACTATAGCCAAGTGATGTAATATACGGCTGCGATAGACGACGGCGAGAGACAGGAATACCTCCCTAGGACAGCATTTGATTTTCATTTCCTACAAGGTCTGTTAGCAATCGAGCTGTGTGTTTGCTGTAAGGAGCGCTCAACTAACATTAAGAAAATCCTAAGAAGACTAATGAAATCATTGTTTAGGTTAACATGACACGTAAATTTACCATTCACCTATCTGTCAGTGCTCTTTAACGCTGCTGATGTGACTTATTGGTAATGATAGGTCGGGGGGGGGGGGGGTTTCTGCTTCCACGCAAATGGGTTTCACATGAAAGGCTGAGAGCATGAAATAAACATGTGACCTCAAGAATATGGCGGATTCTCCTGAAAACCCATTTCCCAATTATTCGTGCCAATACATTGGCATCCCATTGAGGCTCAGCCTCCGCCAGCTCCAGGGTAATGATGACGGACACAAGTGACCCCAGTCTTCATCACTGTGCCCCGTCTATTACAGCAGTTCCATTTTTTTGTAGGTCCAATGGGTTGATTCTCAATAAATGAAATCTCATTCACTTTGCTAGGACTGTAAAATGAAGTTGCTGTTTTTTTCGGTTGTGTTCCTGCAATGTTTGGCCCAAAGCGACTGTCCAAGCTTATTTATATTGATGGACAGTCCAGTACTACTACTACTCCAGTAGTATACAGTGCATACACAGTGTGCAGGTGAAGCCAAGGTCAGTACGCTTTGCTTCACTGCGCATGCGCCAGATACTACCATAACAGCTGAACAGCTGTTAAAAGGTGCCGGGTCTCTTGTGTGAGGGCTTTGACCCCCTTCTATTTGCATTGCACGCTCTTTGTTGTATAGTGGGCGTGTGATATAATTGCAACCTTGTTCCATAGAAGTGAATGGGACCAGACTATAAATCCACTGCAAGGCTACTATCAAACAAACAGCTTGCAATGTAAACAGTGAAGGGGTCACAGCACTCACATGATCACCACTGCTCCTCCTATCAGCTGATCAGCAGGAGTCCCAGGTGTTGGACCTGCACTGATCTCATATTGATCACCTTTATTCTTCTTATATGAAGCTTCTAGTCTCCTGAGAATTTTCGTGTTCCCTGGCTTAGTTGATGTCCGAGAGGCCGGATATGCAATTACAAGCAAACTCCAGTAGTATACGGTGCATACACAGTGTGCAGGTGAAGCCAAGGTCAGTACGTTTTGCTTCACTGCGCATGCGCCAGATGCTAACAGAGCTGGCTTGTAATGATGTACATGGGAGTCCATGAAAGAACCACACACACGACTCTTCACAGGTAGTACAGGCCACTTTTTAAAACTTATTTTTTTCCTTTATGCTGCAGGGGACTCTTCGGATAACGACATCTTTACAAACCTATTACCTTTATGTAAAAAAAAACTTATAGGGTGGTTTATGGGCTGGAAATGCGATGGCAGGGTTACATTCCCAATACCATTTTGATGGTTTGCCACTAGAGGCAGTATGGGCACTTACTACATACTGTCCTATTGCTGAGCTCAGCTTTTTATAGTATACATTAGACTCCTGGGCTCCCTCTAGTGGTGGTTAGAATTTTATGTTTTATATCTACGTCCTATGGGCTTCAAGGGCTTTACAGCAACTTGGTACATTTGGCTACAAAAAAAGCACATACTAGAGTAGGGATACTTACTTTTGTTTCCCATATGACCCCATCCAGTAATATAACAGTATGTGTCTGGTTTGACCAGCTGGCCTTTGGACGGTAAGCAGACAGGCCTTACATAGCTGCTCTCCACAATGTCTTCATTCAGCTCCACTATGCTGATATCATAATCCACCACAGCTCTGTTGTAGCGCGGATGAAGGATTATGTTCTTAACCAGACGTGTCTGCATGAAATCCGATGGATGATCCAAGTTGTTTATTCCAAATACAACTTTCCATACAGCTGCATGTTCCCGCCTGAAAGATATATAATCTTCAATTGATGCAATACTATTTCTTATTCTGTATTATACAATAGATTGTATACAATAGAATGTATCTACGGCGAAATGTTTGGTGTCAATTTATTCATTCTTTACCATACTGGGCACCAAAGGTAATGGTGCTCAGTACATGGATAAGGCTTTGTTATAAAGAAGCTTCTGCAATCTTACAGCATTGGGAAGACTTGGTATAGAATTGCAATGTCATGTTATGGATTACTGACACCAGTGGTGTAACTACCATAGAGGCAGCAGAGGCGGCTGCCACAGGGCCCGGGCCATTAGGGGGCCCGGTGACAGCCGCTACCGCTGTGTTTTTTTTTTTTTTTTTAAATAGGCCGTTATGGGCCCTATTCACTTGCCGATCCTGGCTGGGCCGGGATCGGCAAGTAACACCGCGGGCCCCACAAATACTATCATTATACTTGGGGATCTTTGCAGACCCCCCCGAGTATAATGATCGGCGGATTGGGAGAGGTAAGGGAACGTAACAAACAGTGTTACTTACCTCTCCACGATCCTGCCAGGCCTCCTTTCTCACGTCTCTGACGTCACATGAACCCGGCCTGCGTCCCGGGTCATGTGACGTCTGACGTCATTTCATAAGGACGCCAGCGGAGAAGACAGCGTAGGAGCCGGGGACAGGTAAGAAACAGTAATTTTTTATATTTTTATTCCCCCGGGTCTCCGATTATTATATTCTGGGGTCTGAAAAGACCCCAGAGTATAATAATTGTTTATGGGTGTCCACAGAGGGACATAATACTGTGTGCAGGGGCCACTATGGGGCATAATACTGTGTGCAGGGGCCACTATGGGGGATAATACTGTGTGTAGGGGACACTATGGGACATAATACTGTGTGCAGGGGCCACTATGGGACATAATACTGTGTGCAGGGGCCACTATGGGGGATAATACTGTGTGCAGGGACCACTATGGGGGATAATACTGTGTGCAGGGGCCAGTAAGGGACATAATACTGTGTGCAGGGCTTACTAAGGGACATAATAGAGTGCGGAGGAGGGGGTCGGTCAAGGTCTTCGACGTCAGTGTCGGTTGGGGGGGGAGGGGCCTCATGTCAAAAGTTCGCCATGGGGCCCCGCCATTCCTAGTTATGCCACTGACTAATACCTATGTGACCTTGTGTGCTAAGGCAGAAGCTTCTAGATTTAGTTATAGATTTAATCTAGATCCAGCAAAGGAAGGGGGATCATTAAGGCCCCATATAGCGAAATGCAGCGGAAACATGTAACGTTTGTATCCGCACTGTTTTTCATTGTGTTTTTGCAGAGACATTCTAACCATATTATACCCATATACAAAACACCAGCGTTTCCATAGATATAATCGAGACTCAGCGATTTTCATACAGGCGTTTTTGAAGACACAGATTTTTGCATGGGATTAGCCACGATCTCATTCACTTTGCAGGTACTGTAAAACGCTACGTTTTCACAAACATGGGGCATCAGTCTAATGTTCCCGCTGTGGAATTTGGCATTTACTTGGAATTTACTATTTTCATGGCTAATCTCTGAAGGGGAACTCTAGCTTTAGAGCAAATGTAATCTGTTTTCTATGAAGTCCCTATACCCCCCCCCCCCATGCCTATGGTCAGGGCCTGTCTTATTGAGAAAACTCTTTTAAAACATTAAAATGAAATTTCATGTGAACTCTCGTTTGATCACACATCTTATTTTTCACGCCAGACATCTGGGCTCGGACATCAGCGTGCGTCCGTTTTTGGTCTTCCGCCACGCTGTGTAGGGTAACCTCTTTATAGAGCACTGATGCTTCAACGGCAAATAAAACAGACATTCCACATCGATAGATATGTCTGCTCTGAGATATATAAAAGTCACAGATGGAGAAACCAATCATAACTAACGGGAACTTTACAATGAACTGTATGTTCCTAATGTCCGCTCATTTATCTTAGCGACATTTTCTGCATCCATCACATATTTCTTAAGGATGGGGCACTGCGGGGAAGCCACTTATAGACTTATTAATAGAGGAGAAGAGCAATAATGGAGAATGGGGAATTGTCATTGTATATTGTTCCCCGTGGACAGAGATCCTGAAGTCATTAGAACCATTCAATGGAATTACTTATGTAACATTAGCCTTTAACAAATGTCTGCCTATTGGGCTTTATTGCTCGTGTAGATTGGTTTTATGACCTAATAACACTGTCAGCTTTTACCTAATTTACCAAGTTACTATTAGTTGTGTAAGCACTGGAAAAACATATCAAATGCACAAAATATCTCCTTCTGGTTAATGTAGCTTGTAATTTTCTTCTCGGCACAGCAATTACTAAAAATGTCCTGTGGAAGACAATAAATACAGACTGACCTTCACGGAATAAAAGTGTCATATGCTCCATGCTACAATATGGAAAAGATTGCCGAATAATTTACTATATTTAATGAAAACTGGTAATTGGCTCATTCCTATCCATGTTCGTGTCTCGATGCACTTTACAAAATATAAGAAGGTATGCCATGTTGTGTGTATGCATGCAATGTTGTGTGTGAACGCCTGCCAATTCTATAGAAGATTTACAGATTTTCGCCATAGAGTTTACTATTTTGCAATGCAAACAAAAGTGTAGCAAAATCTGCTGTCAGAAGAACGCAAATCCACCTGGGGTGAATGCCTTGTGGTCCCTCCAATGAACTGATAGGAACAGTACTCTCTACCAGAGAAGCACCCCCTCTTCCCCAAAGCCCAGTCCAAAAAAGGGTTAATTGGCATGCCCGCATTCTCCACCAAGCTGTCTGATTATGCAATCTACCCGGTCAGTCCTGGGGTAAGATAACTGACAACTCTGACATCTGCCTTTGTGTTATATGTTATTGCCCTGGATCAGTAACATAGTCCAACCAGATTTTTGGTGCAAATTATTTATAAAACTTAGGAAGAAGGAATTCTCGTATCCGCATGGTGCCCTTGTAAATGGTAATAGTGACAGGCTAGAAGTTGACAGAGTTGTGAAATGGATCTTGTACTGAAATCTGTAGACAAAGGAAGAAAAGAATGTCTGCCAATGTTAAACATTCTTTAATAAACTTCGATCATTGCCTTATTCGGTGTGGCCTGCTGGGGGAGCAGTATATCAACCAGGGACAGAAATAGACTTGACAGGCTGATCAGAAGAGCCAGCTCTGTCCTGGGGAGCCCCCTGGACCCAGTACAGGTGGTGGGTGACAGAAGGATACTGTCTGTGGTGACCTCCATGCGGGAGAACAAATCCCACCCCATGTATGGGACCTTGATGGGACTTGGCAGCACTGTAAGTGACCGTCTGCTTCACCCCAAGTGTGAGAAGGAGCTATCGCAGGTCCTTCCTTCCAACCGCGACCAGGCTGTATAATCTACATCAGACCAAGCAAAGATCACTCCGCACAGAGAACTAATGATGATGACTATGAAGTCTTCCTTCTTCCTTTTCTGTTCCTTAGCTGCTATGGATTCCTAGTATATCTTCTCTTCTCAGCATATGTGTGTCTAAGTCTGTATTATATTACTGTGTATTATCCTGTATCTGTATTACTATGCTGCTGTAACATACTGAAATTTCCCCACTGTGGGACTATTAAAGAATTATCTTATCTTATTCAATTTAATCTATTTCATGGATTGTATCATTCCTCCTTAGTACTGTATTATATTTAAAAAAAAAAAAAAACAGAACAATTTTAAGCTGGATTCACACTACCATTATTTAATGTCCTTGCTCTCATTCATCACAGAATGAGAGCAAAAGACTTTAAAAAAAAAAAAAAAAAAAAAAGATTCACCCCCAATGTAAAAACCATGATGGAGCATAGCAGTGGGAATAGTCAATGAGAACGGACACAGGTGTAGAGGGCTTCATCTGTGTCCATTACTTTACTTCTCCTGTGACAGGTGACAGCAACGGACATTAATAACAGTAGTGTGAACATAGCATAAAATGCCCTAGACTGTGGGCAGGCAGAGACAGTATTCTTAAAGCGACACTCTAGTGTCAGATAGTCATCAAAATAGATTCAAACTAAGCTATTTTACTATTGCTGATGCTGTCATCCACATCTAGTATCTGTACCCATATCTAGTATCTGTTGCCATGTCTGTCTCCTGTTTCTGGAAAACACTGCAGAGCTATTACCAAAATTGACCTTCTGGGACCTTATACTATGATAATGATGTCACCACAGGACTCAAAAGCAGTACCATCTGTTGCGGGTAACACTGAGAAAGGTAATGGGGCATAGTGGGGGTAGATTATGTGATAGGCAGAAGAGGTATTTTGTCAGCAGAGCTGCAGCAGAAGATCAGTGCCATGAGTAGCTCTGAACAGTATCTGCCGCAGCAGAGAGAGACTTCTTGTTTACACAGCAATCCATGCTAGAAAAAACGGATCACCTTGTGATTATGCCACTTATTGAAGAAGGTGAAAGCAATGACACCGTGAGCAGGCATCTATTACTACTGAGGGGATGGCCCTTCAGAAAATGTAATGAGTAAAAATATATCACTGGAGTGTCCCTTTAAATATCCTGTAATCTAACCAGAGCATGCTGGAGGTGGATTTATGCTGAAATTACAGTACAATTAGACCTGAACATCACACTCTCTTTATTATAAGCTATTCTGGGGATAATTCAGATATTCATATCTCGCCAAAAAGAGGTGAAGTTTGATTATGTTACAGTATTTACTTGGCCCAGCTGCAGTGCATTTGTCTATAAAAAGCCCAAATATGAATTGCTGGAACATGTTGGTGAACTAAACTATAATGCATGAATAAATGTCCCACCTCAGTATGTATGCTACGTCTATCAGGAATACACAAGGTGGGGAGAAAGCATATGGTTGTGCTTTTGCCTACTAGACTGGTGAGTAGGGGGATAGAGAAGGGTTTGGGGGAGGGGAGTAAATAAACATGTATTATACTGACATGCTTTACACAATTGTACAGAATGAAACAAAGAGGAAAAACTCACCCTTCAAAGCAATGTGCCACTGTCAAAACCCATTTCTTCCCTATGAGAACACACCCGCAGATGTGGCCGCTGGGTTCACTCTGTAGAGAGCATTGCCATGGCCATCTACCAGGCCGACTGGTTCTGCCACCAAGTATCCTCTTGCTCATTCGTGCCGCAGGGCGACGTCCACAATCTGAAAGACATGAACAGACTGGATAGTAACGTCTCATGTATACAATCCTATTACCGTATATTAAAATAGTCAAAAAGCATGTTACAAGAAATTATTCTATGCGATTACTTTACATATATTTCAGTTGCAGTATGGCCATGTGACTAATGGACGTAATGTCGTTGGCCTTAGAGGTGTTGCTCAATATCATAATCCCAGAGAACCCCCTTTAAGGCTGAGGCCCCACATTGCGGAAAAGCAGCTTTTTTTTTGTTGCAGATTTTCATGCAGGTTTTTTTGGAGCCAAAGCCAAGAATGGCGACAAAAGGAATGGGAAATATATAAGAAGTCTACTTATACTTCCCCCTAATGCTCAATCCATTCTTGGCCTTGGGTCAAAAAATGGCAGGAAAATTCGCAAAAAAACAGGAAAACTGTCACACATGCCTTGCCATGCAAATTGTTTTCCTTGTTGGAACTCATACTGAAAGTTTTGAGAGTCTTTTAAGTTACAACCAGTCGTTGGATCAGAAGCTGGCGGCACAGACAACCCCCGTTTTGTAGAAAATACCCTTCCCCTTATCCCAACCCTATATCTTCTGACGACTGCCTGTTTGACAGCCACCATGCCTCAGTATTTGAAAATGGTGGGTGTTAAAGGAGGCACTAACTCCCCAGGAGCCCGGACCCTGAGAGCTCACTAAGCACTCAGCTATGGCGTGTCCCCCGAGACTGCCTGACATACCACAGGTCGAGAAGCTCTGCTCTATATGATAGAGGATTATGGGTATTTGCACCCTTTCACCCATCTAGGCCCTGACCTGAGGTAGAATAATGAAGTGGTGGATTAGATGACATGTACAAGACTTACACATATGGTTTCTTACTTTCCACTGAAATACTATAAAGATGAAATACAAACTACACGGAGATTGTCCGGGTAACAAGATCTCTACTCACAGGGATCTCAGATAAATCAATGTTAAGTGTCTTCTTTTACCACCGACTATTACTACGGTGTTTAGGTTTTCTGTATATAACACAAATCATCTATTGAGTCAAATAAGGGAAAAATATTATTAAATACAGAAAAGACCCGAGAGAGGCGACTGAATAATAACTTACCGTATATACTCGAGTATAAGCCGAATTTTTCAGCACAGTTTTTGTGCCCCCCGCGGTTTATACTCGAGTCAAGCAAAGAAAAATATATTTTTTTTGGGGGGGGAGGGGGGGTCTATGACCAGCCGCAATAGTAATGTATAGAATCTCCCATAAAAGAGTGAAAAAAATAAAAAAGAAGCTTTAAAAAAAAATAATAAAAAAATAAAGTAAATAAAAGTTGTAAATCCCTCCTTTCCCTAGAATACATATAAAAGTAGGAAATGACTGTGAGACACAAACACATTAGGTATCCCTGTGTCTACTGAATATAGGGGATCTGCAGATCCCCTATATTCAGCCAGGCTGAATTCCAAGTGTGGGGGGGGGGGGGACTCAGTCCTCAAGCTCATGGAAGGGGCAGACAGACAACCAAAACACCCCCTCCCCTTTCCCAGCACCCCCTCCCCTTTTCCAGTAGCTGCTGCATTTTCCCCCTCGACTTATACTCGAGTCAATAAGTTTTCCCAGTTTTTTGTGGTAAAATTAGGGGGGTCGGCTTATATTCGGGTCGGCTTATACTCGAGTATACACTCACCGGCCACTTTATTAGGTACACCTGTCCAACTGCTCGTTAACACTTAATTTCTAATCAGTCAATCACATGGCGGCAACTCAGTGCATTTAGGCATGTAGACATGGTCAAGACAATCTCCTGCAGTTCAAACCGAGCATCAGTATGGGGAAGAAAGGTGATTTGAGTGCCTTTGAACGTGGCATGGTTGTTGGTGCCAGAAGGGCTGGTCTGAGTATTTCAGAAACTGCTAATCTACTGGGATTTTCACGCACAACCATCTCTAGGGTTTACAGAGAATGGTCCGAAAAAGAAAAAACATCCAGTGAGCGGCAGTTCTAATTAGGAAGCTTTTTTTTGGATCTTGCCAAGCTTTTTTTTTTGGAGCTTTTTTTTTTGTAAAAACAGCTTTAAAAAACAAAGCCAGGCTGTTTTCCCCTCCTGTAGAATGGGCTGCAAAAAAAGCGTCACTTATTTTTGCAAAAAAAAAAAAGCGCGGATTTCGCCTCCCATTCACTTCTATTGCTTTCTTCAGGCGGAAAACGCGTGAAGAAAGGTCATGTTGCTTCTTTTTCTCTTCTAGCAGTCTCCATGGATAACATTGTATGGAGGAGGATTAGGACGTGGATTCCGCGGTCAAAATTCGCCTCCATGTCCCCGTGTGAACTAGCCCTAATACCACATGGTGCCCTAATCATGTTGACATGCTGGATTGGTTTTGGGTACAGTTTGGCAGATTTATTATACCTTCTACAGCAGAAAGCTTGTGTACAAGGCATAAAAACATTTTTTGAACAAATTGGGTTTTTGTGCTAAAAATGGGTATCTATTTTAATTTGTAAATATATATATATATTCGAGTATAAACCGAATATTTCAGCCCAGTTTTTGTGCTGAAAAAGCCCCCCTCGGCTTATACTCGAGTCAGCAAAAAAAAAAATAAAAAAAAAATATATATATATATACACACACACACACACACACACACACACACACACTCACTCACCGGCCACTTTATTAGGTACACCTGTCCAACTGCTCGTTAACACTTAATTTCTAATCAGCCAATCACATGGCGGCAACTCAGTGCATTTAGGCATGTAGACATGGTCAAGACAATCTCCTGCAGTTCAAACCGAGCATCAGTATGGGGAAGAAAGGTGATTTGAGTGCCTTTGAACGTGGCATGGTTGTTGGTGCCAGAAGGGCTGGTCTGAGTATTTCAGAAACTGCTGATCTACTGGGATTTTCACGCACAACCATCTCTAGGGTTTACAGAGAATGGTCCGAAAAAGAAAAAACATCCAGTGAGCGGCAGTTCTGTGGGCGGAAAATGCGTTGTTGATGCCAGAGGTCAGAGGAGAATGGCCAGACTGGTTCGAGCTGATAGAAAGGCAACAGTGACTCAAATAGCCACCCGTTACAACCAAGGTAGCCAGAAGAGCATCTCTGAACGCACAGTACGTCGAACTTTGAGGCAGATGGGCTACAGCAGCAGAAGACCACACCGGGTGCCACTCCTTTCAGCTAAGAACAGGAAACTAAGGCTACAATTTGCACAAGCTCATCGAAATTGGACAATTGAAGATTGGAAAAACGTTGCCTGGTCTGATGAGTCTCGATTTCTGCTGCGACATTCGGATGGTAGGGTCAGAATTTGGCGTCAACAACATGAAAGCATGGATCCATCCTGCCTTGTATCAACGGTTCAGGCTGGTGGTGGTGGTGTCATGGTGTGGGGAATATTTTCTTGGCACTCTTTGGGCCCCTTGGTACCAATTGAGCATCGTTGCAACGCCAAAGCCTACCTGAGTATTGTTGCTGACCATGTCCATCCCTTTATGACCACAATGTACCCAACATCTGATGGCTACTTTCAGCAGGATAATGCAATGCCATGTCATAAAGCTGGAATCATCTCAGACTGGTTTCTTGAACATGACAATGAGTTCACTGTACTCCAATGGCCTCCACAGTCACCAGATCTCAATCCAATAGAGCATCTTTGGGATGTGGTGGAACGGGAGATTCGCATCATGGATGTGCAGCCGACAAATCTGCGGCAACTGTGTGATGCCATCATGTCAATATGGACCAAAATCTCTGAGGAATGCTTCCAGCAACTTGTTGTATCTATGCCACGAAGAATTGAGGCAGTTCTGAAGGCAAAAGGGGGTCCAACCCGTTACTAGCATGGTGTACCTAATAAAGTGGCCGGTGAGTGTATACGGTACTAATATGTGTTATGTACATTTTACCATCCTGTCTGTATTGCCAAGAGCTTAGGTCATGGTCACTGGTCTGGAGATTGGGGGGTTATCCTTTTTATTGATGACCTATCCTAAGGATAAGTCATTAATTCATAGCCTGTAAGCCCTCGCGGGCAGGGCCCTCTACCCCACTGTGCCAGTCAGTCATTGTTAGTATTATATCTACCTGTATATTTTGTGTACTGTATGTAAACCCCAGATGTAACGCACCATGGAATTATTAGTGCTATATAAATAAACTATAATAATAATAATAATAATTAATAAGAGGTTGGGGGGGGTTCTCACTGTTGACTGGCTGTTTGTAGAGGGATGCTCCATGAGCTCTCTTACACTGTGCACTGCCTGATGCATAGAGGCCACGTAATGTAATTACAGTCCTGTCCTATAGAAGTGAACAGGGTCATGGTCATACATGCACACTACACAAAGGAACTGCAGCTCTCATAATGTGATGGAACCACAAAGATCAGACAAGTTCTCAACTACTAAATGTGGCTCATTGGAAAACCTGTATACCTGTAACCCTATATAATAAACAATGCACTACTACATACTCAATATGCCATACTGATCCTAATACCAATGGAATGTAATGCTTTTCTAAGTACTATCACAACATACAGAAGGCCGAATCAGAACAAGAAATTTGAGCAAAAAATGTGATAATATCCTAAACCTCGACTGTAGTTCTCCTATGGTAAATTCACACACTATATGGAGCTCCACCGTGCATGCACTGGAAGAAGGACTACATGATATGTAGGGACTGTCACTTTAAGAATTTTGATTCTTAATATGTTGTCACTTTAAGTGTTCTGTATAATGTGTAATCTGCAACTGTGCCTTTAATGGAACCTAGCACTAGGCCTGAGGGAATAATACATCTCTAGAGTAAGGGCATAGGAGAGAGGGGATGAGATCAGGAGTTTCTCCTTCCTCAGTTAGGGAGAAGAAGTCGTGAGGAACCTCTGTCCTCCTCAGCAAGCAGGAGGAAGTGAGCTAGGGAAAAGTGTAAAGTAAGTTGAGTCCCAGTTCCTGGTTATATTGGAAACACTACTAACCCTACAGTTCGATTTGGATTGGATTTAGTCGACTGTTACACCTGCTTTTCTAAACACTTCCATACCAGTGTCTCCTGAGACTTAATCCTGCACTCACCATCAAGGGCACTCCAGTCACCATCAGGCTCAGCGGAGGAGTGACATGAATGTCCTGGGCCTTGATGCAAATTATAATCCAAATTATAATGTATCATTTATAGTGCAGGTCTCCTCATACTGGAGACAGATTATGGGCATCCTAAGGTTCCTGGGCTCAGGTGGAACTGCACCCTCTTCACCCGAAGCTATGCCCCTGAGTCTGAGGGAGGCTCACCACTAGAACATACCTATGACAATAACATACCGATCATGAAGGCATTAGGGGCGTAACTACCGTAGAGGCAGTGGAGGCGGCTGCCACCGGGCCTGGGACATTAGGGGGCCCGGTGACAGCCGCTACCGCTGCGTTTTTTGTTTTTTTTAATAGGCCGTTACGGGCCCTATTCATTTGCCAATCCTGCCTGGACCAGGATCGGCAAGTGACACCGTGGGCCCCACAAATACTATCATTATACTTGGAGGGTCTTTGCAGACCCCCGAGTATAATGATCGGTGGACCGGGAGACGTAAGGGAATGTAACAAACACTGTTACTTACCTCTCCATGATCCTGCCAGGCCTCCGTCCTGATGTCTCTGACGTCACATGAACCCGGCCTACGTCCCGGGTCATGTGACGTCTGACGTCATTTCAGAAGGACGGCAGCGGAGAAGACAGCGTAGGAGCCGGGGACAGGTAAGAAACAGTAATTTTTTTATGTTTTTATTCCCCCAGGTCTCCGATTATTATACTCTGGGGTCTGAAAAGACCCCAGAGTATAATAATTGTTTATGGGTGTCCACTAAGGGGTATAATACTGTGTACAGGGGACACTATGGGGGATAATACTGTGTGTAGGGGCCACTATGGGGCATAATACTGTGTGCAGGAGCCACTATGGGACATAATACTGTGTGCAGGGGCCACTATGGGACATAATACTGTATGCAGGGGCCACTATGGGGCATAATACTGTGTGCAGGGGCCAGTAAGGGACATAATACTGTGTGCTGGGGCCACTATGGGACATAATACTGTGTGCAGGGGCCACTATGGGGGATAATACTGTGTGCAGGGGCCAGTAAGGGACAAAATACTGTGTGCTGGGGCCACTATGGGGCATAATACTGTGTGCTGGGGCCACTATGGGGGATAATACTGTGTGCAGGGGACACTATGGGGTATAATACTGTGTGCAGGGGACACTATTGGGGATGATACTGTGTGCAGGGGCCTGTAAGGGACATAATACTGTGTGCAGGGGCCACTAAGGGGTATAATACTGTGTGCAGGGGCCACTAAGGGACATAATACTGTGTGCAGGGGCCACTAAGGGGTATAATACTGTGTGCAGGGGCCACTATGGGGGATAATACTGTGTGCAGGGGCCACTAAGGGACATAATACTGTGTGCAGGGGCCACTAAGGGGTATAATACTGTGTGCAGGGGTCACTATGGGACATAATACTGTGTGCAGGGGCCACTATGGGGGGTAATACTGTGTGCAGGGGCCACTATGGGGCATAATACTGTGTGCAGGGGCCACTAAGGGACATAATACTGTGTGCAGGGGCCACTATGGGGGATAATACTGTGTGCAGGGGCCAGTAAGGGACAAAATACTGTGTGCTGGGGCCACTATGGGGGATAATACTGTGTGCAGGGGACACTATGGGGTATAATACTGTGTGCAGGAGCCACTATGGGACATAATACTGTGTGCAGGGGCCACTATGGGACATAATACTGTATGCAGGGGCCACTATGGGGCATAATACTGTGTGCAGGGGCCAGTAAGGGACATAATACTGTGTGCTGGGGCCACTATGGGACATAATACTGTGTGCAGGGGCCACTATGGGGGATAATACTGTGTGCAGGGGCCAGTAAGGGACAAAATACTGTGTGCTGGGGCCACTATGGGGCATAATACTGTGTGCTGGGGCCACTATGGGGGATAATACTGTGTGCAGGGGACACTATGGGGTATAATACTGTGTGCAGGGGACACTATTGGGGATGATACTGTGTGCAGGGGCCTGTAAGGGACATAATACTGTGTGCAGGGGCCACTAAGGGGTATAATACTGTGTGCAGGGGCCACTAAGGGACATAATACTGTGTGCAGGGGCCACTAAGGGGTATAATACTGTGTGCAGGGGCCACTAAGGGACATAATACTGTGTGCAGGGGCCACTATGGGGGGTAATACTGTGTGCAGGGGCCACTATGGGGCATAATACTGTGTGCAGGGGCCACTAAGGGACATAATACTGTGTGCAGGGGCCACTATGGGGGGTAATACTGTGTGCAGGGGCCACTATGGGACATAATACTGTGTGCAGGGGCCACTAAGGGGTATAATACTGTGTGCAGGGACCACTATGGGACATAATACTGTGTGCAGGGGCCAGTAAGGGACACAATACTGTGTGCAGGGGCCACTATGGGGCATAATACTGTGTGCAGGGGCCACTAAGGGACAAAATAGAGTGCGGAGGAGGTGGCCGGTCGAGGTCTTCGATGTCGGTGTCGGTTGGGGGGGGGGGGGCCATGTCAAAAGTTACACCACTGGAAGGCATGGTGGGCAATGGCTGTGGGGCTTGTGGGAGGATGGGTCTCGCAAAACTTTGATCTCTTTGATGTCCACATATCCTAAATCCTCCCCCCTTGCTCTGTTTACTAAGATAACTGGCTGGCACATGTAAATCATCTTCCGTCAGATAAATACTATAGAACTGAATTGTCTGTGTATCCAATCTGCTGTGTGTGAATTCCACCTAGTGGAGGACTTAGACAGACAGATGTTTCCTGTGATTTTCCTAGACACATCCTTCCTAGAACAGAGTCATCTATTGGTAATATATCATCTGGATATGTTACATTGTCTTCCGATATGACTTTCTAAGCAGTAAGGGTAAACTTTTTATTACCAATATCTGAGCTCTGCTGCCAGGACATTCATTCTGATTAATGGCTCTCGTGTCAGACTAATTCATTTATCTAAAAGGTTCTTCAGTCTCGGGTTGCCATTCTACACAACCCGACCTGACTGTTGCTGAAAAATGTCTGCATTCTAAGCCACTTAAATGTGAATGTGGCACTGTGAATTCTGATTTAGGCTACGATTTTTTTTTCTTCTTTCTGCTGCTTTACATTCCTTACTATCTCCCAATACCCTTCATGAAGGAACAGTCAGCTGACATTAGGAAGGATTTATTACAACAAGCGTTGACTTATATACTACAAGCAGCGTTGTCTATTAAACTGCGAGCAGGTCAACGTCTTAATGGTCTTTAGGAGTCTAGTGCTCGGACAACGATGGCTTTGGATTTTCTATTATTCTCTTATGGTGATGTTCTTGTTATTGCTATTATTTGGCTTTTAGAAGACTGGGAGAAATGTATTAAAACTGAGACTTTGTAGTCAATTCTTCTACTGACGTGATAGGCGTCTGAATTATTAAGAGGCTTTGGTGTCTTAATAATTCTGCTACATCCTGAAATCTAGACCAGGAATTAGTCTAAATTTCAAGCATAACTTACATCAGTTTTGTGGTGCTGGTTTTAGTTTTGGTGCTTGATATGATCATTAGATTCTTTAATTAGGCAAAGGGGTGTGATTCTGAGTTATTTGGCATTGACCAGTAAGAGATGTTTGTTGTCAGAGTTCAGAGTCACAACCCCATGTCTGCTCCTGCCTGGTACACCCACTTGACAGTACTGACAGTGTCTAATAGAGTCACTAAAACTAACTGTACTGATTGCTCAGGAACAGTCGGGGCTAGAGAAAAAATCCAATGTAACCATGGGGCCCCCATAGCACACAGTGATGACACACTACAGGAATAATACACACAATGATGTCACAGTACAGAGATAATGTATCTGGTGATATCATAGTACAAGTATACGGTAATAAACAGTGATGTCACAGTACAAGAATAATACACACAGTGATGTACAGGGATAATGTACATAGTGATGTCACAGTACAGGGATAATGTACATAGTGATGTCACAGTACAGGGATAATGTACATAGTGATGTCACAGTACAGGGATAATGTACATAGTGATGTCACAGTACAGGGATAATGTACATAGTGATGTCACAGTACAGGGATAATGTACACAGTGATGTCACAGTACAAGGATAATACACACAGTGATGTCACAGTACAGGGATAATACACACAGTGATGTCACAGTTAGGATTGAGCGATTGTGTTCAGAAAAGATTGGATTTCGATCGGTGATCGAGAAAATTTCACAATCGCTATCGGAATTCTGAACACGATCTTTTTAGGTGGGATCGAGATCGGTGATTATTTCCCACAATGTTTTGCTACTGGCCAAGCATTGTGGGAAAAGCTAACAATGTTAGACTTCACACTGAGTATGCGCTCCGTTCATTCTGAGCGGAGCGTATACTCAGTGTGAAGGCTCCGCTGCGGTTCCATAGGAATGAATGGAAGCAGCCAGCACACAGCCTTAACCTCCTGCACGCCGTCTGCGTCCATTCATTCTAATCGGAGACTAGCTAACATCTCTAGTAGCTACTTACCTGCAGAGATGGCTGGTCCGGTGCCCGGTGTTCTTGTTCTTCGCCTTGCTGCCCCCGCCTCCCAGGTTAGTGTTAAAGAGCTAGGAAGAAGGCGGGGCTTGTGGCTAACTTGCCCACACTCTCCTAACCTGGGAGGCAGTGGGCAGCGAGGCGAAGAAGAACGAGAACACCGGCAGCCATCTCTGCAGGTAAGTGGACACCAGGGGGGACTAAGTAGCCAGAGGATTAAAAAAAAAATCCTCTGCCTGAATGGAGACTGGTGTACAGCGATCTTAGACTCCACCTCCTCCGGCAGAGCACCTCCTCCGTATTCTGGAGACTGGCCAATCAACGCTGGCCAATGCATTCCTATGGGAAAAAGTTAGCTTGCGAAAATCGCAAGCTGACAGGGATTTCCATGTAATAAAGTGACTTTTATGCCCCCAGGCATGCTTCCCCTGCTGTCCCAGTGTCATTCCAGGGTGTTGGCATAATTTCCTGGGGTGTCATAGTGGACTTGGTGACCCTCCTGAGACGGATTTGGGTTTTCCCCTTAACGAGTATATGTTCCCCATAGACTATAATGGGGTTCGAAACCCGTTCGAACAGTCGAACAGTGAACGGCTGTTCGAATCGGATTTCGAACTTTGAACATTTGGGTGTTCGCTCATCTCTAGTTAAAACCATGAGCAGTGCCTATTAAAGAATGCAAATAACTGGAGGTGGTGAAAGGTCCTCTCTAATATAGATTATTATTATTATTATTTATTATTATTATATGCAGAGAACACTATCTAGGCTGGTTTCATAAATCTGGTCAACCTAAATGTGGTATCTACCTTTTAACAACCTTGACTCGTTTACAGGAGACATCCTATATCTTACATTACCTTAGAAATTCATTTTGCAATGCCAAGCAGTCCATGGCTTCTTCAACATAGGGACCAGAAATGTATCAAAAGCAAAAAGACAGCACAAAGTGTTGCAATCTGGGCCATAAGTTTAGCTCAGGCTATACACAAAATGTCTTACTCTTCATAACGTTTGCTCTAAAAAATACTTTTACACTGGTTATGACTCTCATTAGCCATGGCAGCTTACATTGTGGATAATCTGGTTATCACTAGATGTAGACATAAAATTTCTTACCTTCCTTGGTGCACAGAAGGGAAATTTTACTTTTGCTTTCACACGACTGCCTGGTAATAAAAGATACAAAGTTACTAAATGGTTCATTTGGATAGGAGAATAAATTGATGAAACAACTTTTCAAATGAAGTGAACTAAACCCTTTCCATAGTCCTTCCCTGTTACTAACATCTCCATTTACTGCAGATCTTGGTAGGTATTGGGTGTATTCCCCAATGTATACCTTCAGCATGTTCATAAGACAATTTCTCCCAAATGACCTTCAGAATCTTGAGGATGCACAAAAAAAGATGATGGTGGAGGAGGAACTCTAAACTCAAAATTTCTATAGCATAACACATACATTACAATATACATGACATAAATGTAAAATTAATTAAGTAAATGTAGACACAATTTTTAAGATTTTTATGATATTTTAAGTAGTCACACATCCATTAGATGCACCACATGGTATTCCACTGTACGGAGGCTGCTGGCCTGTTCTGTCTTCTGGGGCCAGGTCGGCACTTCCGGTCCCTAGCGGAAAAGGGTCGGAACCTCTGCAATAGTCTGGGGGGGGATTCCAGTCTCCTCCTGGGACCAGAACTTTACTTCCGGGATCAGTGGTGTCAGCGGCACGCCGTAGGCTATTTAGGACTCATTTTGGCTCCAGCCCGTCGCTGGTTATTCAGTTTCACCTGATACAGCTCACTCTGTGCTCCTGTCTTCCTGACCCTGTTCCTCCTGTTTTCCCGTTTCTGCCTTCTGTGTATGACCTCGGCTTGCCTTCCAGACTACCTCACCATGACCTTCTGATTTGGCTACCTTCTGACCTCCTGTGGATAGCCTCAGCTTGCCTCCTGATTACTTCTACTTGACCTTTGCTTGGCTATTTGGTGACCTATGGTGTATGATCCGGCTCTCCTGCAACCTTATGACCTCCTGTGTACCAACCCGACTTGTTGACTTTGTCTTGGTTATCCCTGGAACCTGTAAGACCTCCTGTGCACCGACTTGGCCTGTATGACCTTCCTGCAATGCTTCCGCTACTTCCTGGCATTTTTCTGAACATCACTCTCCTTGCTGACCAGCTCCTTCCGTTTTGAGGTTAGTGTCATCGGGTTTTCTGGGTCCTCTACTACTTGGGATGCGCTAAGTTTGGGGCCCTCTCTGGGCAGTTGTGGTTCTGGGTTCCAAAATTTACCAAGTGCAACTTTACCATCAGGAGCTCTAGCGAACACCTCTGGTTAGGAGAGCACTCAGGACTGTTTGGACTTGGTGTTTGGGGGATTCTGGTTGCCCAGGACTAACTGACTGTTGTTGTTGCATCAGGATCCTAACAGCAACATCTCTCTTCTGTGAAGCTTTAGAGAATTCGTATGTCTCCATATTGTACCTCTGTACAACTCTGTCATCTTTAAATACAATACTTCTGTGATATAATAACTTTGTGCTATAGTGTGATAAAGTCAAACATTCTGAAACCTATGACGGGCTATCTACATTACGGTATGATGCTTTTTTGTGTTTAGACGTGCGTGATGTGCCTGTCCTGTACTGTAAGTGATATAAACCAGAACATTCAGAAGGCCTCATCTTAATAAAGTTACATTCGTCTGTTTTCATTTGCCATCCCCTTCTAATGAAAGTAATAAGATACGCAAGATTGAATAAATGTCTTATGATTGGACCCAAACGCTTTAAATAGGATGAATAGTTACTTTCTGTGGCAAATTTAGATTTGTCCTCTTTGTTAAAATTACATTTACTGGGAAAATTTATTTTTTTAAAACCTAATTGTAATATACAGTAAATGAATAATATAATTGTAAGGATCTAACATCGGTAAAACTACATGGACGATTTACGAGAGTGGATTATAGAGATGAGGGATCAGCGCAATAGAATACTAAGAATTGATTCTAAAATAATAGAGCAGATTTGCATCACAGCTCTGGTGTCAGCTGCCCTAAAAATGGTCTTACACGCTTCTTATTGTTGTAGACACTTTTTGTGCCATTTTTTGTATGGGACATGGCTTAGCAAGAAAGGGGTTTTGCCCCGTGCAGCTGACCATCGACTATTTGATCACAACCACCGTTTAATTTTTTTCGACGTAATGTAGGTTGTGACAAACATTTGTGTAGCAAACATTAATTTTGTATAAAGAACTTTCATTAGAATGCATATCTAGCGGAGTGCATATCTTGTATGAACTACGACCATGTGTTTCAGATGAATGATGACAGTCTAAAATCTAAGTGTATTTCCAGCTTAACTATTAGAAAGTACCAGTATACAGTATCTGCCCCGCTGTGTGTTTCAGTGGCAGATTTACCAACACTTTAATAATTAAATTGTACGCAGGCAGCTATAAGTAAAAACTTCACTGTGATCTTAAATCCTTTTGTACAGACTAGAATTCAGTAATTCAGTAATTGGAACTTGTTATCAATGTCTGGATTATTACAGATACAGTGGAGCCGCACCCCGGTCATGGTCATATTTTATAAAAGTCTATTAGCACACTTACAGTCACACATCTTTCTCTTTCCTCCCATATGTTTCCATATGGGAGGGCGGCGCGGAGAAGACATCTAAAGGTAGGAGACGAATAGCCTTTCTTAAGGCTATTCCTATGTGTTAGGGGCAAAAAAAATTTGATCTGAATGATAGGATCCCTTTAAAACAAACATAAACAGTAAGAATGAAAAACTTAATCCTTGATCCTTATATTCAGTGCCTTTGTGGAGCATTTTCTTTCTAAATAAAGTTCTATGTAATGCAGATCTCTATTTTTTGCTAATTCACTGACTGTCTTTGTTACTATTGTCTGTTGTGCTACAGATACAATGGAGCTGCAGCCCGGTCATGGTCCTTTTTTCTACAATTCTGCTTCCCACTCCTCCCTCTAAGGCTCGGTTTCCTATCTGTGATGGTTATTCCATTCAGAGTCTACAGTACTTTCCTCTCCGCATGATTCGTGCGGACACCACACAGACCCCACTGGTCATATCCCTCACACTAGTTTCTATCGAAAAGTTTAAACAATAGGATCAACTATGCTTACTGTAGAACCACATAGAGAAGAATGGTGGATCTCCTACCCAAAGTCGGGCACTGATAAAGGAAAATTTTGCAAGAAAGAGCTATGCAAGCAAGGCCTCTACAATGGTTAGCTCAGCAGGCAACTCACCTAAGGAAACTGAAATATGTGCGCCTAATAGATGGCCTTTGGCTCCTATTGGACTCTGTATAAGATCTATAATGTGAACAGGTATATCTCTAAGACAAGTGGTTCAAGGTAAATTCCCAGAAGAAAGGAACGGTCCTGGTAAGCCTAAGAGACAGGGTATGTTGCACTATATCCTACAGGGATTCTTAACAAAGGTACAGACCCCTAGTAAAGAATATGGCAGAGAGCCTTCTATTAATAAGTATTTGCATATATTACTATTTATTTAGGATCAGAAGGACATGTTAATGGACTTTTCCATAGTTTTTTTATATGACCACAACTAGCATGTCCAAGAGTAAGAAATTTCCTACCTATACTGTAGCTTTTAGTTGGGTAAAGCTAGTGTACATTGTATGAATAGCTGTCATCCAACGATGCATAGCCTTTTACATTGAGAATACTACAATGCTTTCTGTTTGGTGTGTAACTGTTGATGGTCTCTCTATGTTTTTCTGTTGTTAGCATAACCTTGTCATCACATATAACACCAGAAACAGAAGAATGTGTAAAGCCCCATATAAAAGTAATACTTGTTTAATGACTTCAGTGATTCACATTGATCTAAAAGCCGCAGCCAGTTACATGTGGTGAGAAAAATATGCTTCTCATTAGAAACGGATCCATCCATTAAGCTGATGATGCCGTCATAGACCAGAGTGTGAAGGCGATAAGTGCTTGCAGAAAGAAGCTTTACAAGGTAAAATCACTTTATATTAGACTAAGAAACATATAAGGGTAGATGACATGGACAGGTAGTCATCAAAAAGCCTGGATCTCAGCCATGGTGCTTAGAAAGTACTAAGGAAAAGGTCTGCAGCGTGGCCTATACAGTATACTGTATGGTATAAAATGCAGAAATATTGTATATATGGCTAGGAGCAGGCCATTCTTAGGGGGCATTCACACGGAGTGGTAAAAAATCCTCCCATTGACTTCAATGGGTTCCTCGTGGAAAACGGAACCCATTGAAGTCAATGGGAGGTTTTTTTTGTGCTAGGATACTGCCGCGGATTCCACGTCAGAATCCACGCCAGAAAACTGTGTGTATGCCCCTTTTACAATAAAGCTGTGACAGGACTGTGAAGAAAGGAAGACTGTCATATCGCACATGATACTCGTAGACTTGTCAATAAAAGACACTACAATGTTTCGGGTAAATATCCTTCATCAGGCATTCTAGATTGAAAAAAATACAAAGATGGCGCAAACCATCACACATGTAGTGTATCAATGGCCAGGTATGGTAGACCAGGGAAAACTGAAGGGAAGATTCCAACTGTGCTGGAATCAGCGGAGCGGCACCAAGTGACAGGGGAGGTGGAGAAAAGTCCTCTTTAAGCTGACGGTACACCGGACTTTGAGATGTGATCTTGGCCTCCATAGATAGGAAGCAAATCTGCTGTTTGGCAGAAGTAAATTCTGACAAAGGCTGAAAAAACTCCCAACATGTTTGACCTTCCGAAGATCCGACTTGTGGTTGACAGAGGTTCAATATTCATTTCGAGTAGCCCCTCAATATTCGACTACTTTAATCGAATATCGAACCCTATTATAGTCTATGGGGGAAAATGCTCGTTTCAGGGGTAGGCAACGTTCGATCACATTATACTTACCAAGTCCACGAGTGAGGGTCGGGCTGGATCCTCCGAGCAGTCTTCTCCATGCAGCGTCCCCGCGGTGTCTTCTGGCTCTGAATTCACTCTGCCAGGCATCGGGCCTGGGCAGATCCGACTGCGCATGCCCAAACTACAAGCAGGCATGCGCAGTCAGCTCTGCCCAGGCCCGATGCCTGGCAGAGTAAATGAAGAGCCGGAAGACGCCGCGGGGACCCTGCACGGAGAAGACTTCTAAAGGTAGGAGAAGAACTAGCGTTGATTGGCCAACTGTATAGCATTCGGCCAATCAATGCTGCTTCTGCATTGAACTTTTCCATTCGAATAGCGAGTGGTACTCGATCGAGTACGAGTATTTCGAATACCGTAGTATTCGATCGAATACCTACTCGCTCATCTCTAATAAGCAACCATCACTGTTTTTGTCAAAGCCAAAATGCTATTCAGATGAAGAACATCTTGTACACTATAGAGTAAGTGCAGTCTGTGACCATAACATGATTGCTTCTGTTCTGTGTTAATACATGAACCCAAAATATAATGGCCATTGATACTTGGCCAGATTTTGACATTTAATACCTGGGGATAGGTTCGCACTGGTGCCTACTCTCTGTTCGAGGACTTTTCTCCCATTTTCGATCGGAAACCTGGTGGTAACCTGGCGGACGCCATTATAATCTATGGGGTCTGTCATCTCACACTATCTTAGAGATAATCGGGGTCATTTATCATTTGCACAAATTTTAGCCCTTTTTTTGCCCGTGCTTTTTTCTGTGCATCTGATTTATTACATTATTATTATTATGGATAAAGTCGTCAGACTTTTTACGTAAAGTTCACATCATGGAAATTGTGTTTCTACCGTGGTCAGTAGAACGAAGGATTATGAAGATAATCTTGTTTCCCTTAGTCCAGGGGTGCCCAATACGTCGATCGCAATCTACTGGTAGATCGCAAAGGACGTATGGGTCGATCGCGGGATGCAGGGATCCCCGGTGTCTGCTTCTTCACAGTGCAGGCTGAGAATCATCTCCGGACACTGGCAGGCTGGGGCTGCGGCAGCCCCGCGTGCCAGTGTCTGTAGGTGACTCTCAGCCTGCGATGTGAAGAAGCAGACACCGGAGATCCCTGGGCAGCCACAGAACGTCGCTGTCTTGCTCTCGCGATCCGCCCGGCCCCGCCCACATGCCCTGTCCCACCCACAGACATGCCCACCCCGCCCACAAGCCCACCGGTCCTGCCCATAGGCCCACCCGGCCCCACCCATAGGCCCGCCCTAGTAGATCTTTTGCCTTGGTCAGCTAAAAAGTAGCTCACACACTGAAAAAGTGTGAGCACCCCTGCCTTAGTCCTAACAGCGGCACAATATGGTCTTGTGCTGCTGGTAGGACGACAGGGAAACACAGTTTTCTTTGTACTGCTCATGTTCTGGAGGGCAGTTGTCCCTTTATCTGCACCTTTATTTTATATAAGGGGCACAGATAAATGCAATGTAAAATGTTACTAAGGATAAATCACAATAACTTTCCTCAACACAAAAGCAAAGTGACAAATAGGCACAGGCACATGCAAATCTTGTGCACATAGCAAATCCTTAAAAAAAAGGAGGAACAATTAGAAGAAAATAGGTACAAGATTTAAATGCCCCCCAAATATATAAAAGGACACATCTATTATGAACAGAGAAAGGTAAAGTAAATCAGAACCCTATATACAGTAAGATATCTTCACTCCTTACCCTGGGAACAATAGTTCATGAAATGCAGATCCATTGTGCATCTTCCACTCAGGCTTTAGATGTAACAATTCATTCCGTTCCAAGTGATGAGAGCTGATGACGGGTGTAACCACAGTCATGGACGGTCCTCTAGAAGACATTGAGAAGTTGACCATTGGCATGGTGAAGTGTCTCGTGAAAACGTAAATCTGGCTAGTTATAAGAGAATTTATGTGTGAGTACCCGGGAGCTTGAACATTTGCGAATCAAGCGTTCGATAAGGAAGACAATGTTATTCTTTCTTTAATGAACGGTTTTACATCTTTAAGAGACTTTCTGTATTAAGTGACACGTGGATAAAGATCTTTGCTCCAGTCAATTACTTAAAAAGGTACATTTAAAAGGGGTGATCTAGTGGTAAAAACATTGAAGACAGGGCGAGAATGGGTAAAAAAAAAAATAGTACTAACCTTAAGATCCACCACTGAATCCCCACTGGTCTCTACTTCTCGGTCCCATCTTAACATACAAGATAAGTATGTACACCGGGAGGTAGAGATCAGCAGGGATCCAGTAAGAGGTGGAAAAGGAGCAACAAACAATCAATGCAATGAGTCCAACAACAACAAAAATTGGGTCTTGGCATTGTTTGAATGAGAATTTATTGTATATGTGGAATAATAATTTATACCATATGAATGATTTTGAGCAGATTGATAGACAGTTTTGTTGGAAAGATAAGTATAACATAGGATTTATTGACTTAAATCTATACTCAATCTGGACTAGAGTCCTGTGGGTGGTCCTGAACATTGACTGACAGTCTTCCAGTATGAATGTGCAGCTATAGCTTCAAACACTGAGTAGCACCGGCTACAGAGTTAGAAGGGATTTTACTCAATAAATTATAGGCAATACCTCAGGCACAATTCTTGTGTCTGCTGTTTCCCCAACCACAAGTTAAATAAATGCTAGTATGTGCCCTCATCATGTCCTACCAAGACTACAGCAACATCCTTCTCTCTGACCTTATAGCTAACTCCCCCTAGGTTCTCCTCTACCTCCACCTTTTGCCAACTCCTTCAATGCCTACCATTTGCCCAATGAATTCAATTCACTATATTAACAATGACATGGAAGGCCATCCAAAACCAGTCCTCTCCTACACCTCTAGCCTAATCCTCTGATACCTCCCCACATATAATCTCTGAACCTCACAAGACTTCCTTCCTCTCACTCCACTTATCTGCTCCTCACATAATTGTCTTCAAGATTTGACACATGTATTACCCATGCTCTGGAAAGTATTGCTACCCCTCCACATAGAACTGTATTCCAGAAACCAAAACCTCTAAAAAGAATTCCAAAGCCGACCTTTTCCGCCTAAATCCTACAATAAGCCTGTTGTCACTACGATATCATCTGAACAAATTCCAACCTCATTACTGTCTCCATTGACCTTCCTTGTAGATTGTAAGTCTTTGTGGGCACGGCCCATTCTACCCGATCTAGTTAGTCTTATGTTCGTTGTACTTGTTAATGTATTATGTATACAGCGTCATGGAATTACCGTATATACTCGAGTACCGTATTTTGCGGACTATAAGGTGCACTGGACTATAAGGCGCATTACCCTTGAGCGCCTATGATCAGCCGCAATAGTAATGTATAGAATCTCCAGTAAAATAGTCCTGTCTAGGTTCATATATAAGGCGCACCGGACTAGAAGGTGCAGCGCTGTCCGGTGCGCCTTATATGTGCTTGAAAGCGGCGGTCCGGCCGGCATGCGCAGTTGGCTCTAACAGGCTCTCGTAGCCAGAGCCGACTGTGGATGCGTCATCCATGACGCCCAAAGAAGACGACATAGAAGGGGAGGACGCAGCTCAGGAAGAAGGCGGTGCTGGATATGGCAAAAGGTAGGAGACGAATAGACTGTTTTAAGGCTATTCCGACGTGGTCAAGAGAAAAAAACTTATTTTAATGGTAGAATCCCTTTAAGTAGCGGCCGCCGGCAAAATCTGCGTGCTGCTTCCATACATTGCAATGGGAGCGTGCTATTCGAATAGTATTCGTGCATCTCTAACTTCAATTGTAAGAAGTTACGATTAAAGTACGCTGACTTTGCCAGCGGCCGCCGCTTAACTCCTCGCGTGCCGCCGCTTCCATCCATATACAAGGCGCACCGGACTATAAGGCGCACTTTCGATTTCTGAGGAAATCGTAGGATTTTATGTGCGCCTTATAGTCCGGAAAATACGGTATAAGCCGAGTTTTTCAGCACAGTTTTTGTGCTGAAAAAGCCCCCCTCGGCTTATACTCGAGTCAAGCAAAAAAAAATAAAAAAAAAATTTTTTTTTTTTTTTTTTTTGGAGGGGGGGGGGGGGGGTGTCTATGATCAGCCGCAATAGTAATGTATAGAATCTCCAGTAAAATAGTGAAAAAAAAGAAGAAGCTTTAAAAATATATAATAAAAAATAAAATAAATAAAAGTTGTAAATCCCTCCTTTCCCTAGAATACATATAAAAGTAGAAAATGACTGACACACATACACATTAGGTATCCCTGTGTCTACTGAATATAGGGGATCTGCAGTGCTCCTGTTCCGTCGGGAAGGGGTTAATAGGAGCACTGCAGATCCCCTATATTCAGCCAGGATTAATTCCAAGTGGGGAAGAAAAAAAACCAGTCCTCAAGCTCAGGGAAGGGGCAGACAGACAACCAAAACACCCCCTCCCCTTCCCCAGCACCTACTGCACCCAAAATCTCCGACCATTTTAATTTTTGAAATTTTCCAGTAGCTGCTGCATTCCCCCCCCCCCCCCCCTCGGCTTATACTCGAGTCAATAAGTTTTCCCAGTTTTTTTCGGTAAAACTAGGGGCCTCGGCTTATATTTGGGTCGGCTTATACTCGAGTATATACGGTAATAGTGTTTAACTTATTAACATTACAAGGATTCACTCTTCAGGTCATCAATATTTTAGTCTGGCAATATGGTGACTGACAACTACCCTCATCATTAGTAATAACTACAGCCTTGGCATCAAACATCCCAATATACAATACAAACAGTGGCGAAGAATCTGTAATGTAATGAGTCTTAGGAAGGTCACGGACATAAGCCTTGGGATCCACTCTCTTGAAACTTCTACCACAAACTTCAGAAGCCATTAAACAAATGATACCTTATCTGATGTCACACAAAGCCTTTCTCCTTCATGAGAAGGTTAAGAAATGTCCATGAGTTTGCATCCATTGTGCGGTATCTCAAAACCATAATGGATCTTCACACATAATTCTCTGTTAGTCAAGGATAGCACAACTTGGATGACACTACCTCAAAGAAAAAAAAAATCTTGGCACTTATTACAGCGATGGCTGCCATATGAGGATATTTTAAGTGCAACTGGCAGAGCTGACTAGTCCCCGGTGCCCAGATCTTACTCTGTATATTGGATGCTGTATTTCTTATAATCCCTACCCAGCTTATTAAATGATTATCACACTTGGCTTCTGCCAGTGTTTGCATGGGTGGACGCTAAGAACTGTATAACAAGAAAGATAGATGAGTCGCCAGGAGCCATGTCTAATGTGCAAAAACCTTACCCTTGGGGTTTTCTAATGACTACAGGGTATCTGAATGAGAAATGGTAGTATTGATGGGGGATGGCAAGAAGAAGATGCAAAATCACGTAACTATTCCAAAGATTTTTTTCTGAACATTTGTAACAGATGACTTGATCACTTGATCCACCTAACCCCATAGGAGATTACAGATCAGTAACAGTAGTAATGATATCAACTACCCAAACACATTAGCATTGGGTTACAGCTAAAGTGATGCGGTTTCACTGCAAAGGCCATCTAGTGGGTGTCTTGTGGAAGCAATCCCTTGGGTGGGAACCAGGAAACTTAGACCCGGTTTCCATCTGCATTTGGGTTTCCGTCCAGGGAGTCCACTTGGGGACCGTCCGAACGGAAATCTATACGCATACAGAAACTGTTACCTGGGAAAATACACGGACCCCATAGACTATAATGGAGTCCGCGTGTTTTCCCAGGTAACTGCTTTTCTATGCGTATAGGTTTACGTTATGGGGGGTCTCCGAACGGAATCCCAGGCCTCAGCCTGGTTCTTGGTCATGCATAATTTTGTCGGCTTTGCCTTTGTACTAAAAAAGATGCCAGAATCACATCCCTATTACTAATATCACTAGTTTGTGATGTACTATGTGCTTTACTTTCAAAGATAGGGATCACACGGATCAAATTATTTCTGTCTGTTCAGCAGACAATTGCACAACCATAAGAGGTGATCAGGCGCAGCGGTAGATGTCACTGCAGGGCCCTGGACCATAAGGAGGCCTCAAATGTCCCTCTGGCACATGAAATACACCACTAATCTAACTGGCACAAGGTAGGTAGGAGCCCTTCCATGGGTGTGAACACAGAAATAGCTGTCAATCACTGATAAGGACCGCCCACTTGACTCATAAACCCAGAATGCACAGAGTAAGTATTATTGAATCATTTTTCACTAAACTATATATGAATCTGCTCAGCTCTGCCTGCGATATAACATGCGATGAGACATGACATTAGACTGTATATTCATAGTGACAGGTAGATATACAGTACATGTTATTCTGGAACTTTGCTATATATCAATCTGTTCAGGTCCCCCTGCTCTATAACATGCTCCCTGCACTGGATTTTCAATGTGACAGATTAACTTAAAGGGGTCGTACAGGGCTCTGAAAACATGGCTGCTTTCTTCTTCTCAGGAAGTGACATCATGTTCGTTGGTCACCAGGCAATGCCCATTAAAATGAATGCCACTGGGCTGCAGCACGGTCATGTGACTGACGGACATGATGTCACTTCCTGAGAAGAAAGCAGGCCATGTTTTCAGTCCTGCACAACCCCTTTAATCCCTTCCCTCCCAGCAGAGTATTATTATATCACAGTGGATGTATAATCACTCCATAGAGAGAGAACCACCATTTAGGTGTGTGGAGTCTTATTAAGCCATGAGCGCTCCACTGTGCAAAGGAACATGGGAAGAATATGCAAATCTTACTTCCATGATGTAATTAGGAAGCCAGTGCCTCAAGTATGCACACCAATAGAGGGCGCTCACTGAGAATGTGCAAGTCTATCTTCCATGATGTAATTAGGAAGACAGAGCCTCAGTCAAGCAAACCAATAGAGGGCGCTCTGCCAGGTCAGTCCTCTCTGCGCCAAGCTGACGAGATGCAATGACATCGAAACAGCTGTCCTTGGCTGAGGGACTACCTGGTATAATCCCAACATCATTGCCAACAAAGGCCTCTGAGAAGGTCGGCATGATGTTAAAGGGAGCTCCCTCTATTGGTTTGCTTGACTGAGGCTCTGTTTTCCTAATTACATCATGGAAGATAGACTTGCACATTCTCAGTGAGTGCCCTCTATTGGTGTGCATGACTCAGGCACTGGCATCCTAATTACATCATAGAAGTCAGATTTGCATATTCGTCCCAAGTGGATGTATAGTGATCAATGCGTCCTGTAATAATACCGCATTGTGATGTAGCAGTTTTATACAACCAGAGTCTATGACACCTCCAGCTCTGCCGGTGTAACACTTGGATGGTGAGATCAATAGTTAATCTAACATTTTAATTCTGGAGATGAAGAATCATTAATACAAGTTGTTCTCCCTTTATGACCCATAGTATTTATTATTACTACAAACTACTGACCTTACCCTAAACCCATTTGCCTGCAGACCCATTGAGATAGCTCTTCTTCCCATTCATCCGCACACACTTGGTAGTCAGACGCTGCTCTGTGAATTACCAAGGATGTCAATGAGCTTACATTATTTGAGGCAGAAACTGAAAAATAAAATGTGAAAGTTTAATTAACTTGTAAAAATACAGGAATCTTTAATTGTATGATTTACAACTCACACATTCATGAGCCCTGCTGGTGTGGGTGGTGCGGGCTTAAAGGGATGCTTCAAATTGTTATCAATGATGGATCGTCAATGTTAGAAAGGTGGGTGGCTGACCTCTGGGAGCCCTGCAGAATGAAGGCAAGCTCTGCGTGTCCTTCATCGTATACATCTGTATACACAGTGGCATAACTACCATAGAGGCAGCAGAGGCAGCTGCCACAGGGCCCGGGACATTAGGGGTCCACCAACAGCCACTACCGCTGCGTTTTTTGTGGTTTTTTTAATAGGCTGTTACGGGCCCTATTTAATTACTGATCCTGGCTGGACTATTATTATACTCGGAGGTCTTTGCAGACCCCCGAGTATAATGATCGGAGGCCCGGGAGAGGTAAGAAACATAAAAAACAATGTTACTTACCTCTCCAAGATCCGGGCAGGCTTCGGCCTAGTTGTCTGACGTCTCTGACGTCCCATGACCCCGGCTTGCATCCCGGGTCATGTGACGTTCGACGTCATTGAAGAAGGACTACAGGGAAGGCCGACAGCGTAGATGCTGGGGGACAGGTAAGCAACAGTAGTTTTTTATGTTTTTATTCCCCCGGGTCTCCGGTTATTATACTCTGGGGTCTGAAAAGACCCCAGAGTATAATAATTGTTCATGGGTGTCCACAGTGGGACATAATACTGTGTGTAGGGGACACTGTTGGGGATAAGACTGTGTGCAGGGGCCACTAAAGGACATAATACTGTGTGCAGGGGCTACTAAGGGACATAATACTGTGTGCAGGGGCTACTAAGGGACATAATACTGTGTGCAAGGGCCACTAAGGGACATAATACTGTGTGCAGGGGCCACTAAGGGACATAATACTGTGTGCAGGGGCCACTATGGGACATAATACTGTGTGCAGGGACCACTAAGGGACATATTACTGTGTGCAGGGGCCACTAATGGACATAATACTGTGTACTGGGGCCACTATGTGACATAATAGAGCACGCAGGAATGTGGAGGAGGGGTCGGTCGAGGTCTTTGGTGTTGGTCAGGGGGGGGGGGGGGGCTATGTCAAATGTTCGCCACGGGGCCCCGCCATTCCTAGTTACGCCACTGTGTATACATATCTGTGCCTAGTACTGCACCTCAAACCCATTCAGTCCCATTTAAGTGGAAGTATTGAGCTTCAGTACCCGGCAGAGTCACATGTATGGACAAACCACTGTCCCTTCATTGCGCTGATAACAAGAGGCCCTTAAAGGGGCTCTATCAGCAAAATCATGCTGATAGAGCCCCACATATGTGTGAACAGCCTTTAAAAAGGCTATTCAGGCACCGTAAATGTTATATTAAACTACCCCCCAGTTTTAAAATAATACCCTAAAAAAGAATGTGCTCTACTTACGCATCGTGCACGATGGACGGGCATTCAGGGTGCGCCGTCTTCTTCATCCACGCCTCCTCTTCCTCCGATGTCCTCCGGTCCTGTCCTCCTCCGGCGCTTGCGAACGGACATTGATAAAAAACATAGCCTGGGCGCCTGCGCAGTAGCCGTAGTAGAAGCCGCATGCTACTGCGCATGCGCCCAGGCCATTTTTTTTAATCAATGTCCGTTCGCGAGCGCCGGAGGAGGACGGGACCCGAGGACATTGGAGGAAGAGGAGGCGTGGAGGAAGATGAAGACACACCCTGAATGCCCGCCCAGCGTGCACGATGTGTAAGTTGATCACATTCTTTTTTAGGGTATTATTTTAAAACGGGGGGGTAGTTTAATATAACTTTTACGGTGCCTGAATAGCCTTTTTAAAGGCTATTCACACATATGTGGGGCTCTATCAGCATGATTTTGCTGATAGAGCCCCTTTAAAGCTCGCCGGGCGATCAATGCTTAAAGAGGCATTCTCCTGGCTTATAGGTAACTGTCTGATTTTTGTGGATGCACTCACTGACATCCCCACCAATCATGATGACCACATGGAGTTGCAGGTCATACATTCTTTTTTTAGACTGTGCTTGTATTGTCTATAGCAGATCATGAATGAAGCAACACTGAGCATGTCCAATGTGCCATTCCATTTATATGAGTCACAAGGGATTCCTGTTTTTAAGATTGTGAAGGTGCCATCGTCTAAACCCAACCGATAAGACAAGTTATCATCTACTGTATGATGTGAAGATGTCTTTAAGCCTTAGAAAACAGTATGTAAGTATTCCTAGAACCACTGAGGCTAGAGTCACATCTGCATCGGAGTCTTAGGAGAGTCCACCACAAATTCTGCCTAAAATCGGAGGAGAGAAAAGTCCTGCAAAGAGGAATTGTTTCAGTATAAAACCAGGCAGACCTCATTATATTCTCTGGGGTCCGTGGGTAACTGCTTTTTAAGTCGACAGGCTCTTCATCTTTGGGGTCCCCATACAGATCCAAACGAAGAAGAGCAGAACATTAGTGGGAACCTCGCATCGGTTCATCATAACTTACTGAACTACCTAAGCTATAACTTATCGCCTGTCTTTCTAATTTTCTATTGTGTAGTGAACCTATTATTCCCTACAAGTTGTTTTCTATCCCATCTGTTGGTTTTTGTAGATGGTTACATATGTTGCATTTCCTTGAGTGCTGTGTTGTCTCCCCATAGCCAATCAGATGACGCTGATAGACATGCAGCTGCACACCCCTCCTTCCCTCCTTATTGTGATATGTACATTGTATCATGCTAAACAGAGTTTTTTAAGACTGAGAAGGTTCCCAAACATTTACCAAAAGCATATAGATAGAGAAAATTCAGATAAATGGAACAGGAAACGTAGTCTCCATATTACATATTTCCGTGCATTCACACGTTTTGCTGCTCTATTCCTTTAAATGCGTGCTTCGCCTAAGGTTGTTGCTTACTTGCGTATAAAATCTGGATTACCACTGACGGTAGATGGTATGACTGATTCACCAAGTTTAGAATTTAATAAAAGATATATGGGAATTTAATAAAGCCGGAGTTTTATAGTTGAGTCTTGTGGAAGTCAGGAATTTTTTGCTTAGGGCAATCAGAATGTGTAGCATTGTATTTACCTCATCACAAACTCAATGGACTAAACTTCTCTCTGGAGCACGTACAAGGAAATACACAAAATTTAATTTTCTGTTGCTTCTCCATTGAGGTATTAGTTTAAGGCTACCTCACATGAAATAATACATCCTTATTGATATTGGAAACTTATTGGCAATTACCGTATATACTCGAGTATAAGCCGAATTTTTCAGCACAGTTTCTGAGCTGAAAAAGCCCCCCTCGGCTTATACTTGAGTCAATAAATTTTCCCAGTTTTTTGTGGTAAAATTAGTGGCCTCGGCTTATATTCGGGTCGGCTTATACTCGAATATATACGGTATGTTAAGCACTATGGTAGTACGTGAGATTATTTTATCTAGTCTGTGCACTACTTACCACAGTTCCATTCATCCGAACTGTCCGTACAATCCACGCGCCCATCACACCACGTATCCCGTGAGACACACTCATGATTCGCACATTCAAGCTCATCTTGTGTACAGGATGCTGCAAAAGTAAAAATAGAGACTATACATGTATCTAACTTATGGGAATGGAATTACCGGTAAGTATTTTTTAGATATATTTCAAAAACTTACAACAATTCTTCTCTTCCAGCTCGTCAGGACAGTCTGGGAAGCCATCACAGATCATGGAATGTTTGATGCACATCTTGCTTCTGGGACATTCCCACAGGCCTCTCTCCGTGCAGTCTTCAATATAAAAAATTATATTCGAGATATAATAAACCTTCCCGTGCCACAACAGCAAATATGGTACAAAATCTAAAATTGCCCCCGATGATCAATGCTCAGAATCTGTTTGGAATATTTAAAAGCTTTTCCAATAAAGTTGCCAACTGTTTGCAAATTCATGGAGAATCCCTAAAAATAGTGGCTTTTTGGCCAGTGTCCATGAAATAAAAAAGAGGCACCTGCAATTTCCTTTTAAAGATAGGGTTTGTCTGTGGGCACATTGCGAGCTGGATTTGAAGAAAATATGTTTTTTAATACAGAGAATGATATACAATATGTTTTACTATTCTATTAGCACTATGTTTTGGATGTTTGTATTGCTGTTGTGCTATCATTTTACTACAGTCTGAGACTATAGAGACTATAGAATCTGGATGTTATTGATGGCATAGACCAGTTGAGTAGACTTAAAGGGGTTTTCCCAACTTGCCCGCTAACCAACTTGCAGGCTATATGCTCTGTTCACTTCCTGGTTTTCTCGGTAAATTGGTGGGCGGGGTTTCACTTGCTCTTCTAGCTCTCTTCATAGCAGTGCATGTTTGCAGTCATTAATGAGGGATGGTTGTAAATAAATTAGCACAGTATCACTGGAAGATGCACAATATAAAGCTGATGTAGCAGAGCTGGATTTGATAGGCGATGAGAATCTCAAATTTACATGCTATAGGACCAAGAGTCAGCTTGCAATAAACTCAGTTTTAGGTCTGTGTGTTACATACAGAGGTAACAGACTCCCTCTCTCAACCCTTATCAGCAAAATTCAATTAGCAGAATGATAATTGGAAGAGCAGGAGATAAACGGCTCAGAAATACAAGCTCGCTCCGAGCACTCAGCTCCCCCTCCCTCCTGAGAGCAGGGAGCTATGTCACTTGTCCTGGGGGGGAGAGATAAGATCATCCCCAGGTCTGTGGTTATGGAGATACTGTGTAAACAATGAAGGGAGTAATCTCAGATAATATCCAAACAAAGCAATTTTGCTGAAGCAATGTATTTAGGAAAAGTCTTAAACCCATAAAAACTAGCATAATAGATAGGATCCTTGAGATGGGACAACCCCTTTAAAGATGACCTTTCACCACTTCCATCAATTCCAATTCTTTGCATCTTGCCAAACCACTGATTCTGGAGCAATTATAATTATTTCTCTACCCCCCACCATTCCATAGTAATCAGTGTAGTCAGTTAGACTGTCTACTGTCAAGTGGGCGGACCTGGAATGGAGCAGACATGGACCGCCCATCTCTTCAGAAACTAACCAAAACGATTGATAGGAAATGGGGTGCTAGAGAAAAAAATCTAACTGTGCCAGAATCAGTGAATAGGTGATAAGAACTGGAGGTGGTGAAGGTGGTGATAGGTGCTCCTTAGGTGGCATGTTGAGACTTGAAAAAGCCCGAGTGCGCAAAACGATTTGTTGCCTTGCCCATAGGCCATCTTCCTCTCTCCCATTGATACAAATGGATGTTTTTATGGACAATTTTTGAATAAATGCCTTCCTTTTAATACAAGTCCTGGTGGGGGCCCCCACTTTATCTGCCTATACATGTAAATTATGAACAAGACTGTTCTAAGGGAGAAGTGCACCACATGTTTATAAATATGGATTTATGACATATAGCCTACTAGTGCTGCCTTAATGTTATATTATAACGTGACATCGATCAGGTGTCTAAGCAGTAACAACTTTACTTTTCTTCTTGATGTTGCTCTTTAAATTAGTGAACTTTATTAATATAATTTTTTGTTTCCCGTAAATATGATGCTGATACATTGAATGGTTCGGTCTCCATTATATACACTACATGTTATTCATATGCTTTTTTTATCTGTAAAATGTTTTGGCCAAGAAAAGCAAAAACTGAAGATCACAAACCTGATTTCCATTTATATAGGGATGTAGTTGGAATCTCTTTATTTGAATAGATTTTCTCTATTGTTATTTCTATTATATATAAGACTAGCATCTGCCCGCGACTTCATCCGTGGGTTGGCGGTGGCGCTGAGCCGCGGAGAGGCAACCCTTTTCCCGTGCTCTCGCTGCCTAGCGTGGCCGGGCCCCCTCTTGAACCTACCATTGTGGGTCCTATGCATCATCCTCCCACGCGCTAACCAGGGGCACAAATGCTTTGCCCTCGGTCACCCTACCTGCACCCTACAGTGTCCCGGTGTACTTACTGCACTGGCCGAGCCAATGGACGTGGTGTCTGTCACTGAGTGCCACTGCGCAGCCACGTTGGGTCCTGAGGGAGGTTGCACGGTCGCTGCCGCCATCGAGAGAGTGGTCTGGCCAGACAGAGCAGGCAACGCTTCTCCACAGGCTTGCCCAGAGCCTGCTGCACACCAATGGGAGCGCTGCTGACAGACCTGTGAGGACGTGATCTGAGGCCCTACAGAGGAGCTGGAGTATCGTTTCAACGGTCCCAGCGGGGCTGATGGGGGAGTGCGTGTCTCGTGAAGTGGCCTATCTTTCCTTCCGGCTAAATATCTAGGTATGTGCGAAATCTCAGCCAAATCCGTACAGGCGTTTGGCTGTGATAATTGAACAAACATCCAAACATACAAACCCACAAACACCCAAACACACAAACTTTCACAGGATTATTTAGTTTAATAAGAAGCACATGATCTCTGTGTTGTCTGCATAAACATCAGTGATAACAATGATATAATGGTAACAGACCTGAAATCTGCATACGGGAATATTCAAGAATGACTCAGAACCGCCTCTTCTGCCCCAATACAATGCCAGTTCATTTGCATTATATAATTTGCAAATATATGATGCAAATATTATATATATATTCATTATATATTTGCATTTGTACTATACATTTCACTTGAAGGGATATTGGAACAAGGATTAGTAGATTTCAGCATTGCTCAGGTCTCTATAAGAACCATAGCCGCTGTTTTGTCCTTGTTCCCATGTATGGACACACAATTGGTCAGCTTGATTTTTAAAGACTTTTGACTTGGATATAATTTTTTATTATATAAAATGGTAACTAATTCAATAAGAGAAATGTAAATTCACTTTTTGTACTGTGTTACACTGGCCAGGCAGTACTGTCTTTTTCTATTGCTCTTTTGCAACTTCAAAATATTATATTAAATATAATAGAATTAGATAGAAATGTATCTGGATCCTTTTATGGTAACAGAGACAGGGCTAGTACCTCTAGAGCTTATATGATAGAAATTCATGAACAAGTTATTCTAAGATCACGCACACATGGAATAAGAATGAGACCTTGAGCCGTGAGCAGCAAACATCTCTGCAGAACTTCTTGCCACGGTCACAGTAATGTCATGGTGACACTGGAAAATTTCCAGTCTCTGTCTTCCTCCATATTTATAGAAATTGATCAAATTGATTGAAAGGGGAAGCAGAAACAAGGCTTTCAGAAGAAATTTGATTATCTTCCCGACAGCGAGTTTTATACACAGTTCTACAAATACTAACACCATTTTATCTTCACGGTATATATCCTGTGCAAGATGAGAGCTATAGATAGAAAACTACATATATACCAACTCATATATATGATAGGTAGATAGATAGATAGATAGATAGATAGATAGATAGATAGATAGATAGATAGATAACCTTAAGTTACATATAGTTATATATATACACTATGTGATCAAAAGTATCCAGACACCTGGCTGAGAATGACTTACAAGTTGGTGGCGCCCTCTATCGGTAATGGAGGGGGCTTGCACCCCTTGTTGTTTTGCGTGGCACTATCACAGCACAGGCCTACATTGATGGATTAAACACCTTCTTGCTTCCCACTGTTGAAGAGCAATTCGGGGATGGCGATTGCATCTTACACCACGATGGAGCACCTGTTCATACTGCACGGCCTGTGGCGGAGTGGTTACACCACAATAACATCTCTGTAATGGACTGGCCTGCACACACTCCTGACTTGAATCCTATAGAACACCTTTGGGATGTTTTGGAACGCTGACTTGGTGCCAGGCCTCAGCGACCTACATGGATACCTCTCCTCAGTGCAGCACTCCGTGAAGAATGGGCTGCCATTCCCCAAGAAACCTTCCAGCACCTGATTGACCGTCTGCCTGCGAGAGTGGAAGCCGTCATCAAGGCTAAGGGTGGGCCAACACCATATTGTATCCAGCATTACCCATGGAGGCGCCACCAACTTGTAAGTCATTCTCAGCCAGGTGTCCGGATACTTTTGATCACATAGTGTATATGTGCATGACAAACTTAAAATCTAGCTCTACAGAAGGTCACACCCATGTACTTCAACATTTCTTATGTGTTACTTAACTAAATGTGTTCCTTCCAGAGTTTATTTATAGTCCTTTACCACACTCATGCTTGCTGTACCAATTGAATCCCATCCCAGTTACAGTCCTGGATTTCAGTTGCTGTCCCACTGTTCTGGGCAGAGGGCAATTGGTCCCAACTTTAACTCTATTTGCATCTACCAAATGCATATACAGCTGAGTACAATGGTGAAGCAGGGAATCGACAGCTGCCTGCTTCACCATTCTCTGCAATCACTACTGCCAGAGTTTTGGACAGAGGTAGGTGCAATGTAGATACATCACCACTTTTCACCTGCCGCTTCACGTGAATGAGAGCATGGATCAGAGTGGACTCAAGAAGGCTACATTATACTGTGTGGGGACCAAAATGAGGGGACATTATAATGTAGGAAGGATTTATATTGTGTGAAGTCCAGTGGAGAAACATTGTACTATGTGGGGGCAAATTGGAGATATTAAACTCTGTGGGGACAACAAAATGGCTGGAAACAGTGTGGGGCCATAATACTGTATAGAGGTGAAAACAGGGAATTATATCGTGCGGGGGCTACTAAAAGCATGATACTGTGCGGAGGGCACTAACAGGGCATAGTGCAGTGTGGAAACACAAAGGGATTACGAGGGATTAGGTGGCATCAAAGGGAGCACAGGGTTGTCAGGGGATTGACTTATATGTAAGTCTATCCTTTTTTCTCTCACCTGAAAGGTAAAATTGCTCAAATGACATAGTTGGTGTTTTAAGTTGTAGCATTAGGTTAGCTTCTATTCACACAGCCAGTCCTCAAAGTTGCCTCTGGGAACCACGAATGCACAAAGTCTGAGGAAATCTTGGACTGCACATTATAATTCTGATCCAGGAAAACACACCAGAATAAGATATGATTTTTGCACTGGGACTGAGGGTCCATATGACAAAAACTGAAATGTGTGTGGCCACAGTAAAGTAAATGGGTCCATGTGCAATCCATGTCTAGTCCTTCAGACTAAACTGAACCATGGCCACCAATCTTAGACATCATTCAGTTATCCGAATTGACTTTGATCATACAAAGTAGCCGCATTCTAAGAAACAGAAAAGAGCATTGGTGTCAAGGGCAATCTAGGAATGTTGTTGGACATGGTCAGATGGTACCAGTCACTAATTCCTTTCCGACGCCAAGACAGCTGCAGGCATATCGGTAACCTACCACAATTTGCTTCATCACTGTCATCTTCACAGTCTGCTTCTCCATCACATCTTCTGGAGGCCAAGATACAACGACCTGAGAGGCACTTGAAGTGGCTGGGTGAGCATTCTGAACAGAAAGCATAAGATCAATTTCAGTGTCTTGTTAATGAAGTCACAAAAGTCTGACCTCCAACATGCCATGATAAATGGGTAAGAAATAACTTAATACAAGTATAATTCAGCTATGCTTCATCTCAAGTTGTAAGACATTCCCTATAGAAGATAGATAGAGTCTGGATCTTAAAATCTAGTATTCCCTTCCACCCTAATCCACTAAAATCTAATAGTTTTCTCCTATCTTATAGATGATGGGTGATAAATGTTCCTGGAGGGAAATCCTTCATTTTTCTCCTTCATCATTTAGGAGCTAAAAGGACAGAACCTGTAAGTACAACCACTTGGACTCCAATATTTTCAACCTTTCTTGCACCTGACATCTACCACTGCGGAAGAACAAAGACATCCCATATACATTATAGGCCTGGACCAGAGGTATAACTTAAATCTCTTGATCCCCAGTGCAGAATATCTAATGGGCCCCCTCTCACAATGTGTTATCTATAATACTGGTGTCTTATGTTGTAGAGACTTTGGGCCCCCTAAGGCGTGGTAACATTTTCTACCTCTGCACCCCATACAGCTACACTCCTAGCTTAGAACCACCAGAGCTCAAACTGGATGGGTTTGCCCAGCGTACATCTAATGTAAACTATGTGATCAAAAGTATCCAGACACCTGGCTGAAAATGACTTACAAGTTTGTGTCGCCCTCCATCGGTAATGGAGGGGGCTTGCACCCCTTGTTGTTTTGCGTGGCACTATCACAGCACAGGCCTACATTGATGTATTAAACACCTTCTTGCTTCCCACTGTTGAAGAGCAATTCGGGGATGGCGATTGCATCTTACAACACGATGGAGCTCCTGTTCATACTGCACGGCCTGTGGCGGAGTGGTTACACCACAATAACATCTCTGTAATGGACTGGCCTGCACACAGTCCTGACTTGAATCCTATAGAAGACCTTTGGGATGTTTTGGAACGCCGACTTGGTGCCAGGCCTCAGCGACCTACATGGATACCTCTCCTCAGTGCAGCACTCCGTGAAGAATGGGCTGCCATTCCCCAAGAAACCTTCCAGCACCTGATTGAACATCTGCCTGCGAGAGTGGAAGCCGTCATCAAGGCTAAGGGTGGGCCAACACCATATTGTATCCAGCATTACCCATGGAGGGCGCCACCAACTTGTAAGTCATTCTCAGCCAGGCGTCCGGATACTTTTGATCACATACTGTATATGGTTACCTCTTATCCTCCATGTCAGTTTCAGAGCACATGCAATACATTTTTTTCCATCCCAAATCCCAAAAAATAAGAAATAAGCTATATTGTAATATATTGGAAGACTATATGATAACATTAACACAAAAAGTGCTGTTTATTGTATCCACAAAACGGCTTTGATAAGTTGTAAGCAATAATCCTCACCTTCCACATACTGGTCAGGCATCAGACATGTCTGGTTATCTGACTTTTCATCAGGAAATTGACTGCAGTCGGTGTCTTCTGGCCATTGTAACCCCACAATCCCTAATACAGACTCACATCGCTCTTTTGAATGTTCACAGAGAGATCTGGAATTATATCATTGAGATATTGCAGTGCTTTATTACTGACTGGTATAGGTAGGTCAGGACCATCAACATACGAATGCTGCATTGGTCATGAATAGGAAATCGATGGGGGTCCAACTCATGGCACCCCAATGGATCAGCTTAATAAAGGTGACGCAGAATATGCCCAAGTGCCACAACGTTTTCAACCAGATAAAAAACTTTTTTTCAGTTCACTGCAACTTTGAATGGTTTCAACACAAAGCAACGTAAACAGTTTAGGAGCTTTTCTTGCTACATTCATGAAAATACCTGAAAATAATCCCTTCAATTTTTTTGTAGACACCGCAAAAAGCTCTGTATTAAAAGTTATGGACAGCTTCATTTTATTGTTTTAGATTTAATTCTATGTATCTTGGGCGAAAAGTTTTTAAACTTTTTTTTAATGAAATTATTAAAAATGTTGGCTCATTTGCTTCCTCGGGCATGTCTGCCATGTCTATGTGCTACATAGCAAGCGGCAGAGTGGATTGGTTGTTTGATGACCTGATGTCCACCCTGTTTTGAGGAATCTTCAAAATGTGATTTATGACCAAGTCAATGTTCAAATAAAAGTTTAATCTGCTGGATTTTCTAGTCATGAGGGCTCCACTGCAAAGGAACATGGGAAGAATATGCAAATCTGACTTCCATGATGTAATTAGAAAGCCAGTGCCTCAAGTATGCACACCAGTAGTGGAGCACTCATGGCTTAATAAGACTCCACACACCTAAATGGTGGTTTTCTCCTTATGGAGTGACGATACCCCCTCAATCCTGTCTAAGCCTCTCACCTCTGCCAGATCATCCTCTCTACATCAAGCTGATGAGATGCAAATACATCAAAACGGCTGCCCTTGGCTGAGAAGACTGTATCTGGTATAATCCCAACATCATTGCAAACAAAGACCTCTGAGAAGGTCGGCATGATGTTAAAGGGAGCGCCCTCTATTGGATGTCTTGACTGAGACTCTGTCTTCCTAATTACATCATGGAAGACAGACTTTCACATTCTCAGTCAGCGCCCTCTATTGGTGTGCATACTTGAGGCACTGCATCCTAATTACATCATGGAAGTCAGATTTGCATATTCTTCTCCTGGATTTTCTAGTGAACGACAATCTGCAGCTTGCTATGTGTTCTAATACATGCAAGCTTAAAAAGCCAAGTGGTCCAAAATCTCTAATTAAAATCTATTCCAAAAATTATTTGTCGCCCAAGATACATGTAATTAAGGTAAAATAATGGATCTAATGGTTTATATAACCGTTATGGTACGTGTTACTGTGTCTCGTTTTGTTATTTTAGCATTGTAATGTATTTTCCTTCAGAATTCTCCACAATTAGGGTAAGTTCACACGGGGTTTTTGGTCCGGAACCAGGCGGAGCCCGTTCAGGTTCCGGACCAAAATACAGGTAGCTGCGACTGGATGCTGATGCAGTGATTTCAATGGGAGCCGTCTTTTTGGTCAGGATTTTGAGGCCGTATGCGCCGACTAATAAACCCATTGTGAACTTACCCTTAGATTCCACAGGCTACAATGGAAGAGGGCATTCCAGACACATCAATAAGATACCGTACCTGCAAGGGGGTATCCGCTGGTTTGTCTCAATTTCACACTTTGGTACCAGAATAGTGCAAGCGAAGTACATGAGATATTTGTAACAATTGGTCTGAACAAGGGCTGGGAACAAAGATGACTCCCAACTTATGGAGGCTTCTTTCTGGGTTCTGTGTCCAAGATAATTTGGGAAATGTGTATAATTATAGGGCAGATTCATACAGAGTTCCAGGGTTATCGGCTCACACTGACCTGAAAGTAAAGAAGCAAGTACAGGTTAGTGTCTTTTCATTACAATTAAAGGGATTCTACCATTAAAGCAACTTTTTTTCTAATTACCACGTTGGAATAGCCTTAAGAAAGGCTATTCGTCTCCTACCTTTAGATGTGGTCTCCATTGCCTTGTTCCTTAGAAATACCGGTACTTACCAGTATGCTAATGAGGTCTCGGCAGCAATGGGGGCGTCCTTCTTCTTCATCTGCCTCCTCCCCTTGTCTGTCGTCTTCTTTCTTCGTCATGTCTGATGCCTGCGCAGTTGGTGGCCGGCGGCCATATTTCCAAGGCTGCAATTGCGCGCATGCGCAGTACACTCCTCACGTCTTCGCCAAACAGAGTGTACTGCGCATGCTCAGTAAGGTCCGTACAGCTCTCCGACGCGCGAGTGAACTCATCCAGGCGTCGGAGGGCTGTACAGACCTTACTGAGCATGTGCAGTACACTCTGTTTGGTGAAGATGTGAGGAGCGTACTGCGCATGCACGCAATTACAGCCTTAGAAATATGGCCGCCGGCCGCCTACTGCGCAGGCGTCAGACATGACGAAGAAAGAAGACGACAGACAAGGGGAGGAGGCAGATGAAGAAGAAGGACGCCCCCATTGCTGCCGAGACCTCATTAGCATACCGGTAAGTACCGGTATTTCTAAGGAACGGCGCGACGGAGACCACATCTAAAAGTAGGAGACGAATAGCCTTTCTTAAGGCTATTCCGACGTGGTAATTAAAAAAAAAAGTTGCTTTAATGGTAGAATCCCTTTAAGGTTAGGTTCACACCTGTACTTGCTCTATATTTGGGGGTTCATGTCCCCGAATCTGCTTGAAAAATGGGGATAGAAATGCAGGACTTTTCATTCTGTATTTTTTGGGCGAAAACCCGGCTTACCCCATTACAGTCTATGAGGTCCGCTTTTTATGTAGAGCGAGATTCCGCTTTCCGAATGGAAACCTGAACGCAGGTGTGACCCTAGCCTAATTTGGTTATTATTTGCAATAGGGTAGACAAATAAAATTTCTCTATTCACAGATGTAGCAAACACATGCAACTACACGAGAGAGGCCCGTCCACGTCCTGCGTCACAGCTGTTTGTCCAGATGTCCCGAGAAGAAAGAGGACTGCTAGTAACTGTGCACTCTTTGTTATATGTGTGTACAGCAATTGTATTCTTCTGTCATAGTAGTCAGGCCGGTTACATAACATGTGGACAGAACTTACAAAAATAGCAATAAATCACAAGATGCAGCTTCTGAAACGCTATAGTGAGGTCTGAAGAAGTATTTTAAGCCAAAAATGTAATTCAAGAAGGCTGCTTAACCTTTAAGAAGCTCCCCTAAGACAGTACTGTAAAAATTTAATAAATGAATAATAATTTCCTTCAAAAACAAATGTATCCTTTATCCAGCGGTTAGGTTGAAAGGATCGGAAGTGTGTCTGCGTGACCAATATCCAACTCTAATGGGGGAATTTCTTAGCACTGGCGTTACCTACAGCGGTATTAATCCATTCCTGCGAGAGAATTACCAAAAGGCTCCAGCGTCTTAATAATTCTGGCATATCTTAGGAGATCGCATGCGCCAAGACTAAAGTGTGTGCCAGCCAGGGACACTTGTAGCTTTCAGCTATATCTCTGCCAAGTTATAGTAGATCTGTGGCGAGCACAGCAGAAAAAGGATGAAGCGGTGAATTATATTGGCTTAAAATGTCCATAAGACAAAACATTTGTAACAAAATATTCTGCGTTCAACTAAATAAATCCTCCCTATGAAGCTGCTGGATTCAGCAGCCCCATAGAGAGCAGCAGCGCAACTGTTCGACCACTTCTCCATTCAAATGTGGTTAGAGAGGCTTAGTGGTCAGAGTTAAAATTGCACTGTACTTATTTTTAAATATAAGTCCAGACATGGAAAAGTAAACATATTTATAAGGTGTCGACAGGACATAAGTATATTACAGCACGTCTTTTGGACTAGCCTAGCACTGCAACATTTTGGAGTCAGGTGAAAAGCCTGATAGGCGACCTTATGTCCCACAATGTCCCAGACCCCCTGCAATATCTGCAGAATATGCCCCCTAGAACTAAGGGACAGCGGGCAGCCAGGCTATTCCAGCGTATTCTCCCTTCGGCCATAAACAAACATCACCCCCTGCTCCCGATGATCTGTTGGTTAGATTAAGAGATGTACGTGCAATGGAAAAAACTTGCAGCTTCTCAATGATTCCTTGGAGCAATTCCAATTGATTTGGGACCCCTGGGAGACATACTGGCAATGCCGAATCTCTTTAGGGACACTAATGGCATGCCTGACAAGGAGAAAGGTCCGACCCAACCTACTAGTTCTCTCCATGCTTGTACTTCCCTCCCTTGTTCTGATTGTTTAATCATGTTTTCTATGTAGAATTCTGAATACTTCTGGTGTATTTGAGAGGTCTGTCCACCTTTTCTGTTTTTTAACTGATCTTTACCCCCAGGATTACTATGTCGGTCATTTTACTGACGTTGGATAGGCCCCTCATTGTCGGACCTCCCTTGACAGGACTAAATTGTTATTGTATTAGTCTATATCTCTCTTTGCTCAGGTGTATTCTGTATATATAGGTTATATTATTTGTAGATAAGTCTCTATGGGGTTATTCACAAGACCGATTTAAAGGGGTTGATAAAATGCATTTTTTATACTAATCTAAACACCCTCCCCCTGCCTGCTTTCTAGATTACATATCTTACCCATATACCTGGGGCGGTCATGTTACCCAGGCACATTTTCTGATTATCCGATAACGTTCCATTTCCGGAAACAGAATGCCAACAATACTTTCCCCACCCCATCATACTTACCTATCTTCCTGTCCAGTCTTCCCTTCTGCAGAGATGGCTCCTCCTCCTCTTTGACTCTGCTGGCACGTGTGCAATATTCCGAACCTTGCGCTGTAACCGAGCACTCAATCTCTACTGCACAGGCATCAGAGGCACCTCCGGCCTGTGCATGTGCCGGAAGAGTCAAAGAAGAGGAGGAGCTGTCCATGCAGAAGGGAAGTCAGGACAAGAAGATGGGTAAGTATAATGGGCTGGGGGCGGTAGGTTGAGTTAGTTAGTTGAGAGGGGGTAGTAGTGGGCGGGATAGATGGGGAGACAGGGAGGGGGGGGTGAGGGAGGGAGAGAGGAAGGAGGAGGGAGTAAGAGGGAGGTAGTGTAAGCTAGCCTACAACTACCATGATGCATTGCATTAGCTAAGACAGTAGGAAGCTACACTGTGTAAACAAATGCAGAGGATGCCAGGAGCTAACAGAGACACCCAGAAATCACTCAAAACACTGCTAAAGGTATTTGAGTGCACTCACTTATTGACCCATTAATAGCACTAACAGACATTTTGTCCTATTTTTGTCTGTTTTCACGAATCCCTCAATACACTAAAATGTATGAGGTATTCGTCAAAAAAACAGGCACCCTCCAGAGTACAAGCACATTCTCACGGCTGTTTTGGACCACATTAATCTAAATGTAGACTAATAGTGCTGCAGTTTTGCTATAATGCATTAGCTGTGAGTTGTCCATTCACAGGACCCTCCACCAAATGCAATGCAGCACCCGGAATCATAACCAATTAAATGGATACAAGTGATTAACTGTTCATTGTCAGACACTGGCAGATATTTTTCTTGCTTACACTGTATTTGGTCACAGCAACCCATATAGCTCAGTGGTGTCTCTAAAGTGGACTGTGGTCAATATTCATTGAACGAGGTTGACTGTATATGAAGTAGTTCACAATATAATAGCCAAAATAAGAATGAGTTTCACCCGTCCCACTGCTAAACTTAGTAAGAACCCCCAATTTTATTGAAAACTAGAAATAGGCTGAACATACTGCAGTTGGTTCTGTTTTGAGGTATTTCACAGTTGGGATCATCGACACAAGATACAGGGCATGCTGGTAAGACACATCGCGAATCCCCTTCTTGGCATGGCTGACCTGTGAATAAAATATAGAAGAGTTCTTACAAATTCATCACAGATGTAATAAATGTCCTATCTTAAGGACAGACCACCAATATTACAAAGATGGATAAACCCTTTAAAGATTTGTCCAGGAATTGGATCAACTCATGTGCTGGGAGGGAGGTGTACAATAAGGTGTCCTTGCTGGGTGTCCTGCACCTCATGTGACCACTAAGACCAATTAGGTGCAGGATTTCCAGAAATGAGGCCATGGGACCGAACAGACACAGGCGGGGGACAACGGGGTGCTGGGGACAAAAGCTCAATGAAAAGCACTGTAGAAAAAATATATTGAGGTTCACTGCTATTTAATTTACACAGTGTTTTTAGCTGCATCTCGCTGTTGCGCCTAATCCTTAACCCCTTCCCGACATGCACCGTAATAGTACGGCGCATGTCGGGTCTGTAACTATGGCGACCGCCCGGGAGCCGGGTGGCCGCCATAGCCGCCGGGTGTCTACTGCTTTAAGCAGTAGACAACCGGCTCTAATGCCTCCGATCGGTCCCCGGACCGATCGGAGGCATTAACCCCTCCGGCGCCGCGGTCAAAGGCGCCGGAGGTGCCATTTTCCCGGCGGCGCATGGGCGCCGCCATTTTGGCCAGGATTGCCGGCTCCTGGAGCATGCTCCAGGGCTGATGTCCCGTTGCCATGACAGCCGGGAGCCTTGTACAGGCTCCCAGGCTTGTCTGCAAATCCTCTCTTTTGCAGGCTGGTCTATGCAGCCTGCAAAAGAAAGGATGCTTTTTTGCAATGCATTGCAATGCATTAGCATTGTAATGCATTGCATTAGTGATCAGACCCCCTGGGGTTCAACACCCCTAGGGGGTCTAATAAATGCAAAAAAATAAAATAAAAAAAAAAAGTTAAAAAAAATTTAAAAAAAATATAAAAAGAATTAAAAGTTCAAATCACCCCCCTTTCCCTAGAACACATATAAAAGTAGTTAAAAACTGTGAAACATATACATGTTAGGTATTCCCGCGTCCGAAATCGCCCGCTCTACAAATCTATAAAAATATTTTTCCTGTTCGGTAAACGCCGTAGCAGGAAAAATAGTCAAAAGTGCCAAACCGCCGTTTTTTCACTGTTTTGATTCTGATAAAAAATTTGAATAAAAAGTGATCAAAGCAATAACATTTCCCGAAAATGGTAGAACTAAAAAGTACACCCGGCCCCGCAAAAAAAGACGCCCTATGCATCCCCGTACACTTACGTATAAAAAAGTTACGGCCGTTGGAATATGGCGACTTTTAGAAAAAAAAAATTTTAACACAGTTTTGGAATTTTTTTTAGGGGTCAAAATGTAAATAAAACCATATAAATTTGGTATCCCTGGAACCGTACCGAAACACAGAATATAGGGACATGTCATTTTGGTTGCACAGTGAACGCCGTAAAACCAAAGCCCGTAAGAAAGTCGCAGAAATGCATTTTTTCTTCAAATCCACCCCATTCTGAATTTTTTTCCTGCTTCCCAGTACATTATATAAAATAATTAATGGTAGCATCATGAAGAAAAATTTGTCCCGCAAAAATTAAGACCTCATATGGCTCTGGGAGCGGAGAAATAAAAAAGTTATGGGGTTTAGAAGGAGGGGAGTCAAAAACGAAAAACGAAAATCAAAAAATGCCATCGGCGGGAAGGGGTTAAAGAAGACCTTTCACCATCTGGGGCACATGAGGTTTAATACACCGCTAGAAAGCTTTCCTGTTCTGTGCCCCCGGTGAAGAGCTATCGGTGCCGGTACTGTAGCTCTTCACTGCTAGAAGGGCGTTTTTGACAGTCAGTCCGAACAGTTTATATGATGTTAAGGTGAGCTAAGGCATATCTCTTATTCATATGTGGGCACTTTGGGATATAATTGAGTTCTGTGACCTTTGATTATTATGCCATGTGTAACTTTACATATTAATGGACTAGTTGTCCTTTTTTCTATCATGGTATATATGTATGCATGTATACTATTCAATTAACCTGTTAGTTGCCCTGCCCATGGATAAATACTGACTTCAAATACTTATGTCTTTGTCTCACCCACATCACTTTGGGTTGCTGGCACCTATAAACCTTACGGTTTAGCCCGTTTACTTTATGTTATTTATGTAATGTATTATTGTATGTCCATGTGAAAAACTTTTTAATTGGATAGTAATAAAATATACTTTTATATTTATTTGTGGATATGGTTGTTTTCTTTGTATATATGAGTTAAGTCCCGTAACCACACTATGCAGTATTGGCCTCTTTATGTGTGTATATCTCAATATACTGTACATCACACTATAACGATATGGCCTAACACAGCATCGCGCAGCAAAAAAAAGCGCTGTGGGAAAAACCCCAACGGCAACGCATCAGTTTTTCCTTCAGCGCTTTTTGCAGAAACTCCACAGAGGTTTCCTCTGTGGCCTTTCTGCTTCCATTAGGACTCGTTCAGACGAGGCAAGAGGGGGTGGATTTTGACACCGAATCCACCTCAGAATCCTCCCCCTCACAACAGACGTCTATGAAGACCGCTAGCTTCCTTTTTTCTGTGAACAGTATGTTCCGACTCGTGGAAAAAAGAAACAAGCTCTCCTTTCCTCAGGAGGATTCTGTGGCTGATTCAGCCCCGGACTAGGCCCATTCACTTAGGCCTACTCCGGAGCGGGAAGCCATGACAGTCGTGGCATGCGCATTTTGGTCCAATTCTGACACGGCTTTCCGCATCAAAATCAGGACCAAAATACGCGGTCACTAGCACCATGTGAACTAGCCCTTATACCTATAGGGACACTGTAGGTGTTTCTGTAGGTATAAGTGACATGCTGTGACTCATAGATATACATTCATATATGCTCACATATATATATGATAGCATATATACAGTCCTATGAAAAAGTTTGGGCACCCCTATTAATCTTAATCATTTTTAGTTCTAAATATTTTGGTGTTTGCAGCAGCCATTTCAGTTTAATATATCTAATAACTGATGGACACAGTAATATTTCAGGATTGAAATGAGGTTTATTGTACTAACAGAAAATGTGCAATATGCATTAAACCAAAATTTGACTGGTGCAAAAGTATGGGCACCCTTATCATTTTATTGATTTGAATACTCCTAACTACTTTTTACTGACTTACAAAAGCACAAAATTGGTTTTGTAACCTCAGTGAGCTTTGAATTTCATAGCCAGATGTATCCAATCAGGAAAAAAGGTATTTAAGGTGGCCAATTGCAAGTTGTTCTCCTATTTGAATCTCCTCTGAAGAGTGGCATCATGGGCTACTCAAAACAACTCTCAAATGATCTGAAAACAAAGATTGTTCAACATAGTTGTTCAGGGGAAGGATACAAAAAGTTGTCTCAGAGATTTAACCTGTCAGTTTCCACTGTGAGGAACATAGTAAGGAAATGGAAGACCACAGGGACAGTTCTTGTTAAGCCCAGAAGTGGCAGGCCAAGAAAAATATCAGAAAGGCAGAGAAGAAGAATGGTGAGAACAGTCAAGGACAATCCACAGACCACCTCCAAAGAGCTGCAGCATCATCTTGCTGCAGATGGTGTCACTGTGCATCGGTCAAAAATACAGCGCACTTTGCACAAGGAGAAGCTGTATGGGAGAGTGATGAGAAAGAAGCCGTTTCTGCAAGCACGCCACAAACAGAGTCGCCTGAGGTATGCAGAAGCACATTTGGACAAGGCAGCTTCATTTTGGAAGAAGTTCCTGTGGACTGATGAAACAAAGATTGAGTTGTTTGGTCATACAAAAAGGCATTATGCATGGCGTCCAAAAAAAACAGCATTACAAGAAAAACACATGCTACCCACTGTAAAATTTGGTGGAGGTTCCATCATGCTTTGGGGCTGTGTGGCCAATGCTGGCACCGGGAATCTTGTTAAAGTTGAGGGTCGCATGGATTCCACTCAGTATCAGCAGATTCTTGAGAATAATGTTCAAGAATCAGTGACGAAGTTGAAGTTACGCCGGGGATGGATATTTCAGCAAGACAATGATCCAAAACACCGCTCCAAATCGACTCAGGAATTCATGCAGAGGAACAATTACAATGTTCTGGAATGGCCATCCCAGTCCCCAGACCTGAATATCATTGAACATCTGTGGGATGATCTGAAGCGGGCTGTCCATGCTCGGCGACCATCTAACTTAACTGAACGCGAATTGTTTTGTAAAGAGGAATGGTCCAAGATACCTTCATCCAGGATCCAGGAACTGATTAAAAGCTACAGGAAGCGACTAGAGGCTGTTATCTCTGCAAAAGGAGGATCTACTAAATATTAATGTCACTTTTCTGTTGAGGTGCCCATACTTTTGCACCAGTCAAATTTTGGTTTAATGCATATTGCACATTTTCTGTTAGTACAATAGACCTCATTTCAATCCTGAAATATTACTGTGTCCATCAGTTATTAGATATATCAAACTGAAATGGCTGTTGCAAATACCAAAATAGTTAGAACAAAAAATGATTAAGATTAATAGGGGTACCCAAACTTTTTCATAGGACTGTACGTTTATATACATTCATATACCATATATAAGTCAAATATATTCTTATTTGAATGTATGAATACTATACACTCACACATATACATTATTATAGCATACTGTACATACTCACACATACCTGTATACAAACATACAGTACTCAGTATATAAGACACATACTTTAACCCTTAAGTACTATTATGGTGTCTATTAGAGATGAGCGAACAGTGTTCTATCGAACTCATGTTCGATCGGATATTAGGCTGTTCGGCATGTTCGAATCGAATCGAACACCGCGTGGTAAAGTGCGCCATTACTCGATTCCCCTCCCACCTTCCCTGGCGCCTTTTTTGCTCCAATAACAGCGCAGGGTAGGTGGGACAGGAACTACGACACCGGTGACGTTGAAAAAAGTAGGCAAAACCCATTGGCTGCCGAATACATGTGACCTCTAATTTAAAAGAACAGCGCCGCCCAGGTTCGCGTCATTCTGAGCTTGCAATTCACCGAGGACGGAGGTTTCCGTCCAGTTAGCTAGGGCTTAGATTCTGGGTAGGCAGGGACAGGCTAGGATAGGAAGGAGAAGACAACCAACAGCTCTTATAAGAGCTAAATTCCAGGGAGAAGCTTGTCAGTGTAACGTGGCACTGACGGGCTCAATCGCCGCAATCCAGCTTTCCCAGGATCCTGAATGGAATACACTGTCAGTGTATTCCCGTATACCCGATATATACCCCGATACCCGTTCCAACGGTGTGCCCCCCCACCTTCACCCCAGAAATACCCTGCAAGTCCCCTAGCAATAGAATTGGGGCTATATACACCCACAATTTTTACTACTGGTATACAGTGCCATTGTCTGACTGGGAATTCAAAGAATATATTGGGAATACAAATACCCTCATTTCTTGCTACTGCCATATAGTGCCAGTGTCTGACTGGGAATTCAAAGAATATATTGGGGAACGTGCACCCACAATTTTTACTACTGGTATACAGTGCCATTGTCTGACTGGGAATTCAAAGAATATATTGGGGTTATAAATACCCTCATTTCTTGCTACTGCCATATAGTGCCAGTTTCTGACTGGTAATTCAAAGAATATATTGGGGTTACGTGCACCCACAATTTTTACTACTGGTATACAGTGCCATTGTCTGACTGGGAATTCAAAGAGTATATTGGGAATACAAATACCCTCATTTCTTGCTACTGCCATATAGTGCCAGTTTCTGACTGGGAATTCAAAGAATATATTGGGGTTACGTGCACCCACAATTTTTACTACTGGTATACAGTGCCATTGTCTGACTGGGAATTCAAAGAATATATTGGGGTTATAAATACCCTCATTTCTTGCTACTGCCATATAGTGCCAGTTTCTGACTGGTAATTCAAAGAATATATTGGGGTTACGTGCACCCACAATTTTTACTACTGGTATACAGTGCCATTGTCTGACTGGGAATTCAAAGAGTATATTGGGAATACAAATACCCTCATTTCTTGCTACTGCCATATAGTGCCAGTTTCTGACTGGGAATTCAAAGAATATATTGGGGTTACGTGCACCCACAATTTTTACTACTGGTATACAGTGCCATTGTCTGACTGGGAATTTAAAGAGTATATTGGGAATACAAATACCCTCATTTCTTGCTACTGCCATATAGTGCCAGTGTCTGACTGGGAATTCAAAGAATATATTGGGGTTACGTGCACCCACAATTTTTACTACTGGTATACAGTGCCAATTTCTAACTAGGAATTCAAAATGCGCAAGGCTCCCGGAAAGGGACGTGGACGAGGCCGTGGGCGAGGTCGGGGGAATGGTTCTGGGGAGCAAGGTAGCAGTGAAGCCACAGGGCGTCCCGTGCCTACTCCTGTGGGGCAGCAAGCATTGCGCCACTCCACAGTGCCAGGGTTGCTTGCCACATTAACTAAACTGCAGGGTACAAACCTTAGTAGGCCCGAGAACCAGGAACAGGTCTTGCAATGGCTGTCAGAGAACGCTTACAGCACATTGTCCAGCAGCCAGTCAGACTCTGCCTCCTCTCCTCCTATTACCCAACAGTCTTGTCTTCCTTCCTCCCAAAATTCCGAAGCTTTACAGAACAATAACCCAAACTGTCCCTGCTCCCCAGAGCTGTTCTCCGCTCCTTTCATTGTCCCTCAACCTGCCTCTCCACGTCACGATTCCACGAACCTAACAGAGGAGCATCTGTGTCCAGATGCTCAAACACTAGAGTCTCCTCCATCTCCGTTCGATTTGGTGGTGGATGACCAGCAACCCACCCTCATCGACGATGATGTGACGCAGTTGCCGTCAGGGCATCCAGTTGACCGGCGCATTGTGTGGGAGGAGGAGATGAGACAGGAGTTGGAAGAGGAAGTGGTGGATGATGAGGACACTGACCCGACCTGGACAGGGGGGATGTCAAGCGGGGAAAGTAGTGTGGATGTTGAGGCAGGTGCAGCACCAAAAAGGGTAGCTAGAGGCAGAGGCAGAGGTCAGCAGCTTAGGCGAAGCCAGGCCACACCCGGAATCTCCCAAGATGTTCCAGTTCGTACCCAGCCCCGAAAAACTCCCACCTCGAGGGCACGTTTCTCGAAGGTGTGGAGTTTTTTCAAGGAATGCGCCGAGGACAGATATAGTGTTGTCTGCACAATTTGCCTCTCGAAATTGATTAGGGGCTTTGAGAAGAGCAACCTGTCCACCACTTCAATGCGCCGTCATTTGGAATCCAAGCACTGGAATCAGTGGCAGGCAGCAACGGCAGGACAAAGGCCGCCTGCCGTTCACGCCACTGCCACTGCCTCTGCCACTGCCTCTGCCTCTGCCACTGCCACTGCTGACTGTGCTGGCGATGCACTCCAGAGGACGAGCCAGGACACCACTTCATCTGCCTCCGCCACTTTGTTGACTTCTACCTCATCCTCCCCTGGTCCTGTCTTATCTCCTTCTCCTGCACCATCAAAGGCACCATCAGGCGTTTCTTTACAACAACCCACCATCTCTCAGACATTGGAGCGGCGGCAGAAATACACTGCTAACCACCCACACGCGCAAGCCTTGAACGCCAACATCGCTAAACTGCTGGCCCAGGAGATGTTGGCGTTCCGGCTTGTTGAAACTCCCGCCTTCCTGGACCTGATGGCAACTGCGGCACCTCGCTATGCCGTCCCTAGCCGTCACTACTTCTCCCGGTGTGCCGTCCCCGCCTTGCACCAGCACGTGTCACTCAACATCAGGCGGGCCCTTAGTTCCGCGCTTTGCACAAAGGTCCACTTGACCACCGACGCGTGGACAAGTGCATGCGGACAGGGACGCTACATTTCACTGACGGCACACTGGGTGAATGTAGTTGAGGCTGGGACTGCTTCCCAAACTGGCCCGGTGTACCTCGTCTCCCCGCCTAACATTCCTGGCAGGGACACGAGAAGAACACCCCCCTCCTCCTCCTCCTCTACCGCCTCCTCCTCCGCCACCGCCTCCTCCTCCGCCACCGCCTCCTCCTCCGCTGTTAGATTGACCCCAGCTACGAGTTGGAAACGTTGCAGCACTGGCGTTGGTAGACGTCAGCAGGCTGTGCTGAAGCTGATCAGCTTGGGGGACAGACAGCACACTGCCTCCGAGGTGAGGGATGCCCTCCTCGATGAGACGGCAATATGGTTTGAGCCGCTGCACCTGGGCCCAGGCATGGTCGTTTGTGATAACGGCCGGAACCTGGTAGCAGCTCTGGAGCTTGCCGGACTCCAACATGTTCCATGCCTGGCCCACGTCTTCAACCTAGTGGTGCAACGTTTCCTAAAGAGCTACCCCAATGTTCCAGAGCTACTGGTGAAAGTGCGGCGCATGTGCGCCCACTTTCGCAAGTCGACAGTAGCCGCTGCTAGCTTAAAATCTCTCCAGCAACGCCTGCATGTGCCACAACACCGGCTTTTGTGCGACGTCCCCACACGCTGGAACTCAACGTTTCAGATGTTGAATAGAGTGGTTGAGCAGCAGAGACCTTTGATGGAATACCAGCTACAAAACCCTAGGGTGCCACAAAGTCAGCTGCCTCAGTTTCACATCCATGAGTGGCCATGGATGAGAGACCTTTGTGACATCCTACGGGTCTTTGAGGAGTCCACAAGGAGGGTGAGCTCTGAGGATGCGATGGTGAGCCTTACAATCCCGCTCTTGTGTGTTCTGAGAGAATCCCTGATTGACATCAGGGATAACTCAGATCACACAGAGGAGTTAGGGATAGCATCCGATCCGTCACAGCTGGAGAGTAGGTCCACACATCTGTCCGCTTCACTGCGTTTAATGGAGGAGGAGGAGGAGGAGGAGGAGGAGGAGGAAGAAGAGTTGTCCGATGATGTGATGGTGATACAGGAGGCTTCCGGGCAACTTCGAATCGTCCCATTGTTGCAGCGCGGATGGGTAGACATGGAGGATGAGGAGGAAATGGAGATTGAACTTTCCGGTGGGGCCAGAGGAGTCATGCCAACTAACACTGTGGCAGACATGGCTGAGTTCATGTTGGGGTGCTTTACAACCGACAAGCGTATTGTCAAAATCATGGAGGACAACCAGTACTGGATCTTTGCTATCCTTGACCCCCGGTATAAAAACAACATCTCGTCTTTTATTCCGGTAGAGGGGAGGGCCAATCGCATCAATGCTTGCCACAGGCAATTGGTGCAGAATATGATGGAGATGTTTCCAGCATGTGACGTTGGCGGCAGGGAGGGCAGTTCCTCCAGTAGGCAACCAAGTTCTCACCGGTCCACACAAACGAGGGGCACACTGTCTAAGGTCTGGGACACCTTGATGGCACCCCCTCGCCAAAGTGCCGCCACGGAGGGTCCTAGTGTCACCAGGCGTGAGAAGTATAGGCGCATGTTGCGGGAATACCTTTCCGACCACAGCCCTGTCCTCTCCGACCCCTCTGCGCCCTACACGTATTGGGTGTCGAAGTTGGACCTGTGGCTTGAACTTGCCCTATATGCCTTGGAGGTGCTGTCCTGTCCTGCCGCCAGCGTCCTATCTGAGAGGGTGTTCAGTGCAGCCGGTGGCATCATCACTGACAAGCGCACCCGTCTGTCAGCTGAGAGTGCCGACCGGCTCACTTTGATAAAAATGAACCACCACTGGATAGAGCCTTCATTTTTGTGCCCACCTGTGTAAAGCACCCCAACATGAAACTCCATGTCTGTACTCAACCTCTCCAATTCCTCCGCATCCTCATACTCATCCACCATAAGCGTTGCACAATTCTGCTAATACTAGGCTCCCTCCAACATGATTTCCCCCAACTCTGCTGGTTAGAGGCTCCCTCCACCCTGATTTCCACCAACTCTGCTGGTTAGAGGCTCCCTCCACCCTGCTTTCCCACAACTCTGCTGGTTAGAGGCTCCTTCCACCATGAATTTGCCAAAACTGGGCTGTTTAGAGGCTCCCTCCACCATGAATTGGTCCAAACTGGGCTGGTTAGAGGCTCCCTCCACCATTAATTGGTCCAAACTGGGCTGGTTAGAGGCTCCCTCCACCATGAATTTGCCCAAACTGGGCTGTTTAGAGGCTCCCTCCACCATGAATTTGCCCAAACTGGGCTGTTTAGAGGCTCCCTCCACCATGAATTGGTCCAAACTGGGTTTTTTAGAGGCTCCCTCCACCATGAATTGGTCCAAACTGGGCTGGTTAGAGGCTCCCTCCACCATGAATTGGTCCAAACTGGGGTGGTTAGAGGCTCCCTCCACCATTAATTGGTCCAAACTGGGCTGGTTAGAGGCTCCCTCCACCATTAATTGGTCCAAACTGGGCTGGTTAGAGGCTCCCTCCACCATTAATTGGTCCAAACTGGGCTGGTTAGAGGCTCCCTCCACCATGAATTTGCCCAAACTGGGCTGTTTAGAGGCTCCCTCCACCATGAATTTGCCCAAACTGGGCTGGTTAGAGGCTCCCTCCATTATGAATTGGTCCAAACTGGGGTTTTTAGAGGCTCCCTCCACCATGAATTGGTCCAAACTTGGCTGTTTAGAGGCTCCCTCCACCATTAATTGGTCCAAACTGGGCTGGTTAGAGGCTCCCTCCACCATGAATTGGTCCAAACTGGGTTTTTTAGAGGCTCCCTCCACCATGAATTTGCCCAAACTGGGCTGTTTAGAGGCTCCCTCCACCATGAATTTGCCCAAACTGGGCTGGTTAGAGGCTCCCTCCACCATGAATTGGTCCAAACTGGGGTTTTTAGAGGCTCCCTCCACCATGAATTGGTCCAAACTTGGCTGTTTAGAGGCTCCCTCCACCATGAATTGGTCCAAACTGGGTTTTTTAGAGGCTCCCTCCACCATGAATTGGTCCAAACTGGGCTGGTTAGAGGCTCCCTCCACCATGAATTGATCCAAACTGGGGTGGTTAGAGGCTCCCTCCACCATTAATTGGTCCAAACTGGGCTGGTTAGAGGCTCCCTCCACCATTAATTGGTCCAAACTGGGCTGGTTAGAGGCTCCCTCCACCATTAATTGGTCCAAACTGGGCTGGTTAGAGGCTCCCTCCACCATGAATTTGCCCAAACTGGGCTGTTTAGAGGCTCCCTCCACCATGAATTTGCCCAAACTGGGCTGGTTAGAGGCTCCCTCCACCATGAATTGGTCCAAACTGGGGTTTTTAGAGGCTCCCTCCACCATGAATTGGTCCAAACTTGGCTGTTTAGAGGCTCACTCCTCCATTAATTGGTCCAAACTGGGCTGGTTAGAGGCTCCCTCCACCATGAATTGGTCCAAACTGGGTTTTTTAGAGGCTCCCTCCACCATGAATTTGCCCAAACTGGGCTGTTTAGAGGCTCCCTCCACCATGAATTTGCCCAAACTGGGCTGGTTAGAGGCTCCCTCCACCATGAATTGGTCCAAACTGGGGTTTTTAGAGGCTCCCTCCACCATGAATTGGTCCAAACTTGGCTGTTTAGAGGCTCCCTCCACCATGAATTGGTCCAAACTGGGGTGGTTAGAGGCTCCCTCCACCATTAATTGGTCCAAACTGGGCTGGTTAGAGGCTCCCTCCACCATTAATTGGTCCAAACTGGGCTGGTTAGAGGCTCCCTCCACCATGAATTGGTCCAAACTGGGTTTTTTAGAGGCTCCCTCCACCATGAATTTGCCCAAACTGGGCTGTTTAGAGGCTCCCTCCACCATGAATTGGTCCAAACTGGGCTGGTTAGAGGCTCCCTCCACCATGAATTTCCCAAAACTTGGCTGTTTAGAGGCTCCCTCCACCATTAATTGGTCCAAACTGGGCTGGTTAGAGGCTCCCTCCACCATGAATTGGTCCAAACTGGGGTTTTTAGAGGCTCCCTCCACCATGAATTGGTCCAAACTTGGCTGTTTAGAGGCTCCCTCCACCATGAATTGGTCCAAACTGGGGTGGTTAGAGGCTCCCTCCACCATTAATTGGTCCAAACTGGGCTGGTTAGAGGCTCCCTCCACCATTAATTGGTCCAAACTGGGCTGGTTAGAGGCTCCCTCCACCATGAATTTGCCCAAACTGGGCTGTTTAGAGGCTCCCTCCACCATGAATTTGCCCAAACTGGGCTGGTTAGAGGCTCCCTCCACCATGAATTGGTCCAAACGGGTTTTTAGAGGCTCCCTTCACCATGAATTGGTCCAAACTTGGCTGTTTAGAGGCTCCCTCCACCATGAATTGGTCCAAACTGGGTTTTTTAGAGGCTCCCTCCACCATGAATTTGCCCAAACTGGGCTGTTTAGAGGCTCCCTCCACCATGAATTGGTCCAAACTGGGTTTTTTAGAGGCTCCCTCCACCATGAATTGGTCCAAACTGGGCTGGTTAGAGGCTCCCTCCACCATGAATTGGTCCAAACCTGGGTGGTTAGAGGCTCCCTCCACCATTAATTGGTCCAAACTGGGCTGGTTAGAGGCTCCCTCCACCATTAATTGGTCCAAACTGGGCTGGTTAGAGGCTCCCTCCACCATGAATTTGCCCAAACTGGGCTGTTTAGAGGCTCCCTCCACCATGAATTTGCCCAAACTGGGCTGGTTAGAGGCTCCCTCCACCATGAATTGGTCCAAACTGGGGTTTTTAGAGGCTCCCTCCACCATGAATTGGTCCAAACTTGGCTGTTTAGAGGCTCCCTCCACCATTAATTGGTCGAAACTGGGCTGGTTAGAGGCTCCCTCCACCATGAATTGGTCCAAACTGGGTTTTTTAGAGGCTCCCTCCACCATGAATTTGCCCAAACTGGGCTGTTTAGAGGCTCCCTCCACCATGAATTGGTCCAAACTGGGGTGGTTAGAGGCTCCCTCCACCATTAATTGGTCCAAACTGGGCTGGTTAGAGGCTCCCTCCACCATTAATTGGTCCAAACTGGGCTGGTTAGAGGCTCCCTCCACCATGAATTTGCCCAAACTGGGCTGGTTAGAGGCTCCCTCCACCATGAATTGGTCCAAACTGGGTTTTTTAGAGGCTCCCTCCACCATGAATTTGCCCAAACTGGGCTGGTTAGAGGCTCCCTCCACCATGAATTGGTCCAAACTGGGGTTTTTAGAGGCTCCCTCCACCATGAATTTGCCCAAACTCTGCTGGTTAGAGGCTCAATCCACCCTGATTTTCAAAACAAATGTTGGTGCCAACCTCAACTTACTACAAGGGCCAAATTCACTGCTGGTGACAAGCTCTCCTCACTGCAAGTGCCAAATACACATGTTTCAAGGTGTTTTCCTACTGTCAGAGAGGTGGTATTGAGTGTGTAAAGTGTGTAGTTGTTAGGCTGTGATGTTGGGGTAATAGAGGGTCTTTGGTGTGTTAGATGCCCCCAGACATGCTTCCCCTGCTGTCCCAGTGTCATTCCAGAGGTGTTGGCATCATTTCCTGGGGTGTCATAGTGGACTTGGTGACCCTCCAGACACGGATTTGGGTTTCCCCCTTAACGAGTATCTGTTCCCCATAGACTATAATGGGGTTCGAAACCCGTTCGAACACACGAACATTGAGCGGCTGTTCGAATCGAATTTCGAACCTCGAACATTTTAGTGTTCGCTCATCTCTAGTGTCTATCATAATGATATGTGTATGGTAGTGATGTATGATAGACACCATGACAGGACTTAAGGGTTAAACAAATGTACACATATACATATTAAATATTAAATTTTACCAAAAAAAAGAAAAAAAAAATGCTCACATTTGTGAAGCAGAAAGTGCAGCATCGCAGCAGCAGACTTGTCTCTGTCCCCACACGGTGCGATGTAAACGATGACTCACTGCTGGGGGGGAGGGGGGAAGTCCGGGCCACACAGAAACTTCTTTATTAGATGGCAGCCATAGGTGAAGCTGCTGCTGCTGCCCCGGGTGTCCTCAGTCCTCCACATGTACACTTTCCTTATATTAACAGGGAAAGTATACCACTGGCAGGAGGCCTCTGTGTGTGTCAGGGCCCTGGGAAACTGCCGGCTGTCAGCTATCTTTAATCATTACAGTGCTGCCGGCAGCCAAGGAACCCCGAGCTTACCGATCCGGCCCCTGACCACTCTCAGTCCTCATTTTGTCAATGCAAATGCATTGATCAAGGGCCTGAGCCGGCCCCTGAAATCCGGATCGGCCATTGCATCTGCATTGGGAAAATGAGTACTGATAGTCAAGGCTCGGGGCCCACCGGGGGATTCACCGATTCCCCGGTGGGCCAGTCCGACCCTGAATGGATAGATAATAAAGAAGAATCTGAGGTTGAAGTTTGCATCAATTCCTCCTCCTTATGAGCCGTGTGAACATCCCTTAAGGGTGGCCATATACATTAGATGAACCGACGTATTCATTTGATCTAAAGTCTACAAGGTGTCCTGACTATGTCTGGATTGCAGATGTTGGGAGAAAGGAGAATGTTGGCTTGTCTAATCCTTTGCTGTCACGGGAGATAATCCCCACAGGTCTGTCAACGGTTTACTGTCCTCTCTATAGAGATTACAAGCATCCTCAGTTGAGCATAAAGGTCTAGCTGATGGTTCAGAGGAATAGTTATTAGTTGCCAACTATCTAAGGTGTATGGCCCCCATAATACATAATTCAGTCTGAGCATATTACCTTAATCCAATACAGGATTCAGTGCAGGCATTCTCTCAATCCCACCCATTTCATTCTCATTAGAGTGCAGGGGTCTCAAAGTAGAAGTAAACCTAAATGGATGTCTATTGCTTACCCTTACTTTCAGTGCAATTTTCTTCATCGCTGCCGTCTTTACAGTCATTATCTCCATCACAGAGAAAGGCACTAGGAATACACTGTCCGTTCTTGCACTCAGAAAGACCTTGACTATGACACGCTAGAAAAACAGGATCGGATACAGATAAGGTCCATGAAATTCAAAGAACAGAATTGCTACAAATCCAATTGGTTATAGCTACATCGGCCCAGAGAAACAGTAGTGATAGTTGAGTTCTGTGGCTTACACTTTACTAGGTTGGTGGCGAGATGGAGCCATATAAAATCGCATTTCGTTAATAGAAAAAATAACTTTGCCCAAAAGCACATCCCTTTTGCTAACACAAACTACAAAGTGGCACACATGGTGCGAACAGAAGTTTAAGATACAAGTAGTTTAGAAATGAATTGTGTCATGTCTATGCCGTTAGATCTCCCACAAAGGGAGCCTCAGATTTGTAAGACAAAGAGCTGAAATAAGTAGTAAAAAAATCTTACAGCAATTGACTTCATCAGACTTATCAACACAGTCGTGATCTCCATCGCACACCCATCTCAAGGCAATACATCGTCCGTCTCCACAACGAAAACTTTGTGCAGGGTTACAGTCTGAGGGTTTGGATAGAACAATTATTAATAAAAATACATGCTTCTATTGATGGATAATGTCACAGATCCATGATTACATAGTGAAGATGTTTTTTTAAATGGGACCTTTCAACACCTCAACCAAGTCCAACCCTTCAATAGATACAATTTCATTGATTCTCTCACACTTGGAATTTTTTCTCTAGCCCCTACCTTTCCAGAGGAATCAGTGCTGTTAGTTTTCAGCGTTCAATATGCTATTTAGACTGTCTACTGTCAAGTTGGTGGATCCAGGATCCCAGAATATTGGAAATTGTTCTATTTTTATGAAATCGAATGGAGATTCGTTATATTCTGGGGTCTCTTCAGATCCCAGAGTAAATAGGTGGAGGACCAGTGGTGGAGTAAAAAATTAAAACAAAAGAACAAAAAAAAACATTCATACTCTTTCGTGGTGCCCGGCACTCTGCTGTTGACGTCATGCACCTGAGGTCATTGCTGAGGCCTGTGATTGGGCCACCAGGAGTCACACGAGCACGTCAAGCATCTTAACATCATGACATTCGGCGTGCTACTGTCACCACTGAGGTCCAATCACAAGTCACAGTTGATACCGGGCACATGACATCACCTAGAAGGCGTAGAATGAAGAGACCCCAGAGTATTATGAAGTCCCTTTCACTTTGACATTATTTCAGTTGTGTATGCCGTAGCGCTAGTTCACACGTTGGAAAAGTTTTCCGAGACGGGATGCCGATGCAGTGCATGGGCATTTCGTCGCGGTATCCCGCTCCTTATTAAGCTCGAATGAATGGGCCTAAACAGGAGCGTGTCTTGTGCCGCAGAGTTTGCGGCTGACTCAGCTGTGGAATCTGTGGCAAGATAGGGCATGTCGCTACTTTTCTCCACCACTAGCTAGCGGAAAATAAAAGCGAGCGGCTCCCATTGAAGTGAAGGAGAGCCTACTTTGCAGGCAGACTTTGAGGTGGATTCTGTGACAAAATCCACCTGCAGAAAACTCAGTGTGAGCATACCCTTAGAGAGCTAGAAATTAGATAGATAGGTTACTAGGAGCCCTGAGAATATTTAAGGTGTGGTTTGCGCCAAACTTGTTTGACCCTAAACTAATCTTGGACCCAAACCACCCGAACCCAAAATGAATCCTGAGGTACGCCTAGAAAGAGCAGTAGAGATGGATCCATCTAATGATGTACACCATCCTTTGACTATAATGGGATCCATTTGGAATTCATTATGATACACTTCATTTTTTGAAGGACTCCAATGCAGATCTGTACATATCCATTTCTATCAGACAGGTGACGCTGGAGCAGCGGTGCAATTATCAATAGTATCATTTATTTATACAGTACTAGAGGGAGGACCCGGCTTCGCACGGGTATATTACATTTTATGTTTGTGTAGTGGCCCAATAAGAACTGTCCAGTTTTGCACTGGTGTATTTTGTATTTTTGTGGTTTGTGTGTATGTCCATAAGCGTCATGTGATTATGTGTATATCTCATTTTGGATATCAGTGAAAAACCTGTGATCATTTGTTATGGATACCTGGAGTAAAGCTGTATCTAATCCTTCCCCGTGTAGTACTGTGTTTAGATGCAAGTATCCAATCCTTGTTGGTGTGGTACTTTGTGCAGATGCACATATCTAATCCTCCCGTGTGGTACTGTGTGCAGACGCGCATATCTAATCCTACTGCATGTGGTACTGTGTGCAGACGTGTGTATCTAATCCTATGGCATGTACAAATGTGTGCAAACGCGCGTATCTAATCCTCTGGAGTGTGGGACTGTGTGCAGACCCGTGTATGTAATTCTACGGCATGTGGTACTGTGTGTAGACGCGCGTATCTAATCCTACGGCATGTGGTACTGTGTGCAGACGTGTGTATCTAATCCTATGGCGTGTACAACTGTGTGAAGACACGTGTATCTAATCCTCCCCTGTGTGGTATTGTGTGAAGAGGCGCGTATCTAATCCTTCGGCGTGTGGAACTATGTGTAGACGCGCATATCTAATCCTACTGCATGTGGTACTGTGTGCAGACACGTGTATCTAATCCTCCCCTGTGTGGTATTATGTGAAGAGGCGCGTATCTAATCCTACAGCGTGTGGAACTGTGTGTAGACGCGCGTATCCAATCCCCCGGCATATGGTACTGTGTGCAGACGCGCGTATCTAATCCTATGGCATGTGGTACTGTGTGTAGACGCGCGTATCTAATCCTCCCCCGTGTGGTACTGTGTGTAGATGTGTGTATCTAATCCTCCCCCGTGTGGTACTGTGTGCAGACGCGCATATCTAATCCTCCCCAGAGTGATACTGTGTGCTGAGACGCATATCTAATTCTCTGGCTTGTGGTACTGTGTGCAGAGGCATGTATCTAATCCTCTAAAGTGTGGTACTGTGTGCACACACACGTATCTAATCCTCCCCTGTGTGGTATTGTGTGAAGAGGCGCGTATCTAATCCTTCGGCGTGTGGAACTATGTGTAGACGCGAGTATCTAATCCTACTGCATATGGTACTGTGTGCAGACGTGTGTATCTAATCCTATGGCGTGTACAACTGTGTGCAGACGCGCCTATCTAATCCTCTGGAGTGTGGAACTGTGTGTAGACGCGTATATCAAATCCTACGGCATGTGGTACTCTGTGCAGACGTGTGTATCTAATCCTATGGCGTGTACAAATGTGTGCAGACGCGTGTATCTAATCCTCTGGTGTGTGGAACTGTGTGTAGACGCCTGTATCTAATCCTTCGGCATGTGGAACCGTGTGCAGATGCACGTATCAAATCCTTCAGTGTGTGGAACTGTGTGCAGAAGTGCGTATTTAATCCTCTGGTGTGTGGGACTGTGTGCAGACGCGTGTATCTAATCCTCTGGCGTGTGATACTGTGTGCTGATCTGTGTATCTAATCCTCTGATGCGTGTATCTCAGTTTGGATATCAGTGCTGTATTGTGCATTGACCGTGTGTATTGCAGTTGGAATATGAGTGAAAGTCTTGCAGGTTTGTATTGGCTAAGGGGGGGGGGGGCATTGTGTTTGTATGCTGTATCTCAGCAACGGTACATTCGAGCGAGTTGGAGTCTCATCTTAAACCTTCCCAGATATCTGAAGTATTTCTGTACCAAATTTGGTGAAGATCGGTCGAGTCGTTTGGTTCGCATTAGAGAACAGAGAGACAGACAGACAAACAGACAAGAATTCGTTTTTATAATATAGAGAGATATATGATAACATTCCCTGCTTTATGGCCATGTCTTAAGATCCCAGACAACCCCTTTAGATACGTAGAACGTTTAGGAAAGATTTGATACGTACCACAATTCTGCTCATCGCTCAGATCTCCGCAGTCATCGTATCCATCGCAAACATAGCTGTGGTTAAGGCACTTTCCTGTATTACACCGGTAAAGATTCTCACTACAATCTGAAATAAAGTGATATCACAAGTGAACGTTTTATTACACATGTAATCTGCATTTGTTCTGTGTAAGGAATTGCCTTATATTTGTGCTAAAATATGGCTACTACATAATGGCGTGTAGAAAAGAACAAACACGTAGCTATAAATAAGGGTCACATTCACTTCACATCGCAATGAATCTGTCATATTCCCAGATGCTTTTAATGAAAACCTTAAGAGACACTACTGTGCCCTGTGTCAGTGGGTGGCAGGATAATAAGAAACATGACTCTCAGATCCTGTAAGGCTTTCCATACACTAAATCCTTCCTTTTGTAACTTTACTAGATACTTACAGCATAAACTAAAAGTCCCATTACAGATAATACCTCAACTCTGTTCACACCTCTTCCATCGATTTCTGTAAAAAAAAAGTAGCGCTATACGTGTTTTGTTGTCAAATGACGGAAACCATGATTCCAAAGATAGGTCATCAATGCAGTAGTCCCAAACACCGGTTTGAAGATATTTAACCAGGCAATGGATTTAGTTTAGAATTCGGACTACTTTCATAATTCAGGTTATGTGGAGATGTCCAAGGATTCTAGGACTCTCTATTAGTATAAGCTATAGTTATGGATATACTGCTTATGTATGTACTGTAACATATAAAGGGTAATGTACTAGCATATACTATATATTGTGAGAAGGTAACAGGCAGAGTGCTGGAGTCCAGATATATCTCCCCTAGGTTTTGGACATATGTGTGGTCCAGGGCGGATCTGGAGTAGGCCTCATCTCCGGTGTAGATCCTGGGCTCATTACTGGGCCAGAAAAGGTTGCAGAGCCTGCAGTTCATGGCCGTTCCATGAAGTGAAAGGAGGTGTCTGGTTCTGTCCTGTAACCCTGAGTGCGGTGAGATAATATTGCACCTGTTGTGTTCGTGTAGCTGGAGGTAAACCATATGTATAGTTAGGTTATCCATTCTGTTTAGGTAGTGGCTCAGACGAGCAGGCTTTTATTTTGTTTTTGCCGAAGATTAGGTTGTATTTTATTTTGTTTATTTTTATGCCTGAAGTCAAGGTTTATTTATTTATTTATTTATTTATTTTCTAAATAAACCAGTTTGCTGCATATTTTGTGTCCCTGTCTTGACTCTTTGGGTCTGCACCGCTGCCCCACAAAAAAAATAAAAAATAAAAATAAAAATAAATAATAATAATAATAATAAAATATATTATATTATATATAATTACAAAGTGAACGCAACAAGACTGTGGTATAAAAAAAGGATAAAATATAAGTAAATAGAATAGTAGTTAAAGTGAAAAAAATAGGAATTGGAAAAAAATATACACAGCTCTAAAACTTTTACAAGTGTAGAAAAAATTTATAACACTATTTGAATGACTGGCAAAACTTAAGGCATTTTATCACTGTTTTACCCACATGCCAAATATGTAAAAATTGAGCATTAAAACATGTCTTTATTGCCTTAATAAATAAGTAAATAAATATGTTTGCTGCCCTAATAAAGCACAATTTGTTTTGCATAGAGTAGATATAAAAAGTTATAGGAAATAACTAAAATAGGAAAGAAAAAGTAAAAAATGTATCATGGGATGTATTAAAATCTGTGCTCAGCTTGCTCTTAGGAGTCCAATAGGGACAACATGAGATGGCTGCTAGTCAATGACATCAGTTTACAGGAGTAAAGGTAAGTTCACACAGGGTTTTTTGGTCAGGCCTCAATCTTCTGACCAAAAAGACGGCTCCTATTGCCAGAAAAAGAAGCGAGATACTCATTCTTCTGGCCGATTCACCTCGCGATTCGGCCTGAAGACACTCCTTCCTCCCAACTAGCCCCATTCATTGGGCCTAATCCAGAGCGGAGTGCGCGACTGGATGCCGGTGCAGGTCGCGGCTACCCGTTTTTTGGTCCGGAACATCCCTTTAACTAGTGAGATATCCTGGTATTCCTCTACATGCATTGGCCAGTATGAAGAAGAATGACTTACTGCAATGTACCTCGTCGCTCCAGTCATCACAGTCATTGTATCCATTGCAGGACAATTTCTTGGCTATGCAGACTCCATTGCTACACAGAAAGCTGTCTTGTTCCCCACACAATGCTAAAAAGTAAGACAAAAGAGAAATAAGAGAAAGAGAATAAATCATCATATTACAATTCACAAACTGCGCCACACGTGTCCATGGATTATGTCGGGTATTGTAGTTCAACTCTATTGACTGAGCCACAATATCATACAAAACAAGCCAAAAAGGTGTAGAATACAGACCTGGATAACCCCTTTAAGATAAGTCAATGGGGCAGATTTACTAAATCTGTCCTGTGTATGATGTAGGTCACCAATATCAGATTGGTGGGGGTCCGCTGTTCTGAGCAAGAAGCAGACCATTACACAGAGACCAGAGCTGTCTGATTCCTGCCCAATTCTCTGTGCATAGCTGTCGAGAACAGTTGGGGGTACCGAGTGTCCTAACGCTACCAATCTGATAAGCATGACCTATTCTTGAGATACCGCTTTAAACTAGAGTCTACCAATGCACCAGATTTATCACAGTTAAACCAATAGGCAAAGACTAAAGACCTCGGTCCGGTGCCATCTTCTCAGCTGGAGGTAAATGGAAGATTTAGGTAGGAGGATTCTGAGAACTGCTTCTATTTTTAAGTCTCAGATACACAACATATGTAGTGACTTTCTTCAAGCCAAATAATCCATGCCTCACCTAGCTTGTAAAAGGAGTTGTTACCCCAAAAACGCACATTTCTGATGTATTTAGACTTTAGGAGACTATTAGTGGTTGTCCAGGAATTGAAAAGATCAAGGTGTACCGTATATACTCGAGTATAAGCCAAATTTTTTAGCACAGTTTTTGTGCTGAAAAAGCCCCCCTCGGCTTATACTCGAGTCAGCAATTTTTATTTTTTTTTTATTTTTATTTTTTTTTAGAGGGGGAGGTCTATGACCAGCAGCAATTTCAATGTATAGAATCTCCCATAAAATAGTGGGGGAAAAAAGCTTTAAAAAAAAATTAAAAAAATTAAAAGTTGTAAATCCCTCCTTTCCCTAGAATAGTAGATAATGACTGTGAAAGATTTATCACAGTGCCTGATGCTGGATAGTAACAAATTGGGGGTAAATTTAGACTGTGTAGTCTATGTGTATAACACGGTTTAGTAGGTTTAGTATATATATATATATATATATATATATATATATATATATATATTGTATATATATATATATATATATATTGTATATATATATATATATATATATATATATATAGTGCAGCACTAATTTTGCTTTTATTAATAACTGACTGTAAGCACAGATGTGTTATAATGGGGGGGGGAGTCAGACGTCATTGATATAGGACACTCAATGTTTGTTCTTGAAATCATGGTCAAGGGAACTCGTGTAGATCTTCCCAAGGACTTTCAGAACCAAGGACTGCCAGAGGACAGGAAGGTTATGTTGTTTTTAGATAATTACAAGGCAAATCCAGTGGCTCCAGATCTTTGCGGGACAGCGTTTGCAATAGCATTGTCTGCCAATGTTATATCTTGGTTTATATAATAGAGAAAGACATTGAGTCTGTCTGTGCTTGGAGGTAGGCATGTAAGCAATCTTGTGGCTATTACATCAGTATCCATCATTTTCATGCTTCTTTCAATGAGGCTGTTTTGCCAAGATTTAAGGCTTATATACATACGCCATTCCCAGTAGTAGACATACCAAGAGGTTCCTCAGGCAACGTTGTACTGATTCCTTTACACATTCCAGATGCCAGCCGACGCTTAGGAGTAAGTTCAAGGAGTTGTAAAGTGTCCTTAAAGGGCGTCTACTAATGAATAAATCAATTTTCAACTAATACCATGTAGGAATAGCCTTTATAACGGCCATTCATCTCATAGCTTTACTGTGCAGGTCCTCGCCTTTGTTTTCAAATTATGCAGTTTTTTTTTGTCATTATGCAAATTACACTCACCGGCCACTTTATTAGGTACACCTGTCCAACTGCTCGTTAACACTTAATTTCTAATCAGCCAATCACATGGCGGCAACTCAGTGCATTTAGGCATGTAGACATGGTCAAGACAATCTCCTGCAGTTCAAACCGAGCATCAGTATGGGGAAGAAAGGTGATTTGAGTGCCTTTGAACGTGGCATGGTTGTTGGTGCCAGAAGGGCTGGTCTGAGTATTTCAGAAACTGCTGATCTACTGGGATTTTCACAAACAACCATCTCTAGGGTTTACAGAGAATGGTCCGAAAAAGAAAAAACATCCAGTGAGCGGCAGTTCTGTGGGCGGAAATGCGTTGTTGATGCCAGAGGTCAGAGGAGAATGGCCAGACTGGTTCGAGCTGATAGAAAGGCAACAGTGACTCAAATAGCCACCCGTTACAACCAAGGTAGCCAGAAGAGCATCTCTGAACGCACAATACGTCCAACTTTGAGGCAGATGGGCTACAGCAGCAGAAGACCACACCGGGTGCCACTCCTTTCAGCTAAGAACAGGAAACTGAGGCTACAATTTGCACAAGCTCATCGAAATTGGACAATTGAAGATTGGAAAAACGTTGCCTGGTCTGATGAGTCTCGATTTCTGCTGCGACATTCGGATGGTAGGGTCAGAATTTGGCGTCAACAACATGAAAGCATGGATCCATCCTGCCTTGTATCAACGGTTCAGGCTGGTGGTGGTGGTGTCATGGTGTGGGGAATATTTTCTTAGCACTCTTTGGGCCCCTTGGTACCAATTGAGCATCGTTGCAACGCCAAAGCCTACCTGAGTATTGTTGCTGACCATGTCCATCCCTTTATGACCACAATGTACCCAACATCTGATGGCTACTTTCAGCAGGATAATGCAATGCCATGTCATAAAGCTGGAATCATCTCAGACTGGTTTCTTGAACATGACAATGAGTTCACTGTACTCCAATGGCCTCCACAGTCACCAGATCTCAATCCAATAGAGGAGCATCTTTGGGATGTGGTGGAACGGGAGATTCGCATCATGGATGTGCAGCCGACAAATCTGCGGCAACTGTGTGATGCCATCATGTCAATATGGACCAAAATCTCTGAGGAATGCTTCCAGCACCTTGTTGTATCTATGCCACGAAGAATTGAGGCAGTTCTGAAGGCAAAAGGGGGTCCAACCCGTTACTAGCATGGTGTACCTAATAAAGTGGCCGGTGAGTGTATGCTCAGAAAGCACAGGGGGCGTTCCCCTGTTCTCCAAGCACAGGCTCGTCAGCACCCACCTCTGCGTCTTCTTGATGACGCCCCCTGCTTCGTCAGGGAACAGAGCTGACTGCGCATGCGCAGAATTTCAATTCCAAAGTTAATATCGTCAGCTGCTGACGAAGCAAAGTGGCAGGGAACTTAGGTAGGGGGTGTCTTAAAGAAGACACAGAGGCAGTGCTGCAGTCGATGACAAGCCTATGCTCTGAGCATAATTTGCATCAATACAAAAACTGACATAATTTGATAACAGCGGCGAGGATCTGTAAAGTAAAGGTATGATATGAGTAGCCTTTATAAAGGCTATTCCTACGTGCTATTGGTTGACAATTGATTTATTCAATGATAGACTTACTTTTTAATTTTTTTTTACCAAAGTATAGACTGGAACAAAATACTAAGTACTTATCCCCCTCCTCCTGTATTCCAGCCTCCACCAATGACTTTTCGACAAGGACATGTGACCACTAGAGATGAGCGAGTAGTACTGGATCGAGTAGGTATTCGATTGAATACTACGGTATTCGAAATATTCGAACTTGATCGAGTACCACTCGCTATTCGAATGTAAAAGTTCGATGCAGAACCAGCATTGATTGGCCGAATGCTATACAGTCGGCCAATCAACGCTGGTTCTTCTCCTACCTTTAGAAGTCTTCTCCGTGCTCTGAATTCACTCTGCCAGGCATCGGGCCTGGGCAGAGTCGACTGCGTATGTCCGCTTGTAGTGCTTGTAGTGCGGGCATGCGCAGTCGGCTCTGCCCAGGCCCGATGCCTGGCAGAGTGAATTCAGAGCCGGAAGATGCCGCGGGGACGCTGCACGGTGAAGACTGCTCGGAGGATCCAGCCCGACCCTCACTCGTGGACTTGGTAAGTGTAATTTGATCGAACGTTGCCTACCCCTGAAACGAGCATTTCCCCCCATAGACTATAATAGGGTTCGATATTCGATTCGAGTAGTCGAATATTGAGGGGCTACTCGAAACGAATATCGAACCTCGAACATTTTACTGTTCGCTCATCTCTAATGACCACTACTGCAGTGACCTTCTTGGTGTAGGCCATAATAAAGAGACTGACTCAGGATCCACAAAGTGGCAGAGGATTTATAAAGTCAGTATTATTCAGTTTGGTACTTTATACCAATCTAGTTTTGGGGGAGAAAAAAACTATTTAAAGAGGATCTTTCAACATTTCCACCCGTTCCAGTTCTTAGCATCTGTTACTAGGCGCAACTCTACTGATTCTGTTAAAGTGAGAATTTTGTCTCTAACCACACCATTCCAGAGCAACAAGTGCAGGTAGTATTGGTACCCATTGTGTTATTTAAGCTGTGTAATGTCAGATAGGCGGTGTCAGGCAGGGGGTGTGATTCTGAGCTCCAATCATAGACAGCCAGTGTTAGAGCTCAGAGTCACACCCCCTGTCTACTCCTGTCACTGCAGAGACTAAATAGTATATCAAGGCACCAAAACTAATAGCATGGATTGCTCAGAAACTGTGGGGGCTAGAGGAAAAAAAATCAACAGTGCCAGAATCAATGGAGCACCTACCTATTGATGTAAAGAGCTGGGCCAGGTGGATATGGTGAAAGGTCCTCTTTAAAGGGTTTTCTGCAAGTTAAACATTAATGATATATTCTTAGGAAAATCCCTTTAAGGGACTGGACACGCCCTTTATCCTATGGGCAGCTGAGGGTACAATCCTCATAGTGAAAAACACTGGGAAAAAAGTGAACATTTATTAAACCAAGTTAGCCTGACCATAAGGTAACAGTTTTTGAAACGGAATGGCAGGACCCGCAAGAAAAGTAGATCAGCCATGTTGGATAATTTTGCCTAATCTATGATATAAGCCACACACATCTAACAAATTGTTCACTGGGTATCTGAGATGATTCCTTCCTTCTAGAAAACCTATTTAGCATAAAGACATCTCAAGAAAAATAACCCCCACTCTGCACCTTGCGCAGCACATTTTGCGGGGGACGCCATGGCCTGAGATTTTCTTTGTAACTGGCGTGAGTTATAATGAAAATCTATGCCAGTTCCTCATATGTATCATTCACAGTTTTAGACCTACACATGTGCACAAAAATGTTGATACCCCCTATTTAATGAAAGAAAAACCCACAATGGTCACAGAAATAACTTGAATCTGACAAAAGTAATAATAAAAAATTCTATGAAATCGAACAAATGAAAGTCAGACTTTGCTTTTTGCTTCAATAGAATTTTTTTGAAAAATAAAACTCATGAAACAGCCTGGACAGAAATGATGGTTCCCTTAACACAATAATTTGTTGTACAACCTTTTGAGGCAATCGCTGCGATCAGACGGTTCCTGTAACTGTCAATGAGACTTCTGCACCTCTCCGCAGGTATTGTGGCCCCCTCCTCATGAGCAAACTGCTCCAGTTGTCTCGGGTATGACGGGTTCCTTTCCAGACGGCATGTTTCAGCTCCTTCCAAAGATTCTCAATAGGAATTAGGTCAGGGCTCATTCCGAATAGTTCAATATTTTCCTTTTAGCCAGTCTTGGGTGTTTTTAGCTGTGTGTTTTGGCTAATTATCCTGTTGCAAAACCCATGACCTGTGACTGAGACCAAGCTTTCTGACACTGGGCAGCACATTTCCCTCTAGAATCCCTCGATAGTCTTGAATCTGTGCAGGGTTCAATGAAATCTCAAGACACCCTGTGCCAGATGCAGCAAAGCAGCCCCAAAACGTAACAGAGCCTCCTCCATGTTTCACAGTAGGGACAGTGTTCTTCTCAAGATAGGCTTCATTTTTCCATGGGTGAACATAGAGCTGATGTGCATTGCCAAAAAGTTCGATTTTTGTCTCATCTGTCCATAGGACATTCTCCCAGAAGCTTTGTGACTTGTCAACATGTAGTTTGGTTATTATTACTTTTGTCAGATTTAAGTTATTGTTGTGACCATTGTGGGTTTTTCTTTCATTAAACAAGAGATACCAACAATTTTGTCCACGTGTGTATATGATATACCAACCGAGGAAAAATACCCTGTATTTTTTCTACATAAAGCCTATCCTTGTAGTCCTGCATAAAGTGTTTAGCCCGATTCTTTTTATTGGATATTACAGATAATAGACAGATAACAGATTAGTTTTGGTCTTTTTCGAGCACATGTTCCAGAAATAATGAATTTTTATAGCGCTTTGAAGATTTGGCACATTTTTCTTTGGAGGAAAATAAGTATTTATAAGGAATCCTAATAGGGCAATGATGTTTGAAAAGTCGTCCACCAGATGTAATGAAAAACATGGAAGTATTAGCAGGCAAATGGTACAACAGGAGGTGGATCGCTCTCAAAGCAACATAACTTGGCCAAACCATTTGTTCCCTGAGGCCGTCAATTCTTCACAGTTTTAAACTTGATATGATCGCTGCCGGCATCTGCAGAATGAAATTTGGATGTAAACACAAGAATCTCAGAACAAAAGGAAAAAAAATAGGGCCTCCGATGTGCAACTGTCTGCACTGGCCAGAATCCATGACGGTGGCTTGAGTTTCTTCTTTTGACAATTTGAGAATCAAATGGCCGTTTTCTGAATTCTAACTGGGCATGGGACGTAACTTACAGAGAAAGTGGTTCATGGTTGTCCTACCGATTAACACGATGTTAGACAAAAAAGGAAACTATGAAAGACCTACAAGGAAATTCGGGTAAATAATAAAATATCAAAAATATCAAAAACAAAAAAAAATTTCATTCGAATCTGTATTTTTTCCAAAATTTGAAACAAATCTGTTTCATTGTGAATTGGTTCGCTCATCTCTATCAATGCAACACATTCATTAACACAAGACGTATGAGAATTTAAAAAAACAACTATTTTTACTATAATACATGGACATTAGACACACTCATTATGAATGTATAATTCTTAATCCCGTGCGTCCTGTGTTTCTACAGAAAACAACAAAATAGGAGATAAGTTGTAAATGAAAAGGGTGATCCACTTCAAGACAATCTCTTCCTGCTAAAGGGATCCTAAATAGGGCACCTGATCAATTTAAAGGGATTCTACCATTAAACTACCTTTTTTTTTTTCTAATGAACACATCAGAATAGCCTTAAGAAAGGCTATTCGTCTCCGGCAGCCATTTTTGGGTAGCCGCTCTTGCAGTTCAATACAGGAGCCGGTGGCCATTTTGGGGTGGCCTCTCTATGCTCCTGTATAGAACTACAAGAGAAAGAGAAGCCAGAAGAGGCGGAGTTGCTGCAGAAGAAGGAGGCGGCGCAGGAAAGAGCTCTCGGGCAGCAATGGGGATGCGCTCATCGGCCTTTCAGTGCTGGGGCCCGCCCTCATTGCTGCGGAGAGCTCATTTGCATACCGGTTAAAACCGGTATTTCTACGGAACGGCGCGGCGGAGACCATGTCTAAAGGTAGGAGATGAATAGCCTTTCTTAAGGCTATTCCGACAAGGTAATTAGAAAAAAAAGTAGTTTAATGGTAGAATCCCTTTAAGGGGTTATCCAGTGAGGGCAAACTTTCGTTAAATGGCTCAAAATGTGTTAAAAAAAGAAAAGCGGTATTGGAATAACTTATCTTCCACTACTACTATTCCAAACCCTAACAGTGGACCCTACTGGTCTCTAATTTCTTACAATATCTCAACACACAGAGAATGCAGGCTCACACAATCGAAGCGATGACCCACCTCAGCCAGTTACTGGATGACTAGACATTGTGTCTGTCAAGATGGGACAAAAAGTACACACCAATGCGGACATAAAAATAGTGGAGGATCGGTGAGTAGAGTATCACTTTTTTCTTTTTTTAAACTACTCTGAGCCATTTATCTACATTTTTTCCCCACTGGAGAACTCTGTTAATTTAACTGGACAACCTGCTATTGCTAAATGCTATTTATTCTCACTAACACGTAGGAATAGCCTTAAGAAAGCCTATTCTTCTCCTACCTTTAGATGTCTTCTCCGTGTCACCGTTCGGTACAAATCCCAGTTTTCTTCAGTATGCAAATGAATTCTCTCGCAGCACTGGGGGCGGTCTCCAGCGCTCAAACAGCACAGGGGGCATCCCCAATGCTGCGAGAGAACTCACCAGCGCCGCCTCCATCTTCTTACTGGGTAAGCGGCCACAAAAAAATGGCCGTGGGCATGTGCAGTCAGCTCTGCCCGAGGCCCGATGGGAGAGCAGGCGCATGTGTAGAAGTTTGAACCCAGCGCCGAAAGAAGGCGCAGAGAGAGGCCATTCCAGACGAGGATGGAGGCGGCGCTGGAGATTTCTCTCACAGCATTGGGGACGCCCCCAGTGTTGTTTGAGTGCTGAGGACCACCCCCAGTGCTGCGAGAGAACTCATTTCCATACCAAAGAAAACCAGGATTTCTACAGAACAGCAGCGCGGAGAGGACATCTAAAGGTAGGAGAAGAATAGCCTTTCTTAAAGAGGACCTTTCAATGATTTGGGCACAGGCAGTGATATATACTGCTGGAAAGCCGACAGTGCGCTGAATTCAGTGCACTGTCGGCTTTCCCGATCTGTGCCGCAGGTAAAGAACTATCGGTCCCCGTACCATCAGGTACGTCCTTCTCCACAGCAGCGCCTATCTCGCTGTGCTATGTGAGCGGGGAGGAACATCCCCTCCCCTCCTGATAATACTCGTCTATGGACCAGTACTGTGAGCAGAGGGAGGGGGCGTTCCTCCCCGCTCACACAGTACAGCGCGATAGGCGCTGCTGTGGAGAAGGACGTAGCTGACAGACTGTCAGGAACGCCCTTCTGACTGTAAAGAGCTATGGTACCGGGACCGATAGCGCTTCACCCGGGGCACAGATCAGGAAAGCCAAAAGTGCGCTGAATTCAGCGCACTGTCAGCTTTCTAGCAGTATATAGAACTGCCTGTGGGCAAATCAGTGAAAATTCCTCTTTAAGGCTATTCCTACGTGTTAGGGAGACAAAATAGCATTTTAATGATAGAATCCCTTGAATGATAGCAAGTGCCACACCTAATAGAATTTTTGCAATTAACTTGTATGGTCATGAAAACTTGAGAGTTGTGATCACATTTGCTTTCATTATATAGAATGCAATACAGATGAGGAAGTCAATCAATCAGTCAAGCCTAAGAATATCTGTGTGACAGCCCTTTTTATAAGGTGGCCATATTGATTGTTCTCAAGGATTCCCATAATAGATACAACAGGGAAAATCAATTCTTAACAATTCTACGGGAGATGATGAATTGAAGTTTTTTGGGGATAATTGCTTTGCAATAAAATGTGAGACCAAGTAGTATAAATAACTAGAGATGAGCGAACACTAAAATGTTCGAGGTTCGAAATTCGATTCGAACAGCCGCTCAATGTTCGTGTGTTCGAACGGGTTTCGAACCCCATTATAGTCTATGGGGAACAGATACTCGTTAAGGGGGAAACCCAAATCCGTGTCTGGAGGGTCACCAAGTCCACTATGACACCCCAGGAAATGATGCCAACACCTCTGGAATGACACTGGGACAGCAGGGGAAGCATGTCTGGGGGCATCTAACACACCAAAGACCCTCTATTACCCCAACATCACAGCCTAACAACTACACACTTTCCACATTCAAAAAAACCTCTATCAAAGTGGGAAAATACCTGGAAACCATCTTTACTCCCCAAATGGATGGACACAAACCCCATTTTAAGCTCAACAAACAGTAACAACCACCCCTTTAAATCACGTTCCCCATGACAACCACAAATGGAATAGGCAATGGGAATTCCAAAAGCCCTCACCCTTAACTGTCATTTTGAGTGTGTGTGTGTGTGTGTGTGTGTGTGTGTGTGTGTGTGTGTGTGTGTGTGTGTGTGTGTGTGTGTGATGTGGTAAGACCTTCCAAAATTCACTTTTCTAGCCCTTAACATGAGCCCTTCCAAACAAAGTTACATGACCTTAAGCTGAGCTACCAGCAGAGATTGAGGCCCTTGGCATGAGTAGAGCCTTGCACCAGCAGTGTTTTTGGCACTTAGGGTGAGTTGAGCCTTGTACCAGCGTGTGTCCCTTAACATCAGGCGGGCCCTAAGTTCTGCGCTTTGCACAAAAGTTCCACATTAACTAGGCTGAATGGTACAAAGATTAGTAGGCCCGAGAACCAGGAACAGGTCTTGCAATGGCTGTCGGATAACGCTTAAAGCACATTGTCCACCAGCCAGTCAGCCTCTACCTCCTCTTACCCAACAGTCTTGTCCTCCTTCCACCCAAAATTCCCAATCTTCCCAGAACAATAACCCCAACTGTCCCTGCTCCCCAGAGCTGTTCTCCCTTCCTTTGACTGTACCGCAACCTGCCCCTCCATTTCGCGATTCCACGGACCTAACAGACGAGTATCTGTGTCCAGATGCTCAAACACTAGAGTCTCCTCCATTCCATCTCCGGTCGATTTGGTGGCGGATGACCAGCAACCCACCCTCATCGACGACGATGAGACGCAGTTGCTGTCAGGGCAGCCAGTTGACATGCGCATTGTGCAGGAGGAGGAGGCGAGACAGGAGTTGGAAGAGGAGGTGGTGGACGACGAGGACACCGACCCCACCTGGACAAGGCAGATGTCAAGCTGGGAAAGTAGTGTGGATGTTGAGGCAGGTGCAGCACCAAAAAGGGTAGCTAGAGGCAGAGACATGTCCAGAGGCAGAGGTCAGCTGCTTTGCCGAAGCCAGGCCAGACCCGGAATGTCCGAAGATGTTCCCTTTTGTACCCAGCCCAGAAAAACTCCCCCATCGAGGGCACGTTTCTTGAAGGTGTAGAGTTTTTTCAAGGAATGCGCCGAGGACAGATATAGTGTCGTCTACACAATTTGCCTCTCGAAATCGAGTAGGGGCCCTGAGAAGAGCAACCTGTCCACCACTTCAATGCACCGTCATTTGGAATCCAAGCAATGGAATCAGTGGCAGGCAGCAACGGCAGGACAAACGTCGCCCGCCGTTCATGCCACTGCCTCTGCTCACAGTGCTGGCGATGCACTCCAGAGGACGAGCCAGGACATCACTTCATCTGCCTCCGCCACTTTGTTGACTTCTCCCTCATCCTCCCCTGTTTCTGTCTTATCTCCTTCTCCTGCACCATCAAAGGCACCATCAGGCGCTTCTTTACAACAACCCACCATCTCTCAGACATTGGAGCGCCGGCAGAAATACACCGCTAACCACCCACCCACGCAAGCCTAGAACGCCAACATCGCTAAACTGCTGGCCCAGGAGAGGTTGGCGTTCCGGCTTGTTGAAACTCCCGCCTTCCCGGACCTGATGGCAACTGTGGCACCTCACTATGCCGTCCCTAGCCGTCTCAACTTCTCCCGGTGTGGCGTCCCCGCCTTGCACCAGCACGTGTCACTCAACATCAGGTGGGCCCTTAGTTCCGCGCTTTGCTGCAAGGTCCACTTGACCACCGACACTTGGACAAGCGCCTGTGGTCAGGGATGCTGCAGTGCTTATCTTTAATGACAGGCAGGGTGAATGTGGTGGAGTCTGTTCCCCGGGTGCAAACTGGGGTGGCCTATCTCCTCTCCCAGGCCAAAATTCATGGCAGGAGTAGACTGAAACCCTACGACGCTGCAACCTCCACCACAGCTACTAGCGGCAAACGCTAAAACACTGGTGTGGGGAGACGTCAGCAGGCGGTGCTGAAGCTCATCAGCTTGGGGGACAGACAGCACAGTGCCTCCGAGGTCAGGGATGCCATCCTGGCTGAGATGGCATTTTTTTTTCCCTGCTACACCTGGGGCCTGGCATTTTTACGCCTGTGATAATGGCTGGAACCTGGTAGCGGCTCTGGAGCTTGCCAGCCTCCAACACGTTCCATGTTTGGCCCACGTCTAACCTAGTGGTGCAAAGTTTTTTAAAAACATACCCAAATGTACCGAAGCTACTGTTGAAAATGCGGCGCTTGTGCGCCCACTTTTGCAAGTGCACAGGAGTCGCTGCTAGCCTAAAAACACTCTAGCAAGGCCTACATCTGTCCAAACACAGGCTGTTGTCCGTCATTCACACACGCTGAAACCCTACAATACCATATCTTGAGCAGGGTGTGTGAGCTGCACAGACCTTTGATGGAGTTCCATCTACAAAACCCAAGGGTTCCTCAAAGTCAGCAACCAAAGTTTCTGCACCATGAGTTTCCAGGGGTGGCAGAGTTATGGCTAGGGGAAGAGGCATGGATAGGGATGATGTCTAGGGGCAAAAGCAGTGTGGATGTGGAGGCAAGCTAAGCAGGAAAAACTGGGGGTACAAGCTAAGGCATGGACTGGGGTGATGTCTAGGGGCAAAAGCAGTGTGGATGTGGAGGCAAGCTAAGCAGGAAAAACTGGGGGTACAAGCTAAGGCATGGACTGGGGTGATGTCTAGGGGCAAAAGCAGTGTGGATGTGGAGGCAAGCTAAGCAGGAAAAACTGGGGATACAAGCTAAGGCATGGACTGGGGTGATGTCTAGGGGCAAAAGCAGTGTGGATGTGGAGGCAAGCTAAGCAGGAAAAACTGGGGGTACAAGCTAAGGCATGGACTGGGGTGATGTCTAGGGGCAAAAGCAGTGTGGATGTGGAGGCAAGCAAAGCAGGGAAAATGGTGGCTAGAGGCAAAGGGATGTCCATAGGCAGCAAGGGCAAAGATGCAAAACTCTCCCGTTTCAAGAATTTTCCTGACTTGTTTCCCCACAAAACATTCCTGGGAGGAGGGCTGAAACACCACCCTCCTCCTCCTCCGCTGTTAGATTTACCCGAGCTACGAGCTGAAAACGCTGCAACACTGGTGTGGGGAGACGTCAGCAGGCTGGGCTGAAGCTCATCAGCTTGGGAGACGGACAGCACACTGCCTCTGAGGTCAGGGATGCCATCCTGGATGAGATGGCAATTTGTTTATCCCCGCTGCCCCTGGGGCCAGGTTTTTTAGCTTGTTGGAGGGCTCTGGAGCTTGCCAGCCTCCAACACGTTCCATGCCTGGCCCACATGTTCAATGTAGTGGTGCAATGATTTTTAAAAACATACCCCAAATTAGCTGAGCTAAGGGTGAAAGTGCGGCACTTGGACACCCACTTTCCCAAGTCTACAGTACCTGGAGCTAGCCGCAATACACTCCAGCAAGGCCTACATCTGCCTGAAGCACCTACTGTTGTGCGAGGTCACCACACGCTCTAACCCTAGATACCGTATGTTCAGCAGGGTGTGTGAGCAGCAGAGACCTTTGATGGAGTACCAGCTACAAAACCCAAGGGTTCCTCAGAGTCAGCTCCCTCACTTTCTGCACCATGAGTTTCCATGGGTGGCAGACTTATGGCTAGAGGCACAGGCATGGATAGGGGTGATGTGTAGGGGCAAAAGCAGTGTGGATGTGGAGGCAAGCTAAGCAGCAAAAACTGGGGGTACAAGCAGCCGGTGACATCATCACTGACAAGCACAGCTGTCTGTCAGCTGACAGGCTGACTTTCACCAAAATGAACAGACAATGGATAGACTCATCATATACATGTCAGTTACATGACAAATTTAGTGCAATTTGCAAGTCCAAGATGGTTTGGAGATCTGCGGAGAGGAATCTCACCACCTCTTGCGGGTGCCATCATTTGGAAGGCAAGCCCTGGGCTCAGTGGGTGAGAGCAAGCGCAGGATAATCGTCGTTTGGCCTGGCGGCCACTGCCTCTTCCACTGTTGACAGGGCTGGCGCTGCAGTCCAGACCAGGAGCCAGGACACCTCCACATCTGCCTCTGACACTTTGGGGAGTTCACCCTTATCCTCACTTTTTCCTGCCATTTCTCCTTTTGCCCGCGCCATCATGCGCCTCTTCCCAGCAACTCCCCATCTCCCAAGCCTTTCATTTCATGCTAAAGTACAGCGCAACCCACCCACATGCCCAAGGCTTCAACGGCCTCATCTCAAGAAATCTGGCCCAGGAGATGTTGGAATCCCGGCTGGGGGACACTCTGCCCTTTTTGGGCAGAGTGTCTACTGCGCCACCGCACTGTGCCGTCCACACCAGCACTTTCCCCCAAACATGAGGCGGTCCCTAAATTCAGCGCTTAGCCCTAAAGTTCCATGTGACCAGTTACGAATGGACAAGTGCATGCGGACAGGGACGCTACCTTTCAATTTGGGCACAGTGGTTGAATGTAGTTGAGGCGTGGACCGGGTCGCAAAATGTGGTGGCCTGACTTGTCTCCCCACACAACATTCCTGGGAGGAGGGCTGAAACACCACCCTCCTCCGCTGTTAAATTGACCCCAGCTACGAGCTGGAAACGCTGCAACACTGGTGTGGGGAGACGTCAGCGGGCCGTGCTGAAGCTCATCAGCTTGGGGGCCAGACAGCACACTGCCTACAAAGTGAGTCATGCCATCCTCGATGAGACGGCAATGTGGTTTTTGCCACTGCACCTGGGCCCAGGCATGTTGTCATGTGTGATAATGGCCGTAACCTGGGATTGGCTCTGTAGCTTGGCAGCCTGCAACATATTCCATGCCTGGGCCACGTTTTTAACTCATTGCTGCTAATCTTTTGAAAAAGGTACCCCAATGTTCCTGAGCTACTGGTGAAAGTGTGGCGCTTGTGCGGATAGTTTTTAAAGTGTATAGTTGCCGCTGCTAGCCTCTATGCACTCCTACAACGCCTGTACCTGCTGGAACAACGGCTGTTGTGCGACGTCTCCACACTGCTGGCACTAAACATATCATGTGTTGAGCAGAGTGTGTGAGCAGCACAGACCTTTGATGTAGTTCCAACTCCAAAACCCTCGGGTTCGTCAAAGTCAACTCCCTCAGTTGCTCAACCATGAGTGGCCATGGGTGGCAGACTTATGTGAAATCCCATCCCATCCATTGCACTGGACACGAAACATTAGCATGCGCTCAGCACAACTTCGGATATGGCAGATGCGTTAAGCAGGGTGCAGGGTACAACACAGACCAGGCCCGAGCACCAGGAACAGGTGTTAGAAATACTGCAGCATCTGCCATTTCCTTCCAATTTTGGGGTTTTGGACCCGCCACCGACTTGTCTGGACCTAAGTGGGGATCATGAGACACAGTTGCCATCAAGGCAAGCTGTGGTCATGTGCGGTTTGCAGTAAGGGGGCAGTGCGCAATTGGAAGAGGAGTTGGTGGATGACGAGGCCACCGACCCCACATGGACAGGGGTGATGTCTAGGGGCTAAAGCAGTGTAGATGTAGAGGGAAGCTAAATCAACAAAAAACCTGGGTAGAAGCAAAGGCATAAACTGGGGTGATGTTTAGGGGTGAAAGCAGAGTAGATGTGGAGGGAAGCTAAGCAGCAAAAACAGTGGGTAGAAGCAAAGGCATGCAAAACTCTACCCTGTTGGAAGACTTATTCCTAGGTCTGGAACACGTTAATGGCCCCCCTGGACAAATTACTGCCACTCAGGGGCCTAGTGTCACCAGGAGGGACAAGTATAGGCGCATGTTGTGGGAATACCTGGCCGACACCAGCTCTGTCCTCTCCGATCCCTCTGTGCTCTACAGCCTAAACTTATTTTCTCATCTTTTTTTCTGAACTGCACATCTCTTGCCTGCTTCCTTTGGGATCTTAGAAATGGTGGTCCACTTCCACAGATGGTAACTTCAATAGACAGTGTAACGGGAGTAGCTGAGGGATCGCTGTCTTAACCACTTTTTGGCACAAAATTAACTTCCAAAGCCAAATATGGTGCAAGTATATGATGCAAGGACACCTACACACCTATCTCTGACACATTGGGGAGTTCACCCTCATGCGCCCTTTTGGCCTGCACCATCATGCGCCTCTTCCCAGCCACTCCACATTTCCCAAGCTTTTCATTGCAGGCAGAAGTACAATACAACCCACCCCCATGCCCAAGCCTGTAACAGCCTCATCGATAAACTGCTGGCCCTGGAGATGTTGGTGTTTGTTTATGCTTCTGGAGACCCAGGCCTTCCGTCAGCAGATGGCAGCTGGGGCACCTCCCTATGCTGGGCCTAGCCGTTACTACTTCTCTTGGTGTGCTGTCTCTGCCTTGCGCCTGCATGTGTCCCATAACATCAGTCGGGCCCAGAGCTCTGCGCTTTGCTGCAAGGTCCACTTGACCACCGACACATGGACAAGCGCCTGTGGTCAGGGATGCTGCAGTGCTTATCTTTAATGACAGGCAGGGTGAATGTGGTGGAGTCTGTTCCCCGGGTGCAAACTGGGGTGGCCTATCTCCTCTCCCAGGCCAAAATTCATGGCAGGAGTAGACTGAAACCCTACGAAGCTGCAACCTCCACCCCAGCTACTAGCGGAAAACACTGTAACACTGGCATGGGGAGATGTCAGTAGGCCGTGCTGAAACTGATCAGCTTGGGGGACAGACAGCACAGTGCCTCCGAGGTCAGGGATGCCATCCTGGCTGAGATGGCATTTTTTTTTCCCTGCTACACCTGGGGCCTGGCATTTTTGCGCCTGTGATAATGGCTGGAACCTGGTAGCAGATCTGGAGCTTGCCAGACTCAAACACGGTCCACGCATGGCCCACGTTTTCCAACTTGTTGGTGCCATGTTTCTTTGAAACCTACACCATTGTGCCTGATATACAGGTCAAAGTGGGGCCATTTTCGTAAGTGAGAACTAGCCTCTGCTAGGCAGAAAACATTCAGAGCACACTCCTCTCATCTTCGCACCGTTGGCTGGCGGAGGAAGACGAGGGGGTTGGAGTGGCATCTGATGTCCCTATCCCACACGAGGCTAGAGGGTGCACTTCAGTGCATCCCATTGCTTCACCACAAATGGTGTGAAGGGGAGTGGAAAATGGAGGAAATGGAGAGTGACCCTTACAGTTGGGGCCAGCAAAGGCATGCCAAGTAACACACTGGCACACATGGCTGACTTCATCTTGGGTTGCTTTTCAACACATATTTCACATCATGAAGAACAAATAATACTGGATTTTTTCAAGCCTCGAACCCCGGTCTAGGTCTAATGTCTGTTCCTTTCTTATATTAGGGGAGAGGGAAAAAAAATTACTTCAGTGATACGTTTAGCGTACATAGACTGACTATTAATGTGTATCCCACTTAGTGTTGTTAGTGTTACACACCGTCACAACCTGGCTAAAGCTTCTATAGCTGTTAATAAAGTCAACATAACTTTACGGTATCCAAAAAGACAGCTGGTACCGACAGAGAGCAAGACAAATGTCACCCAAAGCTGTGAGCTCTGAACACCCACAGTGACTTTGGCGTCATCATCATTATAAGGGAGCGGGTGGTAATAAATAACTTGGCAGTGCCTAAAACCCAAAAAGCTTATACAACTATATTTACATTAAGATACACAAATGAAACTTTTCAGTAGCATGTCATGAGACAAGCTGATAAGCTCTTCCTTTGTGCAGTGCTATTTGAAAGTTAAACGCTGCCTTTATTTTAATTCTGGAGAAGGTGCAGACATTAGATTTAGAACATGTTGTCTTCATTGTCCAAATCCTCTATATAGGTAACGTGTTTTTCGGGCCGAGCTGTCTGGGAACGAGCTGGTGCAGCACTGACAACCTGGGTGAATATGGCAAGAGCCTGAGATGTAGGGTGAATGAATCCCCAAATTATTTGTGGAATTCCCAGTGAGACAATGGCACTGTATACCAGTATTAAAAATTGTGGGTGCACGTAACCCCCATATATTCTTTGAATTCCCAGTGAGACAATGGAACTGTATAGCAGTATTAAAAATTGTGGGTGCACGTAACCCCCATAAATTCTTTGAATTCCCAGTCAGACAATGGCACTGTATAGCAGTAGCAAAAATTGTGGGTGCACGTCACCCCAATATATTCTTTGAATTCCCAGTCAGACAATGGCACTGTATACCAGTAGTAAAAATTGTGGGTGCACATAACCCCCATATATTCTTTGAATTCCCAGTCAGACAATGGCACTGTATACCAGTATTAAAAATTGTGGGTGCACATAACCCCCATATATTCTTTGAATTCCCAGTCAGACAATGGCACTATATACCAGTATTAAAAATTGTGGGTGCACATAACCCCAATATATTCTTTGAATTCCCAGTCAGACAATGGCACTGTATAGCAGTAGCAAAAATTGTGGGTGCACGTAACCCCCATATATTCTTTGAATTCCCAGTCAGACAATGGCACTATATACCAGTAGTAAAAATTGTGGGTGCACATAACCCCAATATATTCTTTGAATTCCCAGTGAGACAATGGCACTGTATACCAGTAGTAAAAATTGTGGGTGCACATAACCCCAATATATTCTTTGAATTCCCAGTCAGACAATGGCACTGTATACCAGTATTAAAAATTGTGGGTGCACATAACCCCCATATATTCTTTGAATTCCCAGTCAGACAATGGCACTATATACCAGTATTAAAAATTGTGGGTGCACATAACCCCCATATATTCTTTGAATTCCCAGTCAGACAATGGCACTGTATAGCAGTAGCAAAAATTGTGGGTGCACGTAACCCCCATATATTCTTTGAATTCCCAGTCAGACAATGGCACTATATACCAGTAGTAAAAATTGTGGGTGCACATAACCCCAATATATTCTTTGAATTCCCAGTGAGACAATGGCACTGTATACCAGTAGTAAAAATTGTGGGTGCACATAACCCCAATATATTCTTTGAATTCCCAGTCAGACAATGGCACTGTATACCAGTATTAAAAATTGTGGGTGCACATAACCCCCATATATTCTTTGAATTCCCAGTCAGACAATGGCACTATATACCAGTATTAAAAATTGTGGGTGCACATAACCCCCATATATTCTTTGAATTCCCAGTCAGACAATGGCACTGTATAGCAGTAGCAAAAATTGTGGGTGCACGTAACCCCCATATATTCTTTGAATTCCCAGTCAGACAATGGCACTATATACCAGTAGTAAAAATTGTGGGTGCACATAACCCCAATATATTCTTTGAATTCCCAGTCAGACAATGGCACTGTATACCAGTATTAAAAATTGTGGGTGCACATAACCCCCATATATTCTTTGAATTCCCAGTGAGACAATGGAACTGTATAGCAGTAGCAAAAATTGTGGGTGCACGTAACCCCCATATATTCTTTGAATTCCCAGTCAGACAATCGCACTATATACCAGTAGTAAAAATTGTGGGTGCACATAACCCCCATATATTCTTTGAATTCCCAGTCAGACAATGGCACTATATACCAGTATTAAAAATTGTGGGTGCACATAACCCCCATATATTCTTTGAATTCCCAGTCAGACAATGGCACTGTATACCAGTATTAAAAATTGTGGGTGCACATAACCCCCATATATTCTTTGAATTTCCAGTGAGACAATGGAACTGTATAGCAGTAGCAAAAATTGTGGGTGCACGTCACCCCAATATATTCTTTGAATTCCCAGTCAGACAATGGCACTATATACCAGTAGCAAAAATTGTGGGTGTATATAGCCCCAATTCTATTGCTAGGGGACTTGCAGGGTATTTCTGAGGTGAAGGTGGGGGGGCACACCGTTGGAACGGGGATTTGGGGTGTATATATGGGGTATACGGGAATACACTGTCAGTGTGTTCCATTCAGGATCCTGGGAAAGCTGGGTTGCGGCGATTGAGCCCGTCAGTGCCACGTTACACTGACAAGCTTCTCCCTGGAATTGAAGTTATATGTAAGCCCAATATATTCTTTGAATTCCCAGTGAGACAATGGCACTATATGGCAGTAGCAAAAATAGTGGGTGTATATAGCCCCAATCCTATTGCTAGGGGACTTGCAGGGTATTTCTGGGGTGAAGGTGGGGGGGCACACCGTTGGAACGGGTATCGGGGGTATATATCGGGTATACGGGAATACACTGACAGTGTATTCCATTCAGGATCCTGGGAAAGCTGGGTTGCGGCGATTGAGCCCGTCAGTGCCACGTTACACTGACAAGCTTCTCCCTGGAATTTAGCTCTTATAAGAGCTGTTGGTTGTCTTCTCCTTCCTATCCTAGCCTGTCCCTGCCTACCCAGAATCTAAGCCCTAGCTAGCTGGACGGAAACCTCCGTCCCCGGTGAATTGCAAGCTCAGAATGACGCGAACCTGGGCGGCGCTGTTCTTTTAAATTAGAGGTCACATGTTTTCGGCAACCAATGGGTTTTGCCTACTTTTTTCAACGTCACCGGTGTCGTAGTTCCTGTCCCACCTACCCTGCGCTGTTATTGGAGCAAAAAAGGCGCCAGGGAAGGTGGGAGGGGAATCGAGTAATGGCGCACTTTACCACGCGGTGTTCGATTCGATTCGAACATGCCGAACAGCCTAATATCCGATCGAACATGAGTTCGATAGAACACTGTTCGCTCATCTCTATAAATAACATGAATTAATTATTAATGCACTGTCAGAGTAAATTCTCTTTTAACTCCGTGTAGTTTCAGAAACATTAGGTAAAAGGCCACGGGATATACCGGAGGGCAGCGATAAATGGGTGACAGCCTCTACTTTTATGGTCATCTTATGAAAATGAGAACAAATGTTTATAAACCAAAGTGACTTTTGCCGTGCCCTATGATGATGTGTTTTCAGCATGTACTATATCCTTTCACTCCCCACTTAACATTTTGACCTCTTGTATTAATACAGTTACAAGTTCCTGCCAAATGGATCTTTAATTCCACTTTAAACAAAACCGAGGCTCAACGGAGATTTATTTAGGCATTCTTTAGAATTCAATGGCCTGAATTTCATTTCTGTGCTTCATTTTAAATTTACAGGCAAAATTTGTATTTCAGCTGTAAATCATTTATATAAGAGTACATGAAAAGCAAAAAACACGACTGAATGGATATCTACTAAGCCTTTAAGCAAAACTGAATATAAACTGTGTTTGCTATGTATGCTTAGATCATATCAGTGAGAAGAGAATTTCTACCTACTTTTTAAAGATGGACATATACATGTACATCAGAACAAAATGAATGCTAATAAAATAAATATATTGAATAAATCTTGGCTATCACATCACAATCACTAGTCATTTACTAGCCCATTTGCGGTGGCTATACATCTTAGGTAAAGATGTGTCATTCTTTAAAGGGGTTTTCCCATCTAAGGATTTCACCTTCTCTCTTATCTCCTCTCTCCTCTACTTCCTGTGTGCTGTTATCTCTGGATTTACATAGAGAAAAAAATAGAGCCACTGATCAAGCACTGGTCCTTTAATAACTATAAGATTAACTTTTAACTATAACTAACTTTGCTAGCCATCAATCACAGTCAAGAGAAGAGAACAGAGGTGCCTGGGAACTTAGACTTTCATCACCAGTCTGACCACTGCAGCTAGATAGCAGAGGTGGTCTGAAATCTAAGTAACGAGTTGCACACGTGGCATTATCTGGCAAGCACAGTACAGCTACATACACGAGCAAGGTGCAAAACAGCCATGAAAAATGTCCATTTTTCACAGCCGTGTTTCACCAAGATGTATGGAGGGGATCAAGAAAATTGATAAAAAATAGCACATGACCCCTTATAATGACAGTCTATTACAATGGACCGTCAAAATAACAGTCACTGAATTTAACACTGCTGTGTGATGTCCGTGTAAATGTAGCTTTAGTTAAATAAAGTAATATACTTAAACACTTAAGTTAGCTTAAAAAAGACCTTTCCCCACCGCCATGAAGTCCTGTTTTTTGCATCACTGAGTAGGTACACAGCACATTCAGAATTTGTTCTCTAGCCCCTACTGTTACCGAACAATAAATGCTGCCAGTTTTGGTGCCTGATATGCTATTTAACATATCAGGCAACAAAATTAACTACAGTCATTACTCAGGAATGGTAGGGGCTAGAAAAAAAATTGCAAATGTGCTGAAATCAGTGGAGAGGCATTTATTTATCGACACTAAGAACTGGAGTTGATGGATGTGGTGAGAGATTCTCTTTAAACTACATGATTAAATAATTTCCTGAAGATGGGAATACCTCTTTAACTTTCCTCTTGCCTCAATATATCCCTTCATGAGTGGAACAAGATAACTAACTTTGAAAAAAAAAAAAACTCTTGTGTTACTGACAAAATCTTCAGCGCAACACCAACGCAATTTTTGTTTCAAAGGCAAGAGAAAAGTTAAGAGAATCATTTGTAGCTGTCAGCTTAACTCTCATTCCACCCACAACTATTCCTTCCAACAACCCTCTTCCCTTCATACACATGCACAGATGACCTAGCCGAGGGTATATGTAGAAGAGAGACATAAGGCTACATGGCAATTTTGGCCACAATTTTGATTGCTTGACCAAATATCGCCACTTTACAAACATCTTTAATGACAAATTCTAGTCCCCCAAAAAATCAAATCTGCAACCACAGCATGCTCAGGCCTGGAATGTGACCCCATTCATTTATATTAGTGAAGGCTTGGAGGGTGGCATGGTAATCTTTGGTTGTTCAAAATGAGTCTTGGCCCATCTTCAACCATTTGCAGCAGCTTATCTCCCGTTAGAACAGAAGGATGGGACATGTTAAAAGGCAACATGCCCAATCCCTCAGTAAGCATCATGATATCGGTGGGTCCCAAGGAAATCAGAAGTTTTAGTTGCTATTTGTTTAATGTGCATGGCCACCTTGAGGTCATTGGAAATCATTACAGCTTTTCTTAAAGTAGATCAGATAGTGCTTAAAGGGGCTGTCCCATCTCAAGGATCCTATCTATACTGCTAGCTTATGTGGATTTAAGATTTTTCCTAAATACATTGCTTCAGCAAAACTGCTTAGTTTGGCTGCTATCTGAGATTATTCACTTCATTGTTTACACTGCGTTTCCATAACCACGGACCTGGGGATGATCTTATCTCTCGTACCAGGACAAGTGACCTAGTTCCCTGCTCTCAGGAGGGAGGGGGAGCTGAATGCTCGAGAGCAGCTTGTATTTCTGAGCTGTTTATATCCCTCTTCCAGTTATCAGGTCTGGTAATTGAATTTTTCTGATAAGGGCTGAGACAGGAAGCCTGTTACCTCTGTATGTAACACACAGACCTAAAACTGAGTTTATTGCAAGCTGACTCTTGTTCCTGTAGCATGTAATTTTGGGATTCTCATCACCTATCAAATCCAGCTCTGCTACATCAGCTTATATTGTGCTTCTTCCAGTGATACTGTGCTAATTTATTTGCAACCATCCCCCATTACTGACTGCAAACATGTACTGCTATGAAGAGAGATAGCAGAGTTGGCTTTGTCTGGGAGACAGCAAGTGAAACCCCACCCACCAATTCACTGAGAAAACAAGGAAGTGAACAGAGCAGACAGCCTGCAAGTGGGTGAATGGGCGAGTTGAGAAAACCCCTTTAATAGAAATGACTGCATTTCCCATGAATCATGGGATGCTGGATCATCAACTTTATAAAGAAACACCATAAACAACTTAGTGTTTGCATACCCTTACTATATAGTCTGACACTGACAGAACCCGCTGACCAGGAGATCTGTAACACCCAGTTGTCACTTTATGTAGTTGCTACTTGGAATCCACTATCATGTTGCTATTTACAGATCTATTATTTTCCTTGTGTATTTCTGTTTAGCATTTTGAACTTATAATTAATTCCTTCTGTTAATTGTTTACGGCTTTCGTTTACTAATTAGTATGCAAATACGCTCGCTCATTAATGCCTGTTTATTAAAGTCACACTATACTGGGGTTAATGAGTCTCGGCCTTCTAGCGGTAATGAGTTTATCTCTCCTGGAAATCCATACAAGCCATAATTAGAAGAAAAATATCACGTTGCTTGCTTATAATATCTCGCCAAATATTGGTCTTTCTCCAACTTTCCAGCGTATTCCCGGGCACGTATCCAAATCTTGTCTCCATCTCATGTGAACAAATACCCTTCAACTTTAACTTACTACACATTCCCGCAGCTTTCCTTTTCAGTGCCTTATGTCTGCCATACACAAGTGCCCATCTTTCCTCTGGGCCGGACGGGTTCAGATATGAATGTTTATATATGGATTACCGTGCAAAACTTTTAGGCACACGTGGAAAAATTCTGCAAAGTAGGAATGCTTTCAGAAATAGAAACGTTAATATTTTGTTTTTGTGAATTAACAAAAAGCAGAGTGAATGAACACTTGGCGTGACCGCCCTTTGCCATCCATCAGTTCTTCTCAGTACTCTTGCGGACGGTTTTCAAAGGAACTCAGCAGAGAGGTTGTTCCAAACATCTTGGAGAACTAAGCACGGATCTTCTGTGGATGTAGGCTTGTTCCAATCCTTCATGTAATACCAGACAGACTGGATGATGGTGAGATCAAGGCTCTGGGGGACCATATCATCACTTCCAGGGCTCCTTCTCCAAGGGTCGCACCAAATATTGATGGGCTTTAGATTTCTCTTTTCTTCATTCACTTCATTTTGTTAATTCGTTCCTACTAGGCAGCATTTTTAAACTCCTGCCTAAAACATTTGCACAGTACTGTGTGCCGCAAGGAACGACGTTGAATGCAGTTTGTGGTCTACCATCGTTTTAGTTTTATGAGAAATTAGACTTTGACCTGACTTAAAGGGGTTGTCCAAATTAATATTTTTAAGCAACAGTGCATATTGATGAGACCAATATCATAAAGAAAACATTACTCACCTCTCCCTTACTCCATTACTCACCTCTCCCTAGTCCTTCATCTACAGCAATGACTGTTTGTGCCAAGTGACTGCCGCAGCCAATTACAGGCCTCAGTAGTGATGTCACTGCTGATGTCATCTGGGGACCTGTATACAGAAGCTGAACCTACAGCCCCAGGACATGGAGAACCAAGGAGAGGTGTGTATTTTTTATTACTAGGCCCATAAGCAGCCCCATTACATCTTAAAAATAAGACAAAACATTCTTCAAGACTGGACACATCTCACATCAAGGATTTTTATATTTCTAAAATATTCTCCTCTCTATGCTTTCTTAAAGCCTATGTCACCTACTCTACTGCAGACCCCTCTTTTATGTCACCATAATCCCCTTACCCGCAACTAGGGAATGTTCATGGTAGAGGATTCACACGGTTTATTCTTTCAAGGTGTTGGAGTTTTTGCTTTCCCATTAGACTTTTATCTTGTATTTACAAGATATTCCATATGAATTACTTACATTGCCTTCCTTTCTCGTATTGTGGGGAGAAGCAGACACGGCTCAAGTTGCTGTTATCTGTCTTGTTCTGGAACTGGGAACATCTCAGGAACTCCGGCCAAGAGGAATTCACCATTTCCAACACTGGCCCACAGCCATCTTGAGCAGCCTCACAGAATGATCTGCACGGCAGTAGGGGATAACTGAGGAGCAGAAGGAAGAGAAAGAAATTCTTCTTTAAATAAAATTATAAGCCAAGGAAAAAAATACCAAATTTATTAAAAGGGTTAGCCCAAAACGAATATTTATCACCTATCGGTAAAAGTGATGATGGCTAGAGATGAGCGAGTAGTATTTGATCGAGTAGGTATGCGATGGAATACTACGGTATTTGAAATACTCGTACTCAGTCGAATACCACGCGGTAAATGCAGTAAAAATTTGTTTCCCCTCCCACTT